>NC_052359.1:11052180-11264774 GCF_009727055.1 Benincasa hispida
TTTTTTTTTTTTTTTAAAAAAGACTAACACAATGCATGTTACAATAAAGTAATATATAAGTGGTTTTAATAAAAGTGTCAATCATACTTTTTTTGTTTTATTTTCCCTCTTTTTATTTTTACTTTTTTGAGAAGGCCAACCTAACTCTTTAATGTCATTAAATATATGCATTAATATTTTGACTAAAAAAATGATATTAATATTGTGCAGACCATGCATGTTTTGTTTGTCATTATTGCTTTATTTGCATTAACATTATTACACCCAACTTATTACTACTTACCCTAATTTGTTATCATCCCAAATATCATTTATTTATTTTTAATTATTATTATTATTATGGTGACACAAAAATTGAACTATATGCTCATTTTCACATCCCAACTATTGTATTAA
This sequence comes from Benincasa hispida, assembly GCF_009727055.1. Taxonomy (NCBI): domain Eukaryota; kingdom Viridiplantae; phylum Streptophyta; class Magnoliopsida; order Cucurbitales; family Cucurbitaceae; genus Benincasa; species Benincasa hispida. The sequence goes on from NC_052359.1 coordinate 11,052,577, forward strand.
ACCATATCTAATTTTGTGTTAGTATCTTGCCTTCATTCTAATTTTTTTAAAAACGGTCCAATTCTTTGATTTATTAAATTTAGTAAACTATGGCCCATCACTACAAGGAAAAAGGTATTTGCCGATGATAAAAACCGTCGGGCAATCACTAAAAAGCATTAGGAAAACATCTCCCGGTGCTAATTACATTGTTGGCAATATCATCGGGAGCTAAACGTCATGTAAGAGTATATCAGCATGCAGCGGAAGCAACAAGGATTAATAAGCATTCTAATTCATTAATTTTGACTATAAATAAAGCATGCTCATACAATAATAAAAGGGTTTCAAGCAATACCTTTGTAGAACTTTTAAAATCTCAATTCTCAACTGCAAACGTCTCCAAATCTCATTTTGAACCACCTCAAGATCTTCCCCACTATTCTCGTGGAGCTTTAGATTGAGTTGTGGGACTCAAAATAAGTTTGAATGAAGGGAACTTGGGGAAGAACTCACTGCAACAACCCACTTGAAGATCAGCTTTTTCAACTCAAATTTTTTAGCAAAAACTCTATTGATGCATGCCTTAATTCCACTTCCATCTTCTCTATTTATTGCAAGACTTTCATGCAAAGAAGATAGCTGCATAAGATGCACCTCATGCTTGGATATTTGAAGCAAAACTTAAGTGGATTTAGTGTGAGCTAGTTGAATGAGTAGTGGAGAAATCCCACATTTCAAATTATGTATTTTTGCAATTTTGATTTTCAAAAATGATTTCTAAAAATCAATTTTGTTTTTCAAAACTGAAAAGATTTATTAATTTTACAAAATTAATTTCATAAATTAATTTTCTAATAAAATTAATATTAATTAATTAATTAAAAAAATTTAATTAATTTAATATCAAATACTAAATTAATTGTACATAAATTCCACCTTCATGAATTATATTAAATCATATTTAAATATTATTTAAATTTTCAATTCCATTTAATTCTAAAATTAAATGCATAATTATATCTCATATAATTAATAATTCTCTTAATTCTAATTTCGACGTTTCAAATTAACTTATCACACTAATCTAAAGCTAGTCTATTTACGAGCTAGTAGGGGGACCTACAGATTATGGGCTCCAACGATTCGAGATTAATTGGCTAAACTCTTTATACTGAATTAACTCTCATTCGTTAACTAATGGGTCACTTCACTAAAGCCCATAGTTGCACTCCTTTTATATTATGTTCACTCGATATAACCATGATTAGTAAGTTAACCCTTCATAGGTTGTTCGTAATAATGGTTGGGTCAAATGTCTGTTTTACCCCTGAGATTACCTCTTATTCCTTAAGTCCCACTGATCCTCTAATGAATAATTGATTTATGATCCAATCAACAAACTGAGTCCCTCCCAGGCCAATGAGAGGGTGAGACCCCTTGTTCAAGACCCGGTTCAGCACCTAAGAGAACAACCTCTCTACTATCCCTAAAAGCGGGTAGGGGTGAATTCCATCTTGCACCTTATGTCCCTAACTATCTACCTGGTCTTACCCCTGAAATAGAGGTTTATTGAGTCGGCGTTGTTGAGTCAACCCTCACCTATGAAAATCTAAGGATAATCCTGAATAAATAGGAGTTCATAGTTATCTCAGGATTGTGGTCAAGTTACCTAGATCATTGTTTTGAAATAGTCAGTCTTATACAATAAACAACGTTATAAAGTAAGAGTGATCGATTTCGTGGTCTGATCTTGTACAAACCCATTGCACAGAACGCCCCCATTCCCCATGTCATAACATGTACGAAGTAGAATCACATCGTCTGTAGCACTTTACAACTTTTTGTAACAACTTCAGAGTGGACCACATCCAATAGTGTTACCAAAATAAGGTACTCAACTTCATTCATATACTATAGATCATTTTGACTATTTACTCGAACCTAATTCACTTTTATGTCTCCACATATAGTTCAAGTACTCATGTAACAGTCATGGGTCTTTTAGTTTATTGGATTTCTAAAATGAAATAAGCAATACATATATTCAATAACAACTTATTGAATTTTCAGAATAAGTTTTATTGTTTACAAACCACAAGTTTTAGAACATAAAACCCAAAAACTCCCATTTGGATTAAAACTCCAGTGGTAATTTATATATCTGAATATATAAAACTACGTTTATGAGTTTTACAAAAAAATACAATAAACTAGGGCATCCCATACTATGGTTTACCATTCGATATCCCATACCCGATATTTCTCCCACTTGCCTGAGATTATTAACTTGGTATTCCTAGATTTACTAGATGATTCTCTAACACTTTAGCCGAGAGAATCACTGTAAACACGTTAGTGTACAATAGACTTCTTATTAAACTATATAGGGAATGCATCTTATTCTTAATGACCAGGAAGTCATATTTTCCTCCTACTACATCGAGGTACTCTAAACTCTTTGAGTAAGACGCATCTTACCTATCTAAACAAATCTTGTTAACAATGTTAATTCATTAACTCTTTATTGATTTATACAAGTTTTATGGAAACAAGTATACAAGGTAATCTGGAACACCATTCCAATGATGTTGAGAAACCAATTTAAGGCAACAAGAAAGCTTAGCACTGGATTTCAAGTTCTATCAAATAGATCTAAAATATTTAAACTTTCTATACTTTGATCTAATGAAAGTATTTTGGTTTATTTTACCTAACAAGTTTTGTACACTCTGAACGTTTCAAGTGTTCTAAACTTATCATTTAGGTTAAATAACTATTTGTTGTTTTAAATATCTGAATATTTACAAATGGCTTTTAACTAGGTTTAGTTCTTAACAAAAGTTGCTATGAGATAGAACAAACATAATTTTCGAAAATAAACATTTCATTTACAACAAAAATATATAAAATTTGTTCTTTACATGATAACAAAAGCAAAAAATTATCATCAGACAGCAACATCTCCCACTAGTTAAGCTGAGCAAGCGGTTTTCAGGAACTAGTTTGCCTGTTTTGCTTTCTCTACTCTCTTCTCAGCAAGGTACCAAGGGCAGTTCCTCTTCTAGTGCCCTTCCTCGTTGCAGTGGAAATACTTTCCTTTGTCTGTAGCATTATTCTTGCCTTTCTTCCCAGCGGGTTTCTTTTCCCTTTCCCTTTGTTCTTCTTAACAGGAACACTCTTACTCTGTGAAGAGGAAGCAACATCAGGCTTTTTAGAGGACGATCCTCTCTTTTCAGTGGTAGTAACGTATACTTCTGATTCCATACCTTTAGCTCTCATCATTGTTTGGTAAGCCTTTAGCTCATTTAGCAAAGTAGTCAAACTGTATTCAATTTTCTTCATTAACGCATTCGTATAGAACTGTAGAAAACTCTTCGGAAGAGATTCTAGAATAAAACCGACTTGACTTCTCTCGTCAACGACAGCGCCATTTACTTTCGCCACATTGAAGTGGACCATCATATCCAGAACATGTTCACGAACAGAGGGCCCCTCTTTCATGCGGCAGTTATAAACATACTTTATAGCATCATGCCTTAGGGAGAAGGACAGTTGCTTGAACATCTCTCGTAGAGATTCCATAATCTCTTTGGTTGTACCTATATCCTCATGTTTCTTTGCCAAAACATCAGATGTGTTGGCAAGGATATAAGCACGGGCTTTATCATTCACCATGATCCATCTATTGTACGCATCCCGAACAGTTCGATTTTCGTTAGATCTCAAAACGGGAGGATAATCCTCTATTAAGACGAATCGTAAATCATCTATCACCAGTATAAATATTCAAATTTGATTTCCAGGTCGCATAATTATACTCTATCAGTTTATCAAATGCCAACAATTGTACTAGTGCACTTGTCATTCTAAAAGATATAAACAAATTTTATAAGTGAATTGCTTTTAAATCCAATCAAGTTTTAGCAAAGTAATAATATACCCAAGATTATTTTTGCAAAGATACTATAGAAAGACATTCTTGACTAAACACTATCACCGGAATAACTCATATTCCGATAGTCATTTAGCTACCATTTTTTGTCAGAAATTACTAACTCTTTGATAATTCTATAAGTGTAACCCTTTGTTTTCATACCTTAGAAGTTTGATCCCAACGATGCTCCCGAAGTTGGAAAATCAAAGTTGAAATCGACTTTAGAAATCCTATCCATTTCTGGAGTTTGAGTTATTCCGAATCCTATATTAAAACCCTCCGTGGGGATAGCCGTCGTTAAATGACTAGCGAGGTCGACTTAAAGACGACAAGCAGGTGCAACATAGGAATCTCACGATTCAAACCAACATAAAAGACCGTAGGATATGGTGACACATATCTCTCACCCACTTACTATGAACTACTTCTCCCATTCGCTTCGGTCTTGATCTATGACGAACACTTTTCCATATAGAGGTTACTCCCAGGGTGACACAAAGTGCCGCATGAACCTTTTAGTGTGAACATCTTGAGAACGTGAAAATTTTAAAATCGAAACACCATATTTGATTTTAAACTGAACAACTTCCCCCATTCACCATAATCTCGATTCATGTAAACACTTTCCGTATGGATGTCACTCCCAAGGTGACACGAAGTGCCACATGAATTTTTTTTATTGTGAACTCGTATAGACATGAGAGCTAGAAATAATCATATCACATATGTTTATTAATCTCCCACTGAAGTGTTCTAACATATCATATACATTATTTGATTTTCACTGAAGTGTTTTAATAGCATATCATATATATTACTAAACTCCCACTGAAGTGTTCTAATGATAAATGGGGTATTCGTTTCTTAGGCTTGTTTTGGCTAATTAAACAACCTAAGTCTAGGTATTTATCCAAGTATAACGTTTATAATTGGATTTAATCTTACAATGGCTAGGTGATAAACTAGTTTTAAAACCTCACATCGCTCGTGTATTGCTCATAAAACTGGTTAACAACGCTCAATAATTTGGCCATAATTCCCAGGTAGGACATGTTCCATAGATCATCAACTTAAATACCTCCAGCCTTCGATAGGATTATATACCGGTTGAGTTTGTAACCCGAGTTTTACAAGTTTAACTACCTATTTTAACTATTAAAATGAGTGGTTAACCCTATGTGAGCATATAGTTGTTCTTTGTTATGGATTTTAAACGTCTAACCCAATTTTATAACAACTTACAAAATTTTAGACATGCTAAACATCCACAACATACATCAAAGACATTCAATATTTAATATAAAATTTATATTAAATAAAAGAAACTCTAACATACATACTATATATTATAACTGTTTATAAAATACTTTCAATGCATGTAACATGCTTCCTATGGTGAGATTTTAAATCTACATGGCATACTATATGTACATACAAGATTTATTTAATTATAACATACATCAAATGCAAAAATAATTAAATAGATACTGATATGGTTTTAGTTTTGGCATAAACAAGCAAACAAAAGCCTAATTATTACTAAATAGCAAGTAACAGCTTCAAAACTGCTTTCGGATCGCTCGAACCACTCCAAACCGAACCCAAACAGTTTGAACCGGACTAGCCAAGAACCATTTGAGGCCGAGTCAGACAAGACTTGAAGAAAATCGATCACACCGGCTGCTCTTGCTAGTTCTAGTGTCGCTCGGTTCATCTCTCGCTAATTCATTTGAAATCTCGCTCCATCTCAAACTCTTGTTGAAAATCGATTCAAGAATCTCGCTTCAAACTCAATCTCTCACTCCATACTTAAAATCTCGCTCGAACTTGATTCATAATCTCGCTCGAACTAGAAACCTTGCTCAAACTCGATTCAAAATATCATTTGAACTTGAAATCTCGCTCAAAAATTCCATTGGAATCTTGCTTGAAATGGTATCTCGCTTGAAAAAAACCCACTCTCACTCAAAATGGAAATCTCCCTTGAAACTTGATCAACGAGATTTGAGCAGATGCTGAAGAACTGGAATATGCAGCTCGGCCTTCTTCACTTGTTTCTTCAATTACAACTTAATTTCAACTTTAATGACTCCATATAAATTACAGACTCTTGAGCACACATATAAGCTCATCATACAAGAGCCAATTACAAATTTAATCAAGAAATCAAAGAGAAATTAAATATCAAAACTCAGAAAACCATATTGGTGCACCATTTTCATATCTCATGAAAAACACCCACCATCCCAAATTAAACCAAATTGAATGCTTAAAATATGCTCTGATACCAATTGTAAGAGTATATATGTATGCAGCAGAAGCAACAAGAATCAATAAGTATTCTAATTCATTAATTTTGGCTATAAATAAAGCATGCTCATACAATAATAAGAGGGTTTCAAGCAATACCTTTGTAGAACTTTTAGAAACTCGATTCTCAGCTGCAAACTTCTCCAATTCTCGTTGTGAATCACCTAAAGATCTTTCCCACTATTCTCTCGAAGCTTTAGATTGAGTTGTGAGACTCAAAATAAGTTTGAATGAAGGGAACTTGGAGAAGAACTCACTGTAACAACCCATTTAAAGAACAACTGCTTCAACTCGAATTTTTCAGCAAAAACTCTATTGATGCATGCCTCAATCCCACTTCCATCTTCTCTATTTATTGCAGGGCTTTCATGCAAAGAAGATAGCTACATGAGATGCAGCTCATGCTTGGATATTTGAAGCAAAACTTAAGTGGATTTAGTGTGAGCTAGTTGAATGAGTAGTGGAGACATTCCACATTTCAAATTTTGTGTTTTTGCAATTTTGATTTTCAAAAATGATTTCTAAAAATCAATTTTGTTTTTCAAAACTGAAAAGATTTATTAATTTTACAAAATTAATTTCATAAATTAATTTTCTAATAAAATTCATAATAATAATTAATTAAACAATTTTAATTAATTTAATGTCAAATATTAAATTAATTTTACACAAATCCACCTTCATGAATTTAATATTTAAATTATATTTAAATATTAATTAATTCTCCAATTCCGTTTAATTTTAAAATTAAACCTGATTCCCTTAATTCTAATTTGGACGTTTCAAATTAACTTATCACGCTACTCTAAAGTTAATCCATTTATGAGCTAGTAGGGGGACCTCGGGACCTACAGATCATGGGTTCCAATGATCCGAGATTAATTGGCTAAACTCTTTACACCGAATTGACCCCCATTCGTTAACTAATGGGTCACTCCATTAAAGCCCATAGTTGCACTCCCCTCATTATAGATATATTATGTCCACTCGATATAACAATGATTAGTAAGTTAACCCTTCATAGATTGTTCGTAATAACGGCTGGGTCAAATGTTTGTTTTACCTCCGAGATTACGTCTTGTTCCTTAAGTCCCACTGATCCTTTAATGAACAAATGATTTGTGATCCGATCAATAAATCGAGTCCCTCTCGGGCCAATGAGAGGGTGAGACCCCTTGTTCAAGACCCCGAGTCTGCACATAAGAGAACAACCTCTTGTTAGAGTTGCATAACATGCAGCGGAAGTATCAAGGATCCATAAGTATTCAAATTCACTAATTTTGGCAGAAACTAAAGCATGCTCTTCTAAAAAGATGGTTTTAAGATCATACCTTTGAAGAACTCTTCAAGAACTTGATAGTACAGTAGCAGTCTTCACCAAAGATCACCATGAACCACCTCAAGATCTTTCCCACTATCCTTTTGAAGCTTTAGACCGAGTTGTGGGACTCAAGAACAGCTTGAAACGATGAAGAACAGTGAAAAACTCATAACAACTCACTTTGAAGAACTTTTTTTTCTCATTGAAATTTTCTCTCAAAATTTATGTGTTAGTATGCCCTCAAATCACTCCAAACTTCTTTACTTATTGCAGATGAATATGCAAAGAAGAGAAATGCATGGCTTGCAGCTCATGCTTGGAGTATTAATGAAGAGAAAGAAATGGGCTTTATGTGAGCATGAAGAAAATGATATTGGAAAATCAACATTTTCCATTTTAATGCATGCAAACTGATTTTTCAATTTTCTTTTAAAATCAAAATTTGATTTCAAAAATCATTTTGATTTATAAAACTGAAAAATAATTTTATAAAATTAATTTCATAAATTAATTTGAAATAATAATTAATTTAATATCAAATATTAAATTAATTTTTGCACAAAATCATCTTCATATATTTAAATCGTATTTAAATATATATTTTCCTATTCTGTTTAATTTGAACGTTTCAAATTAATTTCTCAAGCTACTCTAAAGCTTAACCATTTACGAGCTAGTAGGGGGACCTCGTAGATCTACAGATCATGGACTCCAATGATTTGAGATTAATCGACTAAATTCATTAGTCTGATCTAACCTCCATTCATTAACTAATGGGACACTCCACTATAGCCCATAGTTGAACTCCCCTCACCATAGATATATTATGTCCACTTAATAACCATAATCATTAAGTCGATCCTTCACAGGTTGTTCATAATCACAGCTAGGTCAGGAATACTATTTTACCCTTATGAATACATCTTGTTCCTTAAGTTCCCACTGACCCTCTAATGAAATTTTTTTATTCATAATCTCTATGAATCAAATCCTTTCTCTATCATGAGAAGGCGGGGCCCCGATTGTTCAAGACCTGGAATCAGTGCTTAAGAGAACAACCTACCTGTTAATCCTAAATAGGGTAGGAGTGAATTTCATTTTGTAAGGCTATGTCCCCAGCTATTCATTCGATCTTATCCCCAAAATAGGAAGCTTATTGAGCAGTGTTGTTGGACTACTCTCACCGTTTGTAGATCAAAGGACAATTCTGAACAAATAGGAGTTCATAGCTAGCTCAGGATTAAGATCGAGTTAACCTATGTTATATGATAAATGAAATAGTCAGCTTTAACAGTAAACGATCGTTATAAAGAAAGTGACTATTTTCGTGGTCCAGTCTATATACAAACTCATTGCATAGGATGCCCTCACTCACAAGTCTCAACATGAATGATTTGTGGATCACATCCTTTGTAACACTTTACAACTTCTTGTAACTGTTGGGGTTAATGCCCTAAAGTCTCATGTCCTGTAGTTTGTAAACAATATATACAAACACCTGTGATTGTTAATATATGATATTTACTTCACATCTTGTTGTTTTGCTCTTTTATTTTTTTTATTTGCTTTACCACAAATCAATAAACATGAAATCCCTGGTTATCTGTATGTGACTCGAGCATGTATATGGTGACATACAAGTGGATCATATCTCAAGTGATAACCAAAATGGTCTGTAGTATATGGATATAGGAGGGAAACCTTATCCTGGTAATGCTACGGAGGTGGTCCATTTTGTGGAATGGTCACAAGTGTTGTGACTTACCATAGATGGTCTGATCCTGATCATTCGTGTTGGGGACATGCGAGCGGGGGCTCCTATACAAAGAGTTGTATATATACCTGACCATGAAGTGTTAATGTCTCGTTATAAACACCGTTCATGACAGAGACTTCACTTCACTAGATGACCATAGTGTAACATGACCTCAATCCTGATAGTTGGGAACTCCTGCCATTGAGGGGTCCTGATTTGTATGGTGTGAGTGGCCAAGTCGCCGATTTAAACCTACATATTTGGGGATTCATCTAATTTAGGAGCTGAGAACTCAAACTACACAGAAGGAATTCACTCCTTCCCCGAGCAGGATGTAAGTAGATAGATGGCTCTCTTAAGGGTGATTTCGAGGTTTAAACGATTGTGCGCCACAACACCTTCTCTGGCCCAGAGGTGTTCACATATAGTTGGACTATGTTGTATTGTTCATTAGAGAATCAGGGTACTTAAGGAGTGAGATGTACTACAGGGCAAATATGGTAAATTGGTCCAGCTTACTTACGAGCATCTGTGAAGGTCATCGTACTCATGATTGGTTATACCAATGGACACTGAAATATATTTGTGGTAAGAAGAGTTCAGCTGTTGGTCTTTAGTGGAATCACTGACAATTAACAGATAGTGAATTCGTGACTAAAGTTTAGTCAACTATTCACATATCGTTGGAGCTTCGAGCAACAGGTCCATTAAGTCACCTGGTAGTTTGATAAAGTCGGAACCAGTGTTTGGGTTAATTTGAAATGTTCAAATTGACAAGAGGAAGTTCAATTATATGATATATAATGGACTGGTTAATTATTATATGATAAAGATTTGTAAATGTATGAGATACATTATTTTTTTGGAGGAAATTAGATACAAATATGATTTATATAAAGTAAAGGAAAAATACTATAGTAGATATATGATATCAAACTATAGGATATAAATATAATATGATTATATTTATTAATTAAATTAATTGATTAATTATTTAATAATTAACCAATTAGTCTACATTCGAACGTGGGAAGATGGGGCTGCGAAGGTTATGGCAACTAGCGGGTTAAAGTTTTGAAAATCTTTTTCATTTGAGAAATAATTCAGTCGTGCATTTTGATAACCTGCGCCCTAAAAAGAATTCGTGAAAGAGCAATCACGAGAACCTATACGATAGAATCTCATTCGTCTAAACGATCGTCTAGTTCATGCATTCTCTAAATAATTGTATACTTTTTTACCAAACGATCATCCAGTTTTTCCTAAACGATTGTGTAGCTCTACTATACGATAAGCGTCTCCGCTATACGATAGCAGAGTTCTTCTCGTGCGCGCTTATCATCTACATGAAATTTTCTCCTCCATCCTCTACCAAACTCACCAGAGCCCACTCTTTGGGTTTTTAATGTCGAGGATACCCGGGTTTCCCTTATGGTGGTGTTTTTCCCGCGGCCTTGTTTGTGTATGTTCAGATCGTGCAGTAACAGTTGACAGACGCACCATATGCTGGTAGATCGGTGGGAGTTCTCCGCTGCTGTGGGTTCACACATACGAAGAAAATCTTCCTCTGGTATGAACCCCTTTTCTCTATGTTTTATTGTATTCTGAGCATGCCGTTGATGAGTTTAATATGCATAACTGTTAGTATGGAATGTATATCGTTTATGTTCTGGTCAATGTGAAATCAGAGCGATCTAAGCCCGCTCATGGAACTCTCGGTATGAGATCCTTCAGTAACAACTACAGAATGGATCGCATCCAATAGTGTTACCAGAATTACCCAATTTCATATATGTACTTATTAGACCATTTAGGCTATATACCGTCAACTTGATCCTGTTTATGTCACTACATAAAGTTATAGTATTCAGACTATAGCAAAGGATACGTTTATTGGATTTTCATAATAAGATGCAAAATCAACAAGTCATTATTATTGATAAATAGAATGTTTAACACGAATTGCGAGTTCTAGGATATTCCCAACAATCTCCCACTTGGATTAAAACTCCAATGAGAACAAATATATACAATATAATGTTGAGAAATATAATGGAAAAAATACAATAAACTAGGGCATCTCAAATACCATAGACATTCTCCCACTTGCCCTAGATTACACTACTCAGAGTTCTAGTTCAACTAGGTGGCCCTCGAATACTTTAGCCGAGAGGGCCTTTGTGAATGGATCAGTAAGGTTGTCTTCAGAGGCAATCTTTGTGACGATCACATCTTCTTTGTGTACTATCTGTCGGATGATATGGTACTTTCTTTCAATGTGTTTTCCACGTTTGTGACTTCTGGATTCCTTTGAGTTGGCAACTGCACTACTATTATCAAAATATAATGTGATCGGTACGTGCATATCTGGAACGACTTCCAAATCAACCAAGAATTTGCATAGCCATACTGCTTTTTTAGCAGTTTCACATGCAGCCACGTATTTCGCTTCCATGGTGGAGTCAGCAATACAACTTTGCTTGATGCTTCTCCAAACTATAGCTCCTAAGAGTGAAAACTGATCATGAGGTAGATTTCCTGGAATCTACATCAGTCTGAAAATCAGAATTAGTGTATCCTGTAAGAATCAAATCCTTAGGTCCATACACAAGCATATAGTCCCTCGTTCTCCTTAGATACTTGAGGATATTTTTTACAGCGGTCTAATGATCGTGTCCTGGATTGGATTGGAACCTACTAATGATTCCAACTACAAAACATATGTCAAGGCGTGTACACAACATAGCGTACATTAAACTCCCAACTGCAGATGCATATGGAATTCTTTCATCTCCTCAACTTCTTGAGGTGTCTTAGGACATTGTTCCTTTGACAAATGAATTCCATGCTTAAAAGATAATAAACCTTTCTTGGAATTTTGCATATTATACCTTGACAACATCTTGTCAATATAAGATGTCTGAGATAGTGCCAATGTTCTATTCTTTCAGTTCCGAAAGATCTGTATTCCTAAAACATACCGAGCATCACCTAAATCTTTCATTTGGAACTGTGTTGCTAACCATCTCTTTACATCAGCAAGAAAACTTGTCTCATTTCCAATGAGCAAAATATCATCAACATATAGAACTAGGAATGCTACAGTTTTGTTTACTATCTTCTTGTATACACAAGTTTCGTCAACGTTCTGTTCAAAGCATTTGATCGCAGTGTCAAATCTTATATTCCATGATCTGGATGCTTGTTTCAACCCATAAATGGATTGATTAAGCTTACAGACTTTCTGTTCCTATCATTTTTCGATGAACCCTTCTGGTTGAGACGTAAAAATACTTTCATCAAGATAGCCATTCAGAAAAGTTGTCTTGACATCTACTTTCCATATCTCATAGTCATAATATGTGGCAATGTTAAGAAGTATTTTTATTGATTTGATCATGGCAACAGGAGAAAAAGTTTCTTCATAATCAACTCATTCTCTTTGGGTTAACTCTTTGCCACGAGTTTGACTTTACAGGTATGTACCTTGCCAATTTGGTCTCGTTTTCTCTGTTTTCTCTTGTAGATCCATTTAAAACCTATAGTTGTTACCCCATGTGGTTGATCTACAAGTTCCCAGATAGAGTTGAAGTACATAGGCTCCATTTCATCATCCATAGCTTTTATCCATTATTCCTTGTCGACATCTTCCATTGTCTTTTTAAAGGTTAATGGATCCTCTAAACCACCATCTTGTATGATGTTTTGAGTTTTTGTTATACCCATGTAGCGTTCAGGTTGTTGAATAACCTTCCCACTACGACGAGGCATTCCCAACTCTTGGGATGGATGTGACGAGACAACAACCTTTGTTGATGGACCAACTTGATTAACAACTCTTGTTAATCTTTCTGTAGTATCTTTAGACAGTTCTTGCAATATTAGTTTAATGGGAGGTAGATGATTTTTAATATGATCCTCTTCCAAGAACGTAACATTTGTCGATACAAATACTCTATCTTCTTAGGGATCATAGAATAATCATCTTTTTGTTTCTTTGAGGTATCCTACAAATAAGCATAATTTCGAACGTGTTTCCAATTTCTTAGGATTCTGTACCAACACGTGTGTTGAACAACCCCAGATATGGAAATGACGTAAACTCATTTTGCGTCCTTTCCATAATTCATATGGTGTTTCTGAAATACTTTTGGATGGAACAACGTTCAGAATAAATACTGCAGTCTTTACTGCATACCCCCAAAAGGATTGAGGTAACTAAGTAAAACTCATCATAGACCGAACCATGTCCAATAAAGTTTGATTTCTCCTTTCTGCAACATCGTTTTGTTGTTGTGTTCTAGGTGCTGTGAGTTGGGATTGAATTCCATGATCTACTAGATATTTCTGGAATTGTAAATCTATATACTCACCACCTCGATCAGATCGAAGTGTTTTAATTCTTTTACTTAATAAATTTTCAGTCTTAGCCTTAAATTCTTTGAACTTTTCAAGAGTTTTAGACTTGTGACTAATTAAGTAAATGTAGCCATATCGAAAGTAATCGTCAATAAAACTGACGAAGTACTGATATTCTCCTCGAGCTTTAACATTCATTGGACCACATAGGTCTGAATGTATAAGTTCGAGAGGTTCTTTGGCACGAAGACCTTTGTCAGAAAAAGATCTTTTCGTAATTTTTCCCTCAAGACATAATTCACATGGTGGTAAGGAACTGTCTACTAACTTATTTAGATGACCGTTTTTTACCAATCTCTCAATCCTGTTAAGATTAATGTGACCAAGCCTGAGGTGCCAAAGATAGGCATTAGGAGAAATTTTCCGCTTTTTATGATGAGTCTCAGCCGTTTTAACCATCGCTATATTTAAAATGGCTTTTTCTTCGGTTGGTTTTAATATGTATAAGTTGCTATCAAATCTTGTAGAACAGATATGTACACCTCTTGAATAAACAAACACTTCATTACATTCAAAAGATTCATTGTACATATTTTCTAATAGACAGAAAATGGAGATTAGATTTCTTTCCATCTTTGGTACATAGAACACTTTCTTAAGCAAGATAAAAGAATTTCAAAAAAAAAAAAAAAAACTTCACATCTCCCACTGCTTCAGTTGAAATGAATTCATCTGTTCCCACCTTGAGAGTCATCTCAAATTTAGAAAGTCTTCTCCAAGAACTAGTTTCCTGTAGAAAAGTACAAACATGATTAACGGCGCCTGAATCCAATATCCAGGTAAGGTCAGAATTTTCCACTATACATGTTTCAACAACCAGTAAATCATATTTACCTTGTTTAACCTTTTCTGCTTTCTTTTCAGCCAGATATTTTGGGCAGTTTTGTTTCCAATGCCCAATTTCTCCACAATGGAAAGATTTTCCTTTGAGAGTTTTGTTTGTTTTTCTTTGCAGTGACTTTCTTTTTCCCTTTTCCTTTCTTCTTCATCTATACAGTTCTGTCCTTAGAAGAAGAAGGATCAACTTTCTTATCATCAGTGGGTTTCGTATCTGACGTTGACCCCTTATAGGACTTTTTCGATTTCAAAATAACATTTATTTCTTTTTCTTTCAGTTTCATCATAGATTGATAAGTTTGCAACTCATTCAATAACGTCGTCAAATTATAAGTGATTTTGTTCATGACAGTGTTTGTCTTGAACGACAGATCACTCTTAGGAAGAGATTTTAGTATCATGCTCACTTGATTTGTTTCGTCTATCATTGCCCCCTGAGCCTCCGCAATGTTAAAATGGACCATCATGTCAAAAACGTGTTCTCTTACGTTGGTCCCATCTTTCATGCGTGTTACATAAACATATTTGATGGCTTCATGTTTAACGGAAGATAACGGTTGCCTGAACATCTCCTGTAATGATACCATAATCTCACGAGCTGTGGGCATAACCTCATGCTTCTTGTTGAGTACATCAGATATACTTGCCAAGATATAGGCTCGGGCTTTCTCGTCCGCCCTCACTCACCTATCATAGACATCCCGAACATTTCGGGTAGCCGTTGAACTGGGGACTGGAGGACACTCCTCCGTCAACACAAACCTCAGATCATCTACTACTAATATTGTATTGATGTTTGACGTCCAATTCGACTAACCCTCTCCATTAAATTTGTCAGAAGCAAGCAATTGTATGATTGAGTTCGACATTGTTGAAACATTTTAAACAAACTCTATTAAATATGCATCTAAATCCATTTTTAGCAAAACTTAATAAAGTGCCCAATAAATATTTATTTATTTGCAACGATACTTAAGTGATTTAGAACAATTACTACCGAGGGGCAGTCAAAAATTCCTTCACAAAAGCAAGACAGTTCTTGACCAAATACTATTATCCAGAATAACTCATATTCCAATAGTTCTTTTGGTTATCGCTTTCGGTCAAGATGTTTACTAACAATTAGTAATTCTTGTAAGTGTGACCCACTATTTTCAGATCTTATAGAACTGTATGAATATGCCTTCGAAATAGAAGACAATATCCAAGACGGAACTATAAGACCCTATTCATTTTACTGAAGCTTGGGTTGTTCCGAATCTTATGTTACAACCCTTTGAGGGGATCGCCACGGTTAAACGACTAGCTAGTGCTGCCTAAACACGACAGTGGGCGCAACATAGAAATCTCACAGTTCAAACTAATGGAGGAGACCGTAGGACAATGTTGACACATTTCCTTCACCCATTTATTATGAACGATATCCCTCATTCACCTTGTTATTGACCCATGCAAACACTTTCTGAATGGAGCAATCGAGGTGAAATTAACAAGAAGCCGAGCATGGATCTCACGGTGTGAACTCTTGAGGACGTAAGAGCTAATAACTATATATCAAATATATTATTAATCTCCCACTGAAGTGTTCTAAATGTTTGGGTAATTTACTTAGACATGACGACTAATTTCATATAACCTAAGTCTAAGTGGTTTATCCAAGTATAACTTTTATAATTAGATTTAACCTACAATGTCTAGGTGATAAACCATTTTATTACCTCACATCGCTCACGCAAGCTCATAAAATCAGTTAACAATTCTCAACCGTTTAGTCATAATCCCTAGGTAGGAGGTGTTCTGTAAACTGTCAGCTTAAGTACCTCTAGCCTTAGATAGGTTTATGAACTAAAATGAGTTTGTAATTGTATTTTATAAGGTAACAATCTATTTTAACGTTTAAAACTAGTTGTTAATGTAAGTGAGCATGCAGTTGTTCTTTGTTATGGATTTTAAACATCTAACCAATTTTATAACAACCTACAAAATTTAGACATGCTTAATATCCACAACATTCAACAAAGATATCTAATATAACCATTATATTAAACATAACCCTAACATGCATATTATGTATTATAACAATTATAACATACTTTCAATGCATGTAACATGCTTCCTATGGTGGGGTTTTAAATCTACATGGCATACTATATGGATATACATGAATTATTTAATTATTACATATATCTCATGTATAAAAAATTAAATACTAATTGATATGGTTTTTGTTTTGGCATAAACAAGCAAACAGAAGCCTAACTATTACAAACAGCTTTAAAATCATCTTTGAACCGCTCGAACTGCTCCAAACTGAATCTAAGCATCTTGAACCGAGCTGGATGAGTCTGAACCGGACTAGACAAAAACCTTTTGAAGCTGAACCAGATTGAACCTTGAGAAAACCAATCGAACCGGCTGCTCTCGGTCCAACCTCAAAGTCTTGCTAAAGCCGATCGTGTAGCGCTGAAGGCAATCATCTAGTGCCATCACCTTATGTTGAGAAGAGGTACACGATCGCTTAGTGACTGCCGAAGCTAAACGATTGCTTAGCTCTATCTTATAGAATTACACAATCACTTAATACCATTGCCTAGCTATCACTTACATGTCATCGTTTAGTATCCGTCGTAGCTAAACGATCATTTAGCTCTATCGTATAGAACATCATCATGTCGCTTAGCATTTTGTCTACACAATCGCTTAGCACCACATCTAAATGATCGCTTAGCGCTATTGCGTAGCACTTCATCGCATCGTTTAATGCACGCTGTAGCTAAACGATCACGTAGCACCATCGTTTAACAAATCCAACATATTGTTTAGCTCCCACGCCAAAGCTAAACGATTGCATAATGCTATCGTATAGCATTTGAACGCATCGCTTAGCTCGTAGGTACACGATCGTTTAACGTTCAATGTCACAACTACCAGTGTCCATTGCTATATGATCGTCTAGCTTTTTTTCACATTGTGTAGCGACGGGAACTAGATGATCGCTTAAAAACTACCCAACAACGAATTTGAGCAGAAGTTAAAAAAACTGGAACAACAGCTTGGCCTCTTTCACTTGTTTCTTCAATTACATCTTAATTTCAACTCTAATGACTCCAAATAAATTACAGACTCTTGCTAACATATAAAAGCTCATCAAACAAGAGCCAATTACAAATTTAATTGAGAAATTAAAGAGAATTAAAATGCCAAAACTTAGAAAACTATATCAGTGCATCAGTTTCATATATCTCATGAAAAACACACACCAGACCAAAATTAAATTGAATTTAACGCTTATATGATGCTCTGATACCAATTGTTAGAGTTAGATAACATGCAGCGGAAATATCAAGGATCCATAAGCATTCAAATTCACTAATTTTGGCAGAAACTAAAACATGATCTTCTAAAAAAAAAGGGTTTTAAGATCATATCTTTGAAAAACTCTTCAAAAACTTGATTGTACAGCAGAAGTCTTCACCAAAGATCACCGTGAACCACCTCAAGATCTTCCCCACTATCCTCTTGGAGCTTTAGATTGAGTTGTGGGACTCAAGAACAACTTGAAACGATGAAGAATAGTGAAAAACTCACAACAGCTCACTTTGAAGAACTTTTTCTTCTCACTGAAATTTTTTCTCAAAGTTTATGTACTAGCATGCCCTCAAATCACTCTAAACTTCTTTGTTTATTGCAGATGAACATGCAAAGAAGAGAAATGCATGGCTTGTAGCTCATGCTTGGAGTATTAATGAAGGGAAGAAAATGGGTTTTGTGTGAGCATGAAGAAGATGATATTAGAAAATCAACATTTTCCTTTTAATGCATGCAAACCGTTTTTTCAATTTTCTTTTAAAATCAAAATTTGATTTCAAAAACCATTTTAATTTATAAAATTGAAAAATAATTTTATAAAATTAATTTGAAATATTAATTAATTTAATATCAAATATTAAATTAATTTTTGCACAATAATCATCTTCATATATTTAAATCATATTTAATTATATATTTTCTATTCCCATTTAATTTGAACGTTTCAAATTAATTTCTCAAGCTACTCTAAAACTTAACCATTTACGAGCTAGTAGGGAGACCTCGCAGACCTACAGATCATGGGCTCCAACGATTCGAGATTAATCGACTAAACTCATTAGTCCGATCTAACCCTCATTCGTTAACTAATGGGACACTCCACTATAGCCTATAGTTGAACTCCCCTCACCATAGATATATTATGTCCACTTAAAACCATAATCATTAAGTCGATCCTTCACAGGTTGTTCGTAATCACAACTAGGTCAAAATTACCATTTTACCCCTGTGAATACATCTTGTTCCTTAAGTTCCTACTAACCCTCTAATGAATAATTTTGATTCATAATCTCTATGAATCAAATCCTTTCTCTATCATGAGAAGGTGGGGCCCCGATTATTCAAGACCTGGAATCAGTACTTAAGAGAACAACCTACTTGCTAACCCTAAATAGGGTAGGAGTGAATTCCATCTTGCAAGGCTATGTCCCCAGCTATTCATCCGATCTTATCCCCAAAATGGGAAACTTATTGAGCAGTGCTATTGGATTACTCTCACTGTTTGCAGATCAAAGGATAATCTTGAACAAATAGGAGTTCATAGCTAGCTCAGGATTAAGATCGAGGTAACCTAGGTTGATGATAAATGAAATAGTCAGTTTTAATAGTAAACAATCGTTATAAAGAAAAATTACTATTTTCGTGGTCCAGTCTATATACAAACTCATTGCATAAGATGCCCTCACTCATATGTCTCAACATGAATGATTTGTGGATCACATCATTTGTAACACTTTACAACTTCTTGTAACAACTAAAGAATGGGCCGCATCCAATAGTGTTACTAGGATGAGATACCCAATTTCATCCATATACTTATTAGACCATTTAGGCTATATGCTATCAACTTGATCCTGTTTATGTCACTATATAAAGTTACAATACTCAGACTATAGCAAAGGATACGTTTATTGGATTTTCATAATAAGATGCAAAATCAACAAGTCATTATTATTGATAAATAGAATGTTTAACATGAACTGTGAGTTCTAGGACATTCCCAACACCTATCTACTATCCCTAAAAGGGGGTAAGAGTGAATTTTATCTTGCACCCTATAACACCTATCTACTATCCCTAAAAGGGGGTAAGAGTGANAACACCTATCTACTATCCCTAAAAGGGGGTAAGAGTGAATTTTATCTTGCACCCTATAACACCTATCTACTATCCCTAAAAGGGGGTAAGAGTGAATTTTATCTTGCACCCTATGTCCCCAACTATCTACCTGGTCTTACCCCTGAAATAGAAGTTTATTGAGCCGGCACTGTTGAGCCAACCTTCACCTATGAAAATCTAAGGATAATCCTGAATAAATAGAAGCTCATAGTTAGCTCAAGATTAAGGTCAAGTTACCTAGGTCATTGCTTTGAAATAGTCTATCTTATACAGTAAATAACGTTATAAAGTAAGAGTGACTGATTTCGTGGTTCGATCTTGTACAAACCCATTACACAGGATGCCCCCACTCCTCATGTCATAACATGTACGAATTAGGATCACATCGTCTATAGCACTTTACAACTCTTTGTAACAACTAGAGAGTGGGCCACATTTAATAGCATTACCAGACTAAGGCACCCACCCTCATTCATATATTATAGATCATTTTGACTATTTACTCGAATTTGATCCACTTTTATGTCTCCACATATAGTTCAAGTACTCATGTAATATCATGGGTCTTTTAATTTATTGGATTTCTAAAACGAAATAAGCAATACATATAGTTAATAACAACTTATTGAATATTCAGAATAAGTTTTATTGTTTACAAACCATGAGTTTTAGGACATAAAATCCAACACATCAACGGATATACTTTCCTAATGCTGATATACGTTGAAGGGTCTGGCCAAGAGAGAGTGATATCGTCGAAGGGTCTGGGTGTCGGTCCGATTTTGGGTGAAATAAAAAGTTGGGTAAAATTTTGAGATTTCAGGAATTTCAGACAATAACTCCTGATGGTCAAAACCACCGTTGGGCATTATGTTCTCTCCCGACAAGTATAAAATATCATCGGGAGTAGTCGTTTAATTTGGTGGCCATTTCTTATTCCGAACACCTACCAATAGGGCGTCGGGAGATCCGTCCTATATGCCGATGGTGTTTCTACGACGTCGGCAATAGTCTTAAACTCCTGATGCTTGCATTAAAGGCATTGGTAGATATTGTTTCGCCCAACAATCTAACCACCAACGCTTCAATGTAACGTTGAAAGATACCTTTTATTCTTGTAGTGAATGGACATTAATAAGAGAATTATTTTTGGTAAATTGCAAAAAAAATCCACTAGTGTTTAAATACAACAATTGCACTCCTAAACTTTCAAGGAGGAGAAAAATAAATCTAAGAGTGAGAAATGAGAAAAATGGAACAAAGAGACCATATCAGCCACAAACTTTTAGTTATTTTTATTTTTATTTTTTTAAGAAATAGAGGACCTTAACATTATTTAGTAAAACAAAAATGAATATAGCTCAGCTGAGTCAAGGGTTTGATTCCCCTAACCTCACATATTGTTGAAAAAACAAAAGAGACCACATCGGTCACAAATTTTAGGCAATCTATTTTACAACTAGATAAACAATTAAATTAAAAGAAGAAGAAGATGAGCAACCAAATGACATGTATGAAGTGAACTTCCTAGAAGTGAGTCGTTAAGATATAATATCAATTAAGAAAGAAGATACAAAGTTTTACCTTTATAATAGTTTGAAGGGTTGTTTGATTTTTTGGAAATTTAAATCCTCTAACCAAGGGGCTACAAGGATTTAATTTTTACTCAAATTAAATTTAGGGTCCAATTTTTACGCTTGTAGGGTGGGTTTTTGAAATTTGGCTTTCTTACAAAATGCAAAAATAATATTGAATATTGTACATTTAAAACTAATTACAAACAAAATTGTACATTTTGTAAGGATTTTTAAAGAGAAAGATGGTAGTTTTGCAATAAAAAGCTAAAAGGTCAAAAGGTTCAATTCATGGTGGTTATCTATCTAGAAATTAATTTCCCACGAGTTTTTTTAACATAAAAGTGTTGTAGTGTTAGACGGGTTGTCCCATAAGATTAGTCGATGTGTGTATAAACTGACCCGAACACTTGCGGATATAAAAAAATAGTAATTTTGACAATATGCAATATATGGCAACAACTATACTTTTCTTTTCTTTTTCTTTTTCTTTTCCCTTTTGGTTTGAGAAAGAATCAAAGAAAAACAAAAGGGGATTTATTCTCATCAACAAGTTGTTGAAGCATTCCAAATTTGAGTTATTATTGGACATTCATATGCCTTTAGCTTGAAATGTTAACATAAACTAATTAACAAATTTAGATTAAGCAAGAACCATTTAAGCATGGTATAATAATAGTGAATCTGAAAAGTGACCTTTATTCATTGATTTTGTTGGTTTTGTATAGGAAGTTTGCAAAGTGCCCAATTACAATTGCAATTCTGTGTCAACAACTATGAGACAAATTTGACAAAATTTTGAAGTTTTGGTACTTGATTAAGCTAGGTATTAAAGGTGACGAGACGATATTTTTGGGCACCAATTGTAGAAGAAACTCTAGCATTTGGAGGCTTTATTGGAAGAAGACATTGATTATTGGAAAAATGATACAACCCGATTCTCCTGGCTAAAGGTTAAATCAGGGTTAAGATTGAGAAAAGTTATATCAGGAGTTATATACTTCAAGCCTTCATCTTTCTTTCATCCTTCTTTTCTTAAACTCTATTTTAGCATTTCAATTTAACTAATTATGTTATGTTCAGTCTTATTATTATTTTTTGGGTATTTTCCTTAGGTGACGATTTGAATATGGTTATTTAGGTGTGTCACCAATACTTGATATTTTGCAAATATGGCAAAAACTTCGGATCTTGATTTCAAATTATTTTTTATTTCAATAATGATAGAGAGAGAAATGGCAATCCACATTGTTTGGTGAGGCGACCAGTGATCAGATGCGTGACAAGATTAAGGGGATTGACAGATGTAAGTGGCAAGAAGGGCAGAGTGGTGGTCGACAACGTATAATTGTAGACAGTATGTTGGTGAAAGAGAGATGTTAGGAGGGGGAGGGGTCTATTGTGTGTGAAGAACAAGAAGTTGAGTGGTTTTTTTCTTTTTTTCTTTTTAATCTATCAATAGTATATCAATCAAGCGTATCAATAGTAAATTAGTCAAGTGCATAAATAATAAAAAAGAGTGCATCACTATCAAGTCTATCAACATTATATTAGTAAAGTGTATCATTACCAAGTATATCAGTCAAGTATATCAAGTCTATTAGCAGCATAAACAAATATATCAGTCAAGTATATCAAATTTATTAGTAGTATAACATAAATGCATGATTGAAAATTTTATCAAGAGTATATCAATCGAGTGCATCATCATTAAGTATATCAAGTATATAAGTCAAATGTATCAAATTTATCAAAGTATAAATGAGCGCATGATTGACAAGTATATCAAATATATCAGTCAAGTGCATCACTATCACATATATCATATATATCAATAAGTGTATATTAGTAGTGTATATCCATAGAGACTTTATTTTTATTATTATTTTTTTTAAGTCAATCCTTATCCTTGCATCTTTTATATAGGACTAAACAAGGTTATCATAGGACAACACTCCAAATTATCATGGGTGGACAAAATAATGCAAAATTTTCAAAAACAAATCAACAAACATAATAAGGACTCTTATCGCGATTTAATTCTCAATCTTTTACCTACAAATAGAGATGTCCAAAAAACTCATAGGATCGAAGCCTCGCAGGACCAACTTCGAATGGGAGGGGGAATATCTAAATACACGGAAAATGGGGAAGGGAGTGGAGAATATTTTTTCTATTCGTAATTCGGGGCAGGGGAGGGGAAATATATTCCTGACTTCGCCCCACCCCAACTTTTGTATATAAATTATAAATTTATCGTGTATATATATATATATTAATATTAATATTGTAGACTTTGTTAGGATAATTATGGAGGTTTTAATTATTTAAGTTTAAGACTTTATTACTTTAATTTAAGATAGAATGTTCTAATTGTTGAATTTTAATTTATAAAAATTATGAGAATTTATCATTTTAATTATAACTTTTTAAATTGAATGAGTATTATTGTTTTTATTACCAAAATTGATAATATTTTTTTAAATGAAAATTGTATTAGATATGTTTAAGAAAATGTTAAAAATATATATTTAATTGAAATTAAAAAAAAAATGATGGTAGGAAAATTTTTGGGAAGAGGAAATGGAAAGGGAGTAGGGAAGGCTTGCCTCACCCGGCCATGAATATCTCTAGGTACAATAAAAGAATACACGACAATCGAAACCACAAAACGCAACTCAAAATTCCTCACCATAGTGAAGTGTGACTCAATTATTCAAACCAATATTATTACATCAATGAACTATAAAGATCCTGAGCCAATGAAACCTAACTATAAAAATGTTAGCCCACCTCTCCCAATTCTTTAGAGGTTCAAGAAGAAGAACCAAGATGAAATTTTTTACAAAGTTTTTTTAGATATTTTTAACCAGCTTAACATCAATATCTCGTTAGTAGAAATCTCTTGAGGAAATTTTTAGCTATCTAACTTTTTATTAGACGAAATCTTAATGAAAAAACACATGTTAGAAGATTTCGAAACAATTTCATTGATTGAGAATTATGACATATTGTTAACAAGAAAAATGACACCTATGAAGCACAGATACTTCATGTGAGACAAAAAATACGTATCTGACACGACGTATCTATTTCTACGCATACTTTTTTTTTTTAAAGAAAAAAGACAAGTAATTCATCTAATTTTTTCTATCTAAAACTAGGCAATCTATTTAAAAAGCTTACTACTCGAGTCCAAAATTAAAAGGAAAAAATAAATAAATAACCGACCAAACCCTAGACTAGAATTATCTAATCTCCATCTTTACATTTGAGTCCCCACAAAGTCCACCAAAATATAAACCATTTGGATATCTTCAACAACAATGAAGAAGTTCTTCGTTTATCTTCGTACTTCTCCCTCTAATCTTCTTCTTCTTCTTTGCGATATGAATAACTTTTCTATTGCATTTTATTAACTATAGTACTTCAACATCTTAGATGTTACTTTTTTTTGTATTGTATTTCAGTGTGTATTCTATTTTGTGCTATTGTTATTAACTTGTATGCTAAATTTATCTATATCCTAGATTTTTTTAAAGGCAAATAAAATGTATCGTCAACATATCAGTATCCTTGTTTTTTACAAATATATATATTAAAAAAATATAATAAAAAATGGCACATCCTTAGAGGTATCCGTATCTTAGTTTTTTTAGAAATTGATGAATCATCATATCCGTATCGTATAGTCGTATATGTGTCTGTGCTTCGTAGAATGACACCCAAACTACAAAACCTAACAATTCCTTACAAGGAAGAAATGTTGGATGTGCATTTTGTGATTTAGGCATAAACATCAACTTAATGCCCCATCGATCTTAAAACATTTGGGAATTGTTGGTGAATTTAGGAAGTGATGTTTTAATTAGTAGGTAGGTTTCTAACTAGATTATTATCAAATTTGTGATAGAAATCTAAAAAAATATTCATTCAGTGAGAGTTGGGCAAATCGTTAAGAAATCGTTAAGAAGATGGAAAAGAAAAAAAGAAAATTGTTTATTTTTTTAAAAAAATAGATTAAATTATAAAATTAGTCAGAATTTAGTTTTTTTTTGTTTGATAAAGCTTTTTTTAAGTAATCTTTGTGGTAAATCACAAGGATCCCTTAAAAAAGGACCAATAGTATTTTTTCCACCTATTTTTCAAAATCTTAGGACTAAATTTATTGTCAATTTTAAAATTACAATAAGCCCTAGCGAATTCTATTTCCCACGCTAGCGCTTAAACCCTCCCCTCCCGTCTAAAACCTTCTCAGCCGAGCTGTTGAGCGCCGCCGCCGCCGTCTTTCCCGAGTTTGCTTCTCCACCGCGCAGCTCTTCAGAGTTCTGATCTCAGGTATTCTCTCTGTTCGCAACTTTGTCCTACAAAGCTTGGTCTTGGAGCTCTCTCTTTCTAATTGTTGTTCTTATTCCGTTAGAAGCAAGTTTCTTACAGCCAGATTTGACCCTCATCTGTCTGATTTTGTTCCCATCTCCTTTAAAGTTACGGCCGAGCCCAACGACCAAATTGTGCACACTCTGAGTCGAAGATTGATAATGTCCGGTAAAGATAAGAGTTTGCATAATATGTCGGATTCGGAATCTGAACAAGAAGGTGTTGCCAAAGAAGGCATTGAATGGATTATGAACCTTCCAGACGTACCCATGAAGCTCCCACCACATTTGGAATTGCAGAGAACTCGAGTCGAATGCAAAGCCGATGCTCCCATTCATGTACTCTTCTTTTCCATTTCACATAATTTGGTTATTCGAACTTTAAGAATGCTTTTCAATTCATGTTAGAATAAATTTTGTATTGTTTTATTGCTCAAGCTAAGTAGAAGCTGGAGGAAATATCCTTTTTAGCATGTTTTCTGTAGTTGAATGTTAAATGTGAACCTATTAAATCACGTTTCATGCTTCTGGAGCGAATTTAATGGAATCTGTGTACTTTACTTGATTTTTATTCATTGTACGTGTACTCGCATTATTTTATGGTGTAACAGGCTTACTTTAATTTTCTTCTCATGGTCCTTGTTGTAAACGTGGACTTCTGTAGACAGATACCATACAGTATTCTGGAGCATTTGCTTCGATGGGTGTTGATAATAGTTTGCGTCTGGATTATTTTCGCAACAACTTTAAAATTGAAGTTATTGATCTCAAAGAGGATGACATTGAGTTTGACATGATTGGCATTGATCCAGCACTTGCTAATGCATTTCGAAGAATCCTGATAGCCGAGGTAGGTAATCAACCACAATGAATTAAAACCATAAATAATTGATTATTTTAGTGAGACTTTGCTGAGTTCTTGGCTTTTACTTCCTTATCACTACTTCTGGTGTTGTATTGTGTGTCATATATCACAACGCTTGAGATTTAGCACAAGCTACAAGCTCTTAGCTTTCTTTGTTTCATCTGAAGCTTGTGCTTTGTAGGAAAAAGACGTATTCTTTCTATGACAATGTATGAATGTTTGGAGTCTGTGGCTTATGAAATGGTTATAAAAATTACGTTAGTTGTTGTCTATTGTTCAAAATTTGTAAGTTTGTTCATGTATTCAAATCTAATAAAATGGGGATATTGGTGGTAATGGCTTGGGATGTTTAAGGTTTGTCTTGTCAGACATGGCCCAGGGTGCAAGCTCACACTTTGGTTAAGAAGAAAAAGAAATTTGTGTTGTAATACCCTATTGTTTCTTTTACCACTTTAGCTCAAAGAGACACTATTGACGTGACAAACATTAAGAATGAGACAATCCTGCTAACCTGAATGATGATGATAGATTTAACCAAGAAGGAATCAACTGATGGTAATTTAGACCCTTCTTCTTCAATCCCTTTCAGGTTTCAGCGTCCCTAGTATGATAGGGAGACATTAAAATTGGCTGATCTTTTCTCTCTTCTTCGAGACCAGCATGTCATCCCAAGGAGAAGGAATGTTAGTATTTGGTCCTTCGATCCTTATAGGGGTTTCTTTTGCCATTCTTTCTTCTTTTCCATATTTTGTCCTCCCCTTCTCCACCTCTTGTTGCCTCTTTTTTCTCTCTCTCCCAATGTTTTGTTTCCACAATGGTGCACTCTATAAGGGCTATGAGGAGGACCTGTTTCATTTGTTTTGGGATTGCCAGTTTACTCACCACATTTGGAGTTGTTGGTCGAGAACTTGAGAATGTTTGGTGTCTGTTTGGTTTGGAATAGAGATGGCACCCAGGTGGAGGAGGTGCTTTCACGCTCTCCATTCAAGGAGCAGGGTAAAGTTTTGTTGCATGTTTGCTTTTTCGTTGTTTTGTAGGGGCATTTGGTGAGATGAACAATAGAATTTTTACAGAGGTGGAGAGATATGTGAGAGGAAGTTTGGGGGCTAGGTTTAATGCTTCTTTGTGGGCGTTGGTCACGGTGCCTCTTTCTAGTTATGAGCCTAGTCTTGTTTTTTGGATTGGAGTCCTTTTCTGTAGCTAAGGTCAAACTCTCATTTTTGGTTGGGGCTTGTCCTTTTTGTGTGGCCTTTTTATATTCTTTCATTTCTCTCAATGAAAGTGCAGTTTCTTGCCAATAAATAAAAAATAAATAGAGGTTGGAAATTAAAAAAGGTGAAAATTCATAGAAATGAGACTTTTATTTATTTACTTATATATTTTTATAAAATAATAATTATCATAGCATAGAGTATTTTTAGTGTTTTAGAGC
The DNA here is from genome assembly GCF_009727055.1 of Benincasa hispida. Lineage (NCBI taxonomy): Eukaryota > Viridiplantae > Streptophyta > Magnoliopsida > Cucurbitales > Cucurbitaceae > Benincasa > Benincasa hispida. The sequence goes on from NC_052359.1 coordinate 11,080,591, forward strand.
ATTCCTTGTGGTTAGGGATAGTTAATACTTAATAATGAATTGCATATATGTTCTTTTGTTTGCATTTGCTCATATTTGATCTTTTCCTACGTTAACTATTGCATTATTTACATTGTTGCCATTATTGATTTCGGTTTGATCTGTATTTTTATGTAGGTTCCCACTATGGCTATTGAAAAAGTTCTTGTCGCCAACAATACATCAATAGTCCAAGATGAAGTGCTTGCCCATAGGTTAGGTCTCGTTCCAATTCATGTTGATCCAAGGCTTTTCGAGTACTCAGGTATTTCAGTGTATATATATAAAAATTTAATGTGCTTATGCATGTTGACGCTGAGAACTTCTAAATTCTTGTTGTCAGATACTTTATATTTGACTCTTATCCTTTAACTAATTTCAAGGATATTTAACTAATAGCTTCCGTTTATAATTAGATAAAGACACACCAAATGAGAAGAATACCATTGTTTTTAGACTGCATGCTTGCTGTGAACGTGGAAAACAGCGTCTTACAGGTATTTTTCTAGTTTCTTTTGGAGTTCATGCTCTGTGCATACTTTTCTTAATCATTAACTTATTTCAGAACAATTTTCTTTTCTCATTACTAATGATGAATGTATAATTGGTGATTCAGTGACATCAAAAGCATTGACGTGGTTGCCAAATGGTAGTGAATTTCCTTTGGTGTCAGACAAATCAGTTTCAAACTCAAAACCCAAAACCTATACTTCTTTTAGTTGCAGCCAAGACACACTGCCAGAATTTTCCAACAATCCAATTGGTCCAAAGGACAGTGATATTATACTTGCCAGACTTGGCCCGGGTCAGGTAACTGAACTCTAAATTTTATTTCTCATCTATTGAAAGATAGGGAAGCAGTGGTGTGCATGGGTAGATGACAGAAGCTGATGAGTTATGCTTAGAATAGCATGTTTTAAATTTGAAATTGTGATTTATGTGCTTGTAGTAAAAAAGTAGCACATTTACACCAAGTCATAGCAAGGAAAACAATATGATCAAAGAAGCTATCAAATGTGTTTTCCTTATCTTGAAAGAGGCGGCTGTAGAGCTCCCTCCGAGTTTTCCACAAAAAAGCCCAAATGGGATTCATCCAAAGGCTTCTTTTCCCCAAAGTGTAAGGGTGGTCATTGAGAGAATAGTTGAGAAGACGGTTGAAGTCTCTTGAAAAAAGCGCCAATTTGCTGCTGCAATAAGTTCTTTCGAGAATCTATTGGAAAACTGACAATTGATATATAAGTCATCTTGTGACTTATGGAAAGCTTTACAGATGATGCGGCAATGGGGGTAGGGACATGTATGAACATGATGCTGCATTCTATCATGGATATTGATGGCAATGACATTGTGGCAAAGCTCTCAAAGGAATAATTTGGCTTTCTTTTAAGTAATAATCAGTCCAAATCGCTTCATGTAGAGTGTGAATAGTTGCTGCCCAATTATTTTCTAGGTCTGCCAAGAAGGACTTTGTAGAAAAAGAGCTTTTTGTAGTCAACCTCTAAGCCCATTGGTCTCTTTAGTGTGTCAAGTGGGTATTATTCAGTGGGTTCATGATGCTGAGCCATTCCTTCAATTCCTCATTGGAGAGATTTCGCCTCAAAATCAAATAGGAATTTGATGTAACTAATTTATAACTGGAGTTGATATCACTTCCAAAATAAGGGTTTTTATTTTATTTTAATAGATTTTTTATGCTATAGTTGATAAAGTTGTCTCTTGGAGCAAATGCTCCCCTCTCTTCCATCGATATAGCTATTCTTCCCTCCTCTCGAATGAGAGGTTTTTTGTACATCTTCTGTTTGGGGGTTTCCCTCCATTTTGTAATTTCATGCCATCAATGAAATCGTTTCCTATCGTGAAAAAGATATCACTTTGAATGTGGTGCTTGTGCCTAATTATTTATGCTGCAAGTACCTTTGAATGTGGTGCTTATGCTATAAGGCTAATTGTTTCAGTTCATAATGGGATATTGTTGCTTCAAACATTTATAGGAAATTGAACTTGAAGCTCATGCTGTTAAAGGTATGGGTAAAACACACGCTAAGTGGTCCCCAGTGGCTACTGCTTGGTACAGGATGCTTCCTGAGGTGAGTAAATATGTTACTGTGTTACTCAAAGATGCATCAATATTTTGAACTAATGAAACTTGTGATATTAGGTTGTACTCCTGGAGGAGATAAAAGATGAGCTAGCTGAAGAATTAAAAAAGAAGTGTCCCGTTAATGTATTTGACATTGAAGACATAGCTGGTTAGTTTCCTTCTTACATTTGCTATTAATTATGTACGTACTTGGAACATTATGATGGTGATGATTCCTAGATGGGAAGGTTTCCTTGAGAGTAAAGTTCTTGTCATGGATATAACTAATTTTCCTACTTTGGGAGTCTTGTTTATATCCTTGATGGAGCTATAAGCTTTGTAACCTTTCAAATATCAAAGGTGTGTTACAATGTAAGAGAAAAAGAGGGGTTGTCTACCTTTGCCTTTAGGCTGTTCTTTGGTTCTTTTGAAGAATAAATGTCTCTGTTTCTTATTAAAATGTAATTGGAAAAAAGAGTTAAGTTTTTGTCCTCTCTAGGTATGTTATATCCCTTGCACTTCTGATGAATAAATGAATAATTATTTGTTGTTTCTGATACTCAAAAGATGGATTCCAAAGTTGTTACATGCTGTTGGTCTCTTTTTGCTGAATTCAACTTGCATTTCCTTTTATGGACAATTTTTATTTTGTAGGTAAGAAAAGGGCGACTGTAGCACGCCCACGAGCTTGCACATTGTGTAGAGAATGCATAAGAGGAGATGTCTGGGAGAAACGTGTCGCATTGCGTCGTGTGAAAGATCATTTCATTTGTAAGTAATGGCTGGTTCTACCTTTGTTAAGATGCTTTTAGTGCCTTGGGAACTAGAACTTCTATAAAAAAAGAACTCTTAGGGAGTGTTTGGGGCAAGAGTTATCATCAAAATATAATAACCACCTCTTGCTATAGTAAAAACAATTTTAAAACCTCCAATTAGTTACGGTCAACACTATTTTAAAATCCCCATTTGCTACAGTATTTATTATTTACTACAGTTTTTACTATTTTATATTCATCATTTTTTTATTATTTGCTACAGTGTTTACTATTTCCTTCTCAAACTAAAATAGTTTACACCTCAAACACATACTATTATAACCAAAACTAAAATAATCTACACCCCAAACACAAACTATTATAACCAAACTATAATAACCTAGGACTATAATAACTAACTCATTGCCCCAAACGTCCCCTTATAGATTACTTTCAAACATATTTAAGTCTTAGTAGGTAGTATTTTTGTCATGAAAAACTTCTTTTAGTTGTACCAAACATGCTCCCAAATAAACATGAACTTAGTTATCTTTTTTTTTTTCCCCAATTATTATTATCTAGGGATTTGAATCTCGAACCTTTAGGTCGAAGATTTAGTCTTGGTCTATGCTCAAGTTGAATCTTAGTTATCCCAGTCATCTTTGTTTCAAGAAACCCGTTTTTAATTGAGATAAGGTTTTTATATTTTCATTCATTTCCTCTGTGCAGTTAAGATTGAATCAACAGGAGCTTTACCTCCCGAGGTGCTATTCACTGAAGCTGTAAAGATTTTGGAAGATAAGTGTGAACGTTTAATTGCGGAGCTGTCTTGATTCTTCTTGTCCAAAAGACACGGACCTGTATATTATTTCATTATATTTTTAGAGGTCACCAATTTTTGTAAAATATATGAGTTGAATAGTTGAGTTTTTCTTTTTGAATTGACAGTGGAATAGGATCACCAATGGATTACCAAAGGTATCTTGGACTATTCATATGTGTTTATTTGATGATGGATCTAACATAATTGAAGTTGAATATAACTAACTTGAACTAATTTAGTACAGCTGTAGAAAGAGAAACTTGAGACCATTACAATCTGTCACTTAGAACATTTTTATTTTCTTTGGAGCTAATGTGTGAAATTATACTGATGAAATGAAAGCATTGTGTATCTCTAAAGACTCTTAAGGTACTCTACTATCTTCTTTGCTTCTTTTTAGCTTTGATTAATATCAAGCTTTCTTCTTCCTTGCCTTTTCTGATGCTAAATGAATAATACTTTTAGTTGATCGTATCCCTGAATATTTTGTTTTATTTTCATTTAGACCTTAAAAAAAAAAAAAGATAATGTTTTTTTCCAGGTTTTAAGATAATATCAAAATTTATTTTTCAAGTTCAACAAGATTTATTTTTCCAGGTATTCATTGATAACATTTACATTTTTTTATTACTAGGTAGTATATTTGGTTTAAATCATATTTTAGTCCCTCTTGGATTTTGAATCTTGTTCTATTTTGGTCTTTAAACTTAAAATATATTCATTTCAGTCCATAAACTTTTAAGAAGTGTTTATTTTTTGTCCCTACAATTAAAATTATGTTAAACTTTTCAACATAAATGTGAGGGAGTTTGTATTTTTTGGATGACTAGGCTCTAGATGTATTGAACAAGATGAAAGTGAAGTAAAATATCAATCAATATACACCAAAATATGAAATAGTCAAAATTTTAAACAAAAAAATGTCTTTTAAATTTTTTTACATTGTCACCTTATTCAAAATTGAAAATTTAGATTTTTTAATATAGCTAACTTTGGTAGTCTAGTCATCTAAAAATACAAATCACTTTGCCATTTTGTTAAAAAATTAACAAAATCTTAATATATTAGGGATTAAAATAAATATTTTTTAAAAGTTTAAGGATTAAAACGTTCATTTTTTAAATTTTAGGAACCAAAATAAAATAATACTCAAAATTTAAGGACTAAAACGAACCTTTTAAAAAATTTAGGGATAAATAAAATATTATTCAAAGTTGAGGACCAAAATCAAATTTAAACTATGATATTTTTATTGTAGTTTAGGTCTTTGTTTTTAGTTTTATATATTTTTAAATTTATGTTTGTTTCCTCTTAAATTTCTAATTATATTTTCATATTTTTAAAAAAATTATTGAAGTCTTCGCTAAAGTCTAAAAACAAATTTGGTTTATGGTAATTTACAAAGAGCAAATAGTTATCTATCGTGGAGTGCACTTTCACTAAGTTACCTAATGTCATGTTTAAGGGTCACTGACATGTGATTCTTCAATTTGTGCTGCTATCAAATTCGATTTTAGTCTTTAATTTCCTTCTCAAGTTGCCATTTTAGTGATATATATATGAGAGTAGTCAATAGCCCATTATTAGCTCGAACTCTCTTCACATTCAGAAATGAAAATGAAGAAACTAATAATATTCAAACGTTATATTACAAATTTAATTTATCAAAGTATTGATGTATTATTTATCAAATTGATTTTTATGTGTAATAGGGACTATAAACTTTCAATTTAATGTCTAGTAGATTTATGTTTTTTTTTTTTTTTAAAAAAAAAGCGTTGAATAGGTTAAGTACATATTTGACCTAAAATTGAAATTTTAGGTGCATATTGGATACGAAATTGAAAGTTTCGAGGACCTATTAGATATTCTTTTAAAGTTCAAGAACCAAATTCACAAGCTTGGAAGATTAAGAACTTATTAGACACATTCTAAAAATCATGGACCAAATATACACAAACTTAAAAGTTTATATTTGTAATTTAACATGGACGGAATACCCATTTGGGCATTACGAGTTCTAGATTTCAAATACCACATAAGATAACACATGGGGTTTCTCTCAAACCAATTGGCTATGAGGGTCATAATGAATGTATCTTATAAGGATCATGAATTCTTCTCATTTTTCCAATGTGAGATCTTCAATATGCTCTCTAAAGATGGTTCATCTCTGGATTCATCATTTTTAAGTTCAACAATATGTGGGGCGAGAAATTCAAACCTCTAACCTCTTAATCGAAAGTACACGCTTTATGCCAACATAAGTGGGCATGCTGAGAAATGAGAATCTCATACAACGAAAAGATAAAGAGACTTAACAATTATTATAAAATATATTAGTTATTCCACTCATTGTCAATTGGTTTGAGTTGAAACCTTGTGTTTATTTAATAGGAATTACTTCAAGAGTGTACATGATTCATACGACTCACACAATTCAAAGTTAAAATGATCAAGCTTCATTTCAAAATCATTTCAATTCTAAAAAATACTTAAGGTAGTTTTCAAAAATTGGCTTGGATTTTTAAAACATTCATAAAAATGTGGACAAAAATAGGAACTAGGTGAAAATAAGTATTTATAGGCACAATTTTCAAAGGGAAAAAACAAAACACTAAGACCTCATATGATAACTATTTTAGTTTTAAAAATTAAGCTTATTTTCTCTCAAAATCTTATCTGGTTTTCCTTTCTTAAGTAAAAGAGTTGAATTCTTAGCCAAATTCTAGAAAAAAAAAAAATAGTTTTCAAAACTTAGCTTGGTTTTTTAAGACATTGGGAGAAAAGTAGATAAAAAGACAAGAAATTTAGAGGTGAAAAAAGTATTCATAAGCTTAATTTTCAAAAAGTAAAAAATAGAAAACTAAATAATTACCTAACGGAGCCTAACCATTTGGCTTTTGTTTTTAGTTTTTGAAAATTAAGTTTATCAATATCTCTTTCACCTCTAAATTTATTGCTTTTTAGTTACTTTTTACCAATATCCTAAAAAACAGGTTAAGTCTTGAAGACTAAAAAAAGTAGTTTTTCAAAAACTTATTTTTGTTTTTAAATTTGGCTAATAATTCAAATCTTTTACATAAAAAATAAAGAGAAAATAAGTCAAATTTTTAAAAATTAAAAGCTAAATGATTATCAAATGGAGCTTATATTTGACATATGAGCGAAGAATCTAACAAGGGAGTGAGAACAATAGAGTATAAAAGCTTTCTTGGGTTGATAGCAACTAACCACAAAAGATAAAAGTTTCTTGCATTTCATTTCTTCTAATTATTCTTGAAAAGAAAATATAGAGTTGACAAGATGTAGTGATTTGGAATAATATATGTTGTTTACAAAATATGTTAATAGATTCTTGAAAATAACATTTCATATTTCTCTATCTCTAAATACCCTTTGACAAAAAATTGCAATGACTTTGGACTCTCTTGAGGAAGATGATATCATTATTGTTATTATTTTTAATGTCAATATGATATTAGATTCTTTACCAATATAATAAGGAAAAACAAAAAAAAAAAAAAAGAAAAAAAAGAAAAAAAAAAGAAATGAATTTTGGTGGTTTAATGGAAATCTTTCTCACATCAGAATCTTTAAAAAGTATCATATGAGTTGAGCCCTACCCTCACAGACAAACAATGAAGAACCCACTTGCATCCATGAGGAACATCACGAGCATCATTTTTTTTGCCCATAATATATATATATATATATATATATTTTCTCAATGATTGTAACTTTATTTTAAAATTTTTGGAAAACTATCCCGAGTTTTAAAGAATAGTTGCATTTAATTACTGAATTTTCAAAACGTCGAGTTTTTTAGAATAAATGCATTAGGTCACTCAGTTTTCAAAATATACTTTTTTAGTCTCCAAATTTTAAGAATAATTTTAAAAATTCTTTGAGTAATTTAGAGAATTTGAGAACAAAATTACCATTTGAAAACTTAGAGATCAAATGTACATGTTCTTAAAAAACGAAAACTAAAAAGTTACACTTTGAAATTAAGGGACCAAACACATTCTTCAAAACTCGGAGATAAAAAGTTTTACTTTTTTTTTTTTTTAGTACAATAGAAGTAGGGAGATTCAGAGCACAAATCCTTTGGTCACTAAGATATCCGTACATCAGTTGAACTATGCTCGATTTGGTTAAAAATTTTAATTTCATCCTAAGAGTTAACATCAAAACACATTATTTTATTAACCTAGTTTGAAATACTTTATATTTGGAAAAAATATCTTTTTGGTCCTTATGTTTTAGGTATGATTTCTATTTAGTCCTTAAATTTTGATTTTTGTTTCAATTTAATCTTTAGGTTTCAAAATATTATAATTTTACCTTTGACATTTTGATTTTGTTTCAAACACTTGGTCCCTAGATTTTAAGATATATATTTTTAACATAGATTTTTCACTAAATACTCATTTTCGGTATTTAGTGTTAATATATGTTAATAAATTTAAAATAATTAAAATAATTACAATGAATTAAGTTCCACTATTTTTCATCACCTTTAAAATTGAATTTAAATTTTCACTTAATAATTATTTAACATTAATTAAGAAACATTGACGTCAATGATTGAAAGTGCGTATTTAATGAAAAAATGATGTTAAAAATGTAACATTTTGAAACCTAGAAGTCAAATTGAAACAAAGCTCAAATCTATGAGTAAATTGCAACATTTTGAAACTTGGAGACTAAATTGAAATCAAACTCAAAACTTAATAACTAAATGTGTAATATTGTGAAACATAGGGACTAAATAAAAACTAGGTCCAAAATCTAGGGACTAAAAAGGTATTTTCCCTTTATATTTTAATTGAATGAAATATATATGTCTATCCAATTAATCTAATCTAAAAGCCAAACTGAACATAGTTCAATTAGCATACAAGCGTGCTAGAAATCATTAAGTCTATAATTTGAATCCTCCTACCTCATTATAATAATAATAATAAAAAAAAAAGAAACAAAATAATACCTAAACATCTTAGGATTTATTGCTTTGAAAATCGAATACTCATTTAATACTATCCTAATATTTAACAACCTCATAAAAACATCATTTAAATTTATACGTTATCATTCTTAATGGAAAAAAAAAAAACTTTTAACCTAAAAAAATCTATAACTAATAAGTGAAGTTGAAACATATAATCAACCCAAGCATAAAGTAATCGATACGTATTCTTTTTAAGTCGGAAGTTCAAATTCACACTCTATATTTATCATAAAAAAATAAAATTAAAGGGATTGATAATATAGACAAATATATATATATAGTACTATATATATATATACTATAATATATATGATTTAGTGATTTAGGCACAAGAAAAGAAGAGGTTTTCAATGGTTGAAAAAAGCTCATTGTGAGTGAAGGTGGATTCTTGGAGGCATTGAATTGGTTATACTTTAGATGGGTAGGGAGTATCAAAACTTCAGCATATATTCTACAATAAATAGTGAAGTGCTTGCCATTTACTTATAATTGAAAAGAGAATATTATTTAGAAATCTTATGTAATTTAATCATATCAAATCTAGGGACTCATGCACAATTTTTTTTTTCTTCCAAGGAGTGGGGAATCCAATTGAGGATGTAATTTTTTGTTTTTCCAATTTAAAGTTTGGGACCATGATTGAAAATAGGGATCGAGAATGTATTCTCTATTTCTGTTCTATGTCTATATCTCTAACTTTTTTCGTCTTTTTATTTTTTAGTTTTATATTATAACTTTTAGGTTCTTAAATTGAATAAACTGAAACTTTAGGGACCAAATACATCTATTTCTAAAAACTAATTAAAGAAAAGTATTTTTAGTATTTTTTTTCCAATAATCCAAAACTAATTTTCTCTCTATTTAACTTTAAAAATATATTATTAATATTTAATACTAAATTATTTTTTTTAAAAAAAGGAAAAAAGTAGTTGAAAATTTTCCTTCTTGAATCTATTCCCAAACTCACCTCCCACCCTCCAAATTAATAGAAATGATTGAAGGAGACAACACAGTATAACTAACAGTTTCGTATTTTGTTAGAGAGCTTGCAACTTTTTTAATTTATGCATCCAAAATAGTTATTAATTGGCAGTTGTATAGTTGTCAGATTGAGAAAATCTTTTTCCCTCAAAATCAAGGGTAAGACGGTTGACGCGTGAATCTTGCACATGTTCATCGTCGTTGCAAGTCTCTCATGGGCTTGACCTCTAACCCACTTCTCCTGGTTTGGTCTTATTTTTCGAGCTAACTTGCATGAAAGATCCTCGCACTAGTGTTGTACTGAGCCTACCATACTCTGATGCTTAAGTTAGCTGAATATACAAAAGTAAGGTTAGAGCCCTCCTTTAGAGATTACTTATTCTTCTTTTCGGAATCGTCAAATGAGACTATTTCTAGTGCCCTCCTTCTAGCTTGTGGTTATGTATAACTCAAGCGATGTTATGGTTGTTTATTACGCTTGAGCTTGTAAGCACCAGACCGAGCATAGCTTGGTTATTTATTGATTGGTATATATTTATCAGTTCGGCTGGTCGGCCCAAAACTTGAGGCTTTAACTTTTTCCTACTGAGATGTGTGTTTCCCTATGCTACCTTAAAGTTTCTCTTGGATTTGGACATCTTCGTGAGTTTTAGATCTTGTCTGCAACAACCTTCAACATTTGAGAAAGTTCTCTTAAGGGACATATAAAAAAGACATCTTTATCTTCACTCCTGCCCTATCAACATCTCTATTCAAATCCATAGCAACTGTTAATTAAATATTACTAATGCTACTCATGGAAGTAGATACTTTAATCTTAAGATCAGACAATTATTTGATGAAATTAATACAAATGTATTGAAGCAATTCCTAAGATTTTGCTCATATTATATAAAATATGAATTGAAGGGGACAAAATCTTAGAAGATGACAAGATGTAACATGCCATGTGATTGAATGAAGCATGGTATAGTCTTCTTGGCCTTATTGAAATATAATTTGTGTTGATTGCATACAAATTTGTTAGTCTTGTGGATGGGGAATTAGATTAAAGCATTCAAAATTCTTCCACATGGCTTTCAATAATGCCAATCTAATTCTAATAATCATCTATTCAATTCAAACTTTTATTTCATTTGGAACTTAGGGTTTCTTGGTTTTGGAATATTTTTTTATTTGAAATTATTTTAGGTTCCAATTATCAGGTCAATAATTTTTTATTTTTAAAAATTAAGCTTATAAATACTATTTTCACTTATAAGTTTTTTTTTTTTTTATTTCAAAATTTGTCACTAAAAAAAACATATTTTTATTTTTGAAATTTAGCTAGCCAATAATTCAAAAATTTCCTCGAGATAGATGTAATTCATTGTAAAAAAATTACAAAGCACAAGTAAAAAAGTTCTAAATATTTATTTTTTAAAATATTTTTAATATGAAATTTCAATTTTATGAATGATGAGAATGTTTTTCAAATATTTTTTTCTCCAAAGATTTTGAATTGTATCAAATAGATAGAGACAACAATAATTTGAGATTAATACGCAAACAAATCATAGAAGAGGTAAAAACAACGTAAAAGAAAACAAAAAAACATACAGAATAAAAACTCACACAAATTTTTTTTCCCTACAAAATCACTTCAAAATTAAACATGCTCTAACTTTTTAATGTGTAATTTTTAGTAGTTTACTTTCATGAGTACCCTATTTTTAAAAATAATTAAATCAATTTTTTTTAATTTGAAAATCATATACTTATAAAAGTTGCATTAGTTCTACATAAAAATTCTTTGTTTTAAATGACTCTTGGGAGTGCTAGAATATCAAGGCATGAATATACAACGTATTTATAGTTATATAGAATATTGTTATCTCATTATTATTATTTAAAAAAAAAGTGCTTAAATTTAATCATAAAAATATAAAAGCATATCCAATATGGATATGGAGATAGGAATATTAATGTCTTGAATTCCATTATATAGGTAAGGGTCATTATTTGTTGGATTCCCAATTGCATTACCAAATCAACATACGAGTAATTCGAGGAAAAAAAAACATTCCAAAAATTTTGTGAAAGAATAAAGGACATGCTTAGAAATAAAGTTAGCAAGATTCAAAATGTCGATGTCGACGAACACGTTGAAATCTCAACTTTACGAAAATGTATTGATAAAATATCGATCAAATGTCGATGTAAGTTTTAGAAAAATTATATAAATAAAATATTTCAGGCTATTTAAACAAGTTAACGTATTATTATTTATATTATATTTACGACATGATATTTCTTATTTTTATATTTCATGGATTATTTTATGATATAATGAAAATATCGATTTACCCTTCATGTCGATATCAACTCTACAGAAAAGTAGAAATATCGAAGAAAATACCGACATGTCGACGAAATTCAATAACATGAATTTGAGTTCAAAAAATATATATGTCTATATTTTGTTTTATATGTTACTAGAAACTAACTTAGATTCAATAAAAGGAACATTTTAAGCATAGGTTTGGTGTCAACTTGGATTTTGTGAGGATTGACGAGTTTGATGTCTATTTAGGCTCTTGAAATTTTAAAATGAATATTTTCATCATAAATTTAAAAAATGATTCTAAGAATGTCTCGACTTCATTCAATTGTTAGTTAACCTAATAGAATGTTGTCATGGAGTTGATGTTGAAATTAATTTATCGATATTGGTCAAACTAATCATCAATCCATTTCGAGATCAGAGGTTTGATTCTTTCATCCACATAATGTCAAATTTTTTTTTTTTATCAATGTTGAACTACGTGACCAATTTTTCTGCTCTTTCTCTCTCATTTCCCTTCTCTTTTATTCCTTCTATCAACATATTAATCTCTATGTCAACATTCGGTTAGACCAACTTAATGACCAAATTAAAAGAGATTAGAGACTTTTTATAATATTTTTTTTTAAAAAAAATTAAGGGATTAAAGTTTCTTTTTTGAAATCTAAAGACTAAAAAATTAGACTTAAATCTTCTGAATAAAAGTATATTTTGTTCCATTTTAAATCTAATTTTATTTTATTCTAAAAAATAATTCTATATAAAAAATCGATATGAGCATAAGTCAATAATTAAGAATAAAAGTTCTAATTTTTTAGCTATATTATTATATTATTTTTGTCAACAAGTGTATAGGTAAACTAAAATCGAGGTCAGAAATTCGATTCCTCCACTTTCATTTTGTCAAAAAATATATGTATTGCCCATATTTTTTAAGATCATTTTTATACGTTAGGTTTAGTAGAATATTACATGCCTTTTATATTATTATAAAAAACCACATCTATTCTAAAATTTAAATGGTCCGTGTCATGTTGACAAAAACATCAATGTCTTAATTTTATAAAAATATTAATTAAATATCAATATTGATGATTTTCTAACAAATTACAGAAGTAAAATGAATTCAAAAAATTATTTAAATTAACAAATAAACATCTTACACATTTTAAATTAATTAAAATGTTATTATTTATAATTTATATTCACATCAATAATATTTTGTTCCTTCTTTTATTTTCATATCAATCTTCTTACCAATAAGGACATGAACTTCCAAAAATATAAATAGAAATGGGACACTTCCATGTAAATTCAAAACCTTACTTAAAAAATAACCTTTATTTAAAACAAAAAAAATTAAAATATCATTTTAGACTCTATACTTTAACGTTTTTGTAATTTTAGTACATATACTTTCAATAAATCTTAAATTTAATCTTCAATGTTAGTTTATTGTTGATTTATTAAAAACTTTTTGTTATCTCGAAATATTTTTACTATAAATTTTAAAAATATATTTACAAATTATATTAAATTAAATAAAAATTATTTTTTATTTAACCAATTTCGAAAAAAAATCAACTTTCATAGATTAAATCTAAAATTTATTGAAAATATCCTAGACTAAAATTATACCAATTATAGGAAGGAAAATGTCAGTTTAACCAAACAAATTGATATTATTTTAATTACAACTTATTTATTTTTTGTCAGCAGCTTCCGTTTTCTAGCAATCAGCATTGATTGAGAGAGGATTTTGGTGTTTAATTTTAGATTTTGTAGAACAAACGCTTGTTGTTGTTGAAACTTGAAATTCTAATTTTTGAAGCTTAAAACCAAAAAACCCAAGTGAATTTCCCTCTCATTCTCACTCTCTTCATCATCATCTTCTTCTTCTTCTTCATCTTCAAATCAAACAATGTTGTTGCTCTCACTCTGATCCTCCTTCCACCTTTCATTCCCCCAGATTTGGTTGAACCAACTCTGAATCTCATCACTAATTATTACTTGGAACGAGGATCATATTTGAATTTGAAACAAACCCACTTTTCCTTTTCTTTCCATTGCCTGGTTTTGAGATTCCTTCTCTCTTTTTGCCCAAGTTTCTGCTAAAGAAAGGTGAAAGAAGAAATGGGTATTGCCAATCGAGAAGCCATGAAGCAGTTTCAACTGCTAATGGAGGAAGGTAATCCCATTTCCTTGTAGTTTCATCTTGTTCTGTTCTGTGATGGATATTTGTGACCTGACATTTTTCTCTCTCTAATTTTCTTTGTAACGCCCAACAGTCGATGGATCAATGAAGAACACATTTGAGGTTTGTTCTTTGATTTTGATCTTTACTGCTGGATCTGTTTTTTTTATTGGATAATGTGAATAAAACAAAATGTATTGCGACATTGGTCGGGCTTTTCGATCTAAAAGCTTTATAAACGCAAACTAGTATATAGAAGGTTAATTGCTCAATCGCAGCTTCAATTATTGAATCGTAAATTTCTCTTTGCCTTAGATCTGAATCTATTTTTTTGGCTGTTGGAGACAGTGGTTTCGTAACATTTTATAATCATGAATGACATTCATTCTTGGTAGGAAATAGGGCTGCCTTGCAATTGAAGCTAGAATAAATTTTTGTTGTCCAGAGAAATCGATTGATTTTTTTTTCTCCTTAACCAAGATCATGATTTGGTTGATATGGGATCAAGTCTTATGAATAGGTTTGAAGATCAAATTGTTGTTAATTTAACTGCCTGGACGAATGAAGATTTGTTGATTTCTGGGTGAAGTAGTTTAAAAGGGTTTAACAAGTTAATTTCTCCAGGCTTTGTAGGATGAATTGAACTGGTAGGCACTCAAGTTAGAATCTGGAAATTGTTGCAGGATTGTTTTGATGTTTGCATTGATAACAAAAATGAAGGGTTAAGAGATTTCTGGATGTAAAAGTAATGCAAGCTATTTTCTGGAAAAGAAGTTGAGCTTGTTGAAGATTGCCAATAATAATGAGAAAGAAACTTGTTCAGTTATAATATTTGATTCCAAAATGTAACTGGGATGATTACAAACTTCCTTACATTGGAAATGATTTGCATTTTGTTACTGTTATTGAATAAAATTGTACTTTAATTGCATAACTGACTGAATTGAATATCTTATTATCTCCAGAATATGCATCAAGGTCATCCAGCTGAAACTTTGGAACGGTTTCTGAAGGCCAGAGACTGGAATTTAGCTAAAGCCCATAAAATGGTTAGATAAGTCGGTTAGCTTAGTAGTTTCAATTTTCTGTTAAATTCTCTTAGCATTTTTTGTCTGTTTCACATTCACTCACTTTTGGTTTGTTTTGCTTCGGAATCTTCAGTTAATAGACTGTCTACATTGGAGGATACAAAATGAGATTGATAACATATTGGCGGTGAGTTTTTCCCCCCTTCTGTTATTATTGAATAAATGTGTCATTTTTTATAATTCCTTTGATTCCCCTAGTTATGTGTATTGTAATACATTTTTTATTTCCATCAGTAGAAGAAAATTGAAAAACATAAATGTAGAGACAACCATTACAAGATATGCCTTTATAACGTCAAATGCCAATGGTAAACTATCTTTTCCCCCCAGAGAATATGTAAAAAGCATTAAAAGGTCAAGTTTCTGGCAATTATCACTACAAATAGAAACAAAAAGAATCAGGAAGGTGGAGGAGAGATCAAACATCTTGTTTGTCTCTATTCAATGCCACAAAAGCAAGAAAATGGAAAAGCTAGCAATTGTTATAGTAGTCTCAAGTCTGTCTTTTTCATTCCTACATTTGCAACGCAAGAGTCTTAACTTCAGTTAATCTTTTGATAAATTTGATACCCTAGGCTTTTTTTACAACATTTATGTCTCTATGTAAATCATGGATTAATTGTAACATATAACTCAAGTTTTTTTTTTTTTTTTAATTTTTAAATTTTAATTTTTTATTATTAAGCATACTGACAATAGTAAACCAGAGGTGGTACAATATGTCTCATCACTATTCTATGTTGAAGTTTTCAGGTTACTTTTGGCTTTACATACGTTTACAAGTTTTAATTTATCTCCTATTCTTACAGAAACCGATCATTCCTCCTGAGTTATACAGAGCAGTGCGAGACTCTCAGCTAGTAGGATTGTCTGGATACTCAAAAGAGGTACATAAATTGAATCATGTTGTCTTTCAATATTTGATATTTAATACGTTTCCAGTTATCCAACTAGCAACATGAATTATATTTTGCTACCGAGAAGTAAATCAACTTTTCTTCCCTTGGGTAGGCTGCTACATTTTTCCTCCCTCATTAATTTATTCCTCTTTTCCACTGAACAATATTTTCCAGGGTCTTCCTGTCATAGCTGTTGGTGTTGGTCAAAGCACATTTGACAAGGCATCTGTAAGGATTTACTTCCCTCTGTGTACCATCTCTATCTTGATCTTTTCTTAAAGCTTAGAGAATGGAAATCCTAGTTTTGAACAAGACATGATCAAATAATATGCACAGATCAAATGCATGACATTGCAGCTATGAAACTTTCTGCAACTGTGTGCACATTAACTATATCTGTGATAGAATTCATTACATTGAGCAATGTGCATATACATTCACTACATTTGTCGTGATATCATGGATAATAAGGTTAATTGATGTCACATCACATCTGCTAGAAGCACAAGACTTCAATAACCATTTAATTCCATTAAAATTTCAAAGGATATTTACATGGGTTCTTTCGTTTTAGGTTCATTATTATGTGCAGTCCCACATCCAAATGAATGAATATAGGGATCGCGTTGTGTTGGTAAGTATGTAAGATTAAGACCGTTTAATCATTTTGCTGGCTAATAAATGTTGCTTAATATAACATGCTCTTTTTGCTGTAGCCTGCTGCGACAAAGAAGCATGGGCGACACATAAGCACCTGCCTCAAGGTTTTGGATATGACAGGGTTAAAGCTTTCAGCATTAAATCAAATAAAGGTACTTAGCTCTTTATACGTCACAACATTTCCTTACCTTCAGCCTTATTTTTGGAATCAAACGTTCACAAACATGACAAGCCTAATTTAGTCAAACTTCAGTTGACAGAATGCATTTTCTATTTTATCATTGATGTGAAGCTTACAATACAGTTGCTTGTTTACTCGTTGATCTTTTTTTCTCCGGCAGCATATGCTGTTGGTGCTTCCTTCTACGAAAACATTTGGTATTAGTAATATGCTAATTATGTTTTTTTTCCCCGGTTAATGCAGCTTCTGACTGTCATATCCACCATTGACGACTTAAACTATCCCGAGAAGACCGATACTTATTACATTGTAAATGTTCCATATGTATTTTCTGCTTGCTGGAAGGTGTGTGCCTATATTAATTCATGTAGAAGTATTCTCGATATACTTACTGTATCAGAAAGAAAAAGAAAATCCTGGGACGGTAAGCCATTCGAAGGGAATGTGAATATGATTTGTTGACCTTGCTGACAGGTCGTAAAACCTCTTTTGCAAGAAAGGACAAGGAAGAAAATCCAAGTGCTACAGAACTGTGGACGAGATGAACTACTAAAGGCAAGCTTCCTTTCTCTGTTGTTACTTTTCACCCAGTATGATTACCATTTCGACATGAAATTCTCTCTCTCTCATCCTTTTAGAGAAGAAAAAAGTCACCCCATATTAGTGGAATGGACATAAAACATCTCTTACTGAAAGTTACAGTTCCACTAAGCTGACATTGACATTTGGTACTATACTACAGCATCACCATATCTTTCTATCCTTAGAAAATCTGGAAAATCTCAATCTAAAACGAATCATCATTGTATTTCTCACTCCATGATACATGTTAATTCTACAATACTGAGATTCACTTATGATGGAACCGAATCATCAACTGTGGATAGGATAGCTGCTTTCTTGGTGGTTATACAGTGGATGTCGAACCCAGCCTGATATCCATATGGGTCCGTTCCATGTTGATTAGGTTCATCCTTGCCTCTTTAAATTTCAAAACTACATAAAGTTGCAGGGTTTAAGCTGGACAATACGGTTCAATTTTGTTTGGAACCGATACCTTGTTTTATAAAGATTACAAGAACTGTCAATCAAATATTGTTAGAAACTAAACCAATTGTCCAACCAAAACTGATGAAAACCAACTAAGAACTTTGATCAAATTGCATTGCACTAAATCAACTGAAAGTAATTAGAACCAGCCAGTTCATTTGGTTTTTGTCAGCTTTTCAAACTTCAATTCTGCACTTTAAAGTTATAATTCTAGTGGTGATTGATACGAAAGTTTCCATTACTATAAGAGTTACATACTTTTTTTGTTCACACCATAAATTTGTCTTTATAAATATTAGTGGACCTCACATTAGTATCAATAGACCCTACCCTATTTTTAAAAGCATGCTTACGTGGCACACAATAAATTGAGGGAGTATGGAAAATTTTTCATACTCCCATCGTACTAGAAATTTTTTTGAGATTGACTTAGAGCTCTTGTGAATCTAGATGTTTCTGATCAGATTTGACCTGTCGGTTGTTACCTGCTCTCATGCTTTACAACTCTTGACATCTTCAACTCCCCCCCTATAGTAGAAGTTGAAAATTTAAACAACTATGTGTTATCATTTAGTGCACTAATTTAATCCTTAACATCAATTTTCTTATTTTAAAGTTTGGAACTCAATTGCAGGTAATGGATTATGCATCACTACCACATTTTTGTCGAAAAGAAAAATCAGGATCATCTCGGCATGCTGAGAATGGAAATACAGAAAACTGTTTCTCCTTTGATAGTGCATTCCATCAACAACTCTACAATTACGTTCAGCAACAAGGTGCTGTTAGGGAGTCGATTGTACCAATCAAACAAGGATCATTCCATGTGGATTTCCCTGAACCAGATCCAAGAGATGTCGAAATCGCCAGAACGATAGAAACAGAGTTCCATAAGTTGGAAAATCACAATGCACTCAGTTATTCTATGAATGGCCTTCAAGTCAATGGAGAATGAATGTAGAATACCAATCATGTCTTGGAAACTACAAGCCTCTTGTTCTATTATTACATTTAGGATAAAGCTCCTGCTTCCAATTTCATATGTAATAGAAAGTTTATTTACACTATCTGCTGCATTGGTACACATCTCTAACCTATGCTTAAGGCTGGTCTTGTTCGAGATGACATAAAATGAAATGATTCAATGCTCTTATTTCGATTTCTCAAACTAAACTAAAAAAATCCATGAATTAAAGATCTAAGTGCACATGGTCCGAAAGGGGCAAAACTTTTCAACATTTCATCGTTTTCGAGAAGAGACATCTCATTTCATTTCATTGAAATTTAACATCAGCAGCTGATTAAAACATATAATAACACCTTCCATGTACAACGAACCAAGAGAATTATGGCTGAAACAAGACCCCCTGGCTTGTCAAACTAGGCACTTCATTTGCCGATTATGCATTTCCAGTTAAAGAGATAGGTTGATATGATTAGTAGTAACAAATGTTGATATGATTAGTAGTAACAAATGATCCATCCCTTTTCAGCTCAGTAATCCAATCATACCTTGATTAGCAAACAAATTTCCGTTAGCAGATAGAAAATCTCAATACAATATGCTTCGATCAATAATCTAACAAACCAGCCCATATACAAAATCACTCATCCATGTTGCTTACAAGGTCATTTTTGGTTACCTGAGCACAAATTTACAGGCAACAAAATGTACACACAATGATTATATGTTCCCCCACCTGAATACTAAAAGTAACATGAAAGTCAAGCAAAAGAAATATCACGTAGACTTCTCACCAGGCAGGTAGGAGGGCGATCCACCCTCGACTTGGTTCTTTTTCCTAACAAATAAGCCGCTGAGGTTCGGTAAAAGCACCTTCTTTGAGAAGGTTTTATCTTTCTCCAATTTTTTGGACTCAACTCTTTTCACTGTTGTGCTCTGCTTTTGAATCCTATTGTGGGTTGGAGATGATTCCAATGACACCTCTGTTTCAGCCAAAATTCTTGATGCAGCTTCTACCGCTTTTTTCTGCTCTCGCTCACGCCACCTCCGTAGCTCTCCTTCCACAGCTTTCTTAGCTGCTTCTGCCATATTGGCTTTCTTTGAAGCTTCCTCAGTTGCAGTCTTCATATCCTCAATTTCCTTCTGGGATGCTTCTAGCCTTTTTAGAACTTCATTTTCACTAGCCTTCACAGCTTCAACCTGAGCTAATGCAGCAGCTACTTTCATTTCTGCTAATGTGTCAGACTCCTCAACTTTCCGGCTTAATGACTCAAACTCTTCCCTGGAGATGGTGATGTTAGCGCCTGACTCTGAAGTCGAAGCTCGTGCAGCATTGGTTCTCTCAGACAGTACCTTAATCTGATCAAGGGCCCTACCTTCCGCTGCTTTTGATTCTTCAGCTTCATCCAGTGCAACTCTCAGCTGCTTCTCAGCATCTTCCAATGCTATTCTGGTGGCTTCTGCTTCCTTCCTCAAATCTTCTGCTTTATTATTCATTTCTTCTGCTCCCCGTCTAGCATTTTCAGTTTCTGACGACAGCTGGTTAAGAGTTGAGAGCATCTCTTCACAAGCACCTCTTGCTTTAGATTCTTCTGTGAGGTATGCTTCAAGTTCAGATTTGCTCTTCCGGAGCTTGACATGCAAATTCCCAGCAGTAGATTCTGCCTCTGCTTCTTTCTCCTTGAGTTCAGAATGCTCTTTCCTCACATTTTCCAGTTCCAACTTCAGAGCTTCAACCAGGTTATGGAGAGTTCTTTCCTCTTCAGCCACTTTTTGTAGGGACTCTTTTGCATCATCAAGCTCTGAGGTGACATTCTTCACTGAATCTAAATCCAACGCCTTTTTATCTTCCATTTGTTTCTGCAGTTTCCCAATTTCATTCATCGTCTCGCTCAACTGCAATTCAAGATTCCGGGTGAGATCAGGGTCAATTTCCTTCTGCAAAGAAAACAATTTTTTTGCCGAATCTTCAAGAGCCGCTTTATAAGACTGCCTCTGGATGTCTTTCTCCACAAATATTTTTTCTTGCTCTTTATGTGCTTGCAGGGATGCAAGCTTGAGCTTTTCAATGGACTCCCGTGCAGCCAAAATTTCCTCAGAAAGTTCATTTGCTTTCAGCTTGTGAGTTTTGACCGATTCCTCAGCCTCCGCCACCTGTTTCAATGCAGCTACTTTTGCTTCCAAAGATGCATCAGAATCTTGACGGATTTTCCTCAATTCTTGCTTTGCAGCATCTAGTTCTCCGATCACTACATTGTACTGATCTCGGGTAGTTTCCAAGTCTTGTTTCCAAGCACAATCATTTCCAGAATGATTGCTTCCATTTGTCTCCTCAAACTGCTTTGCTCGAGCCTTGGCAACTTCTGAGTCCTTGATGGCTGATTCTTTCGATTCCCTCAGCAATTGCAGCTTCTTGGTCAGGTCATCAACAGCTCTTTTAGTATTTTCAAGCTCAACAAGTGCTTCAGATTTGGTAGTTTCAGCATTCTTTAGCTGATCCTTTAATTTGCTCAGTTCTTTTTCTGCCAAGTGGAGTTGAGTCTCCTTTGCAAACACTTTCTGTAGACAACAAGAACCAAAAAAATTACCAACACAATACAAACTGTTTTACTTCACCCCTTTGTGGAAGAAAATAAAACCTCAAAAAAAAAAAGCTGCTAGATGAACTTCTTAAATGCACAAAAATAAGCACCTCTGCAGAATGAGGTTGTTTCGCCTTCCTCACAATCATTCGTTCTCCCGAAAAAGCACCTTCACCAAACAAGTTAACAGCGTCTTTAACAGACTGGAAAGGTGCACTAGTGTCAATCTCTCCTACTTCTACTTTGGCATTAGGTGAGTGAGTCGCAATTTGATGGTCCTTCGCACCCATTTTACTTTTCAGTTTCCAAGTATTATGCAAATTCTACCTGTTAGAACAAATCAACATCAGGTTCAAGGTGAACCTATATACGAACAACTTACAGCTACATAGACATGAGACATCCAATCCACTCGAATCCTCCAACATTCTCCAAACATAAACGTTATTTTCCATCTTCCTAAACTATATCATCTCTAGGAACATAGAGAGATGGCTGCATATGTTCAGAAGGCCATTATTATTCATTACAATGAAGCTGGAAAAACTTACCTGGATCTCAACATGCAATAACAATCACTAAAAGTTCAGAAGATCATGAAACTAAAAATTTTGCAGGGCAGTAACAAAGCTACATAACTCGTGTCAATGATCCACAACAATTTTTACAATTTTTCATGACAATATCAAGATCAAGAGTAACTATCAAGAGAAGTTCCCTATCAATATCAGAAACGGACCAATCAATCAGAGAAAATTCTTTAGTCAAACAAACCCCATAACAGCCCAACATTTTTAAACTACCAAAAAGCTTCCATGAAAGCCATTTCAAGCTCCATATGACTAAAAACTTCCAGCCAAACTCAAGAATTTGAGAGATACTTGATGAACAATCATGTCAACACAAAAAAACCAATAAGAACAGAGGATAAATCAAAAGAAGAGTCGGAAACAAACCTCAAAATTACTCAGCCAGAAACACAAAACACCAAAAAGCCAAGAAGATATGAAACCCTAGAAACGATCAAAACACCACGCGAAAGCGCCAAAAGAAGAGTCAGCTATTCATCACAAAATCAAACAACCAAATCGTCCACCATATTAACAAAGAAGCTCCATCAAACCCACAAACCCTTTTAACACAAACCCACAAAAAGATCGAACAAAAAAACACTGGGTCAAGAAAACAAGGGATTTCTTCGGTATTTCAAACCCAAAAAACCAGTACCCAACAATCGTATCACAAGAAAACGCAAAAGGGTATTCCCAAAACGATACAATACGTGAAACGCAGTATCGATTTGAGAAGAAAAAATGGCCAAAGGAACCGAGGGATTCTTTGTCGAAGGAGCTTCAATTGAAAATGGGTTGTTTTTGTTTCAGACAAATTTTGAATCAGAGAATAGTCAGACACGCATGAAGGTGGGGAAAGAAAAGAAGAAACGAAGAAGAGCCAATATCCTCTACAATGTCTTCCATGCTGGCGCGTGATCTTCGCTGTGATTTTTCCAAAAAGTTTCATCTTTTTCACCTAATAATGGACAATCATGACCCACATCATTGATCCAATTACCCC
Organism: Benincasa hispida; assembly: GCF_009727055.1. NCBI lineage: Eukaryota > Viridiplantae > Streptophyta > Magnoliopsida > Cucurbitales > Cucurbitaceae > Benincasa > Benincasa hispida. The sequence goes on from NC_052359.1 coordinate 11,103,778, forward strand.
TTTCCAAGATTTACAGAAGAAAGGCTCAGAGATCATGGGGTGGACTTGCTTTCACACGATCACAGCTTCCATGGATTGTATGAAACTTGGAGCCTCACTTCACTTTATAGGTAGATGCAAGAAATATGTGAAATTTTTTGGTTTTATCTCAATCATTTTGTATTGAATAGTTTTTTCTTTTATGAAAGATTATTGTATATAGAAAAAAGGTGGGAGGCTCAAAGTATTTGTTTTTATATGTTAAGGGAAGATGATGGAGCCCTTCTCTTTGTAAATTATGGTTGTTTCTTTTGTCACACCAACATGGACATGGGACAAACCTATTGTTTCTTTATTACATGGGCCTATCATATTCTCTTCCCTTGCTTGGTCTAAATATGGGTTGGCATTATTTATGATGTTTTGTTTATATAATAATCTATAGTTTCTAATTAAATAATAAATAAATAAAGTAAGAAAGGGGAAAGTGTTATATTCCTATTTTGCCCTTTGATTTTACTACTTGTTCCTATCCTTTCCTCCCTAACTTTATAGTTGTAGTGTAATTTACAATCTTGCCTGGTATAAAGAAAGAATTAAGTTCCTTGTACTTTCGATCTTTCATGTGTTATATTAGTATTTTTTCGAGACCAAATATTCATCCTTCGATCATAAGGTAAAAGATCTTTAATATTTCATAGGTTAGATATTTCAGGGTTTTCTTAATTTGATTCCTAGTAACCTTATGTATATAATAATCTATAGTTATTTAATAAAAAAAGGAAAAATAAAAAAGAACGAAAAAAAAAGAGAAAGAAGTGTTTACTTTCCAATTTTGCCCTTGAATTTTATTACTTGTTTCTATTATTTTTCCTCCTCTAACTTATATAGTTGTAGTGTAACTTATAATCTTAGCTACAAAGAAGATTTTAAAGATTTTCCACAAATTTTATATATTATTGTATTTTTTTCTTGTTTTCTATAAATATAGAGTTAAGATCAAGTATTCATTCTTAGATCACACGGTGAGGATTTTTAATATTTCATAGATTAGATATTTTAAATAGTTGCTAATATTTTAGAGTATTATTAATTTGGTCTTTAGTCTATTGAAACTCTCAATAATCTTAATGTATTAAAAAATTATCAATTAAGTCATGTCGTAGTAAAATCAGTTAAAACTTGGTAGCATAAATGAATTTTTGACATATACGGATTCGTTAAATATGTCCAAATACACTTATCAAATAATATTTGAATAACACAATAACATTTTGTATGGACAAACTTGATCAATAAAATGGAAATTTAGAAGTAAAGAAGCAAATTCTCTCACACAATATGTATAAAAAGAATGAATTTTATAATGTCGTTTATTTGTAGGAAAACAAAATTGTTTTACATGCTCTTATAATATTTAGAACTTAAATCTGGCGAATATTAATTTTTTTTATGATCGCTAATCTTTTAAACATATAATTGACAATAAATACTATAGTAACTACGATAATTCTAAACTAAGTCTGGATCAAATTTAGATTGCTAGAAAATACTATAGCAACTACTATAATTCTAAACTAAGTCTGGATCAAATTTAGATTGCTAGATTAGTTGTACTAGAACTTTTTTAAAATACCATATTTAGAAGTTTGGATTGAAATCTATGTTGATTATTTGTACCAAAATTAAAATGCACTAACCAGAGTGTCCATCTTCTCTTATCTATCCAACTCATTAATGAACACCAGAACTACAAACTTGTCCATCCTTTTTAGCATAGAAAGGCAATTTGAGTAATCAATTTTTTAGAAAATCTACCTCATACAACATATTGGACTACACTTGTGTTTTATGCAATTGATTTGCTTTGTTGTGTAAAAGGTTATATAGAGAGAAAATTTTCTGCCCATTTTATCTTTTCGTTCTCACTGAGTAAATGTATATCTTAAGGGGAGGTTTGTGAAAAGGATAACGAACCTCCACATATCTTCACAGTGGTATGATCTTGTCCACTTTAAGTATTAACTCTTATGATTTTGCTTTTGGTTTTACTCACATTGATGGAGATAATTGTCGTTATTTATATATCCATGATCACTTTCTTTCCTAACCAATGTGAGATTTTATTCGCACTCCTAAAAGTTTGGTGTGCATGTTTAAAATATTAAGCTTAGGGTTTAGCTAGGGAGGGTTTAAGTAGTCTGGATCTAGCAAAACTATGTTTGAAGTGCAAATTTAACAAGTATGAGTTTAAGAAATTTGTGTTTATAGTGCAGATTTGAGAAGTTTAGGAATGGAGTGCTAATTTGTAAATTTTAGATTTGTCAAATATTTCACTATATTTTAATTTGTAGATTAGTTACCGTTTTCAATTTTCATTTATTTTTTTTTTAATTTGTGTATGACTATGTATAAATTAAATATCTCATACATTTTTTACAATGAATATGACTAATTTGTCAATAACTTAACTATAATGTTATAAACGATTTTGGCATATTGATTAAATTTATATATTAAATCACCATTGTTATGTCCATAACTTACCCTCTACAAAACATTCATATATATTGTAATCATTAACATGCTCCTAAAAATTTATTAGTACCTATATAACATAGATTTGACATACATACATCTTGACATACAAAAGAGTAACGAATGGTTTCACCGCTATCCATGATTGTCATGCTTAAATCACAAACGAGTGTGATGTTATAGGATTGTAAGCAAATATCGGCTGCCTCTCCCTCCAAAAGGCACATGCAATATTGATATCTCCAATTATCTAGTGTAGCTAGGAACAAATCGATCTTATAAACACCTCTGAACAAAGCCTCAATTAGCTTAACATGGTAATTAAGATTCAGATCAGACTGAAGGAACCATTGAAGGTCCTTGAATAGAAACGGGATCAAATCCAAAATCCAAAATTTACAGAGCATTCAATTTATAGAGAACAAATAGAAAACTTATACATTTAAGATGAGAAATACAGCATGCTCAAAGAAATTAAGAAAAGAATAGGGAAGATGAGACTTAACCTTGAAGAACGTTTTCTTCACGTATTCTCTTCTCCGTAAAATCACGCACTTGAAAATCTTAATTTTCCCAAATGGCCACTACCAAAATGGTTTCCTCTGTATTCTCTGAGATGAAAATCCAGGAATGTGTGGGCTCTAAATTTTTGGTGAGGGAAAGAATTAGAGGTTTTGAGAGAGGAATTGAGAGATTGGGGAAGGAGATTATCAATTTTACAGAACTATTATGTAACCCTACTAACTGAGGAAGAAGATGATCAAAACTCCCAACCCCCTATTCCCACTATCACGTTGTAGAGAGAAAAGAATGACTTTTTTTTTTTTAAAATAAAATTAATAAAAGCTTAAATATATATTTATATGATAACTACTTTATCATATAATATATATTAAACTATATGTTATATCAAATATAACATATAACCTATAGTTTAATATTGTATCCAATATAATGTAACCTATAGTGTAACTCTCTCAACCATGATATTTAATATAAATCACATTTGTATTAAATTTAAATATACGAATCCAATTCACATAATTAATATTTGAATAATATTCAAATATTTATTTCCTCCCAACTAAACTTTATATTATAATATATCAAATAGACTATAATAATTATATCATATATAATTAAATTAAAATAATTATATCACATATAATTAATTCCCTCAACTAATTGAACAATTCAAATTCATCCAAAATTGATTTTCATAAATACCTCGTTAAGCTACAGAGGGGACCTCTTAGACCTATAGCTTGAAGCTTCAACGGTACTTGAATGATTAATTTACTAAACATCCATTAGCTATCGAGCACTCCATTACAGACCAAAAGCTACACTATTCGCACAACAAATATATTACTGTCTCCATTGGATATAACCAATCAACAGTGCAATAACCTTTCACAAATTGCTTGTAAGTATAGCTAGGCCAAAATTACCGTTTTTCCCCCTGTAGTTACATCTAATTCCTTAAGTACCACTGATCCCTCTAATGAATAATAAATCATAGTTCAACTATGACTAGACTTCTCTCAGGCTAGGAGAGGGTGTGACGCCACATTGTTCAGGCCCCGGAATCAGCCCTTAAGGGAACAATTTATCTACTTCCCCCTACCTTGGGGAATGAGTGAATTCCGTCTTTATAGTTGTGTTCCTTGCTCCCCAATCAGACAAATCCTCAAAATGATAGACTTGTTGAGTCGATGATCTGGCCACTCTCACCCATACAAATCAAAGAACTACCTTCATAGGTAGTATCTCACAACTCACTTAGAATTTAGGTTATGTCATCTATGGTCATCCTCGTGTAAAGTAAGTCTCTATTATGAATGTCGTTATATAATGAGACTAGTCATTTTGTGGTCTGGTCTTATACAAACTCATTTGTATAGAATACCCCCACTCACATGTCTCCACATGAATGATTAGGATCATATCACTTGTAGCACTTTACAATAATTATAACATCTACAAAGCGGACCATACTCATAGTGTCACTAGGATAAGATATCCAGTCTTATCCATGTATTACAGATCATTTAGGTTATCACTTAAACATGATCCACCTATATGTCTCTACATATATGTTTAAGCTACAGAAGATAACCTTGGATGTTAGTTGTGGGTTTAATGCTACTAAATGTCAAATAAAACATCTCATACTTTATTAAATAAATAAAATATTTGTACAATACAATTACAAACTACAGAATCCTACGAGATTTAGGACACCAACCCCAACACAGGCATCTCTTGAAGTTTGTCCAAGTGCTTATCGTTAAAGGGCCTCCACCTTTTTCTCATCCTTATGTTAGGAAGCAATTTTCCAAAGGTCAATGGTTTGCGTACTCATAAACTTCACCATATCAACAAAATATGTTGGACTTAATCACTTCCTTTTGCTCATTCTAGAGAATGATCCTACTCCATTGGTCCTATTCATAGGTGTCGTTGATGCTGAAGGAACGGTGAAGTTCCATTTGAAAGCGGGGACTATTTTCAATTTTAGTTTTCACAGAACAAAAGTTTACAAAACATAATTAAGTAAATTACAGAAACTTTACAGCATGCAAAAGAAGGAAAAAATAAATTAGGGTTTAGGAAAGACTTACTCTTGAAGAATGGAAACCTTCTTCACGAAATCCCCTCTTCAAAAATGATCACAAACAATCACAATTACGAATACCCAAAGATGACACAACCAAGCGGAGCCCTCTGTATTTTCTTTTAGGTAGAGAATCCACAGAAGTTATGGGGGCTCTGAGATTTTGGAATAGAGAGAGAGATTGAGAGAAGAAGAGAGTTTTGTGGGAAAGTAGAGAGATCACCAAAAAACAACCCCCTGTGTGCATATGTAACAAGTCTTTTGTAAAGAAGATTATCCCTACAACTGCCCCACTCCTCATGATAAACCGAGAGAGAATTAAGGGGAGGGAAGTTATTTCCCTCCTTTTAATTTTAAAATTAAAATTGAATTTAAGTTATTTTTAATTTTAAATAAATATTATATATATATATATATATATATATATATATATATATATATATAAACTATAGATTATGTATTATATATGTTATAACATATAGTATATAATTAAGTTAAATCATATATAATATATAACCTATAGTTTTATATTGTATCAAATACAATATAATCTATATTTTTGTTTCTCTCATTATTGCATGGTATTTAATATAAATCTCATTTATACTAAATTTAATTATATAAATCCAATTCACAATAATTAACATTTGAATCATATTCAAATATTTATTTCCTCTCAAATAAACTTTATATTATAATGTATCAATACATTATATTAATTATATCATATATAATTAAGTTAAATCAATTATATCACATATAATTAATTCCATCAATTAATTTGAACAATTCAAATTAATCCAAAATTAATTCTCAATGATCACTATTGAGCTACAAAGGGGAACTTATACTTGAATAATTAATTAAACTCCTTTAATTAAATTATTCAATAGTTTAATTAATTATTCAACATCCATTAACTGTCAGTCACTCCACTAAAGATCGATAGCTACACTCTTCGCACTACATATACATTTTTGTGTTAATTGAATATAACCAGTCAACGGTGCGATGACCCTTCACAAATTGCTCGTAAGTACAACTGAGCCAAAATTACTGTTTTGCCCTTGTAGTTACATATAACTCCTTAAGTACCACTAATCACTCTAATGAACAATAAATCATAGTTCAACTATGACTAGACTCCTCTCGGGCTAAGAGAGGGTGTGACAGTACATTGTTCAAGCCCCGGAATCAGCCCTTAAGGGAACAATTTAACTACTTTCCCTTACCTTGAGGAAGAAGTGAATTTCTTCTTGTGTAGCTATGTTCCCAGCTTTCCAATCAAACGAATCCCTGAAATGGTAGGCTTGTTGAGTTGGCGATCTGGCCACTCTCACCCATACAAATCAAAGGACCACCTTCATAGACTCACTTCACAACTCAGTCAGGATTCAGGTTATGTCACCTATGGTCATCCTAGTGAAATGTAAGTCTCTATTATTAACGACAATATATAATAAGACTATTCATTTCGTGGTCTGGTCTTATACAAACTCATTTGTATAGAACACCCCTGCTCACATGTTCTACATGAATGATTAGGATTAGATCATTTGTAGCACTTTACAATAATTGTAACATCTACAAAGCGGGTCGTATTTGTAGTGTCATCAAGATAAGGTACCCAACCTTATCCATCTTCTACAAACCATTTATGTTATCACTTAAACATGGTCTAGCCTGTATGTCCTTACATACATGTTTAAGCTATAGAAGATAATCTCGGATGTTAGTTTATTGGTTTTATGGGTTAATGCTACTAAATTTCAAATAAAACATCTCATATTTTATTAAATAAATAAAATGTTTATACATTACAATTACAAACTATAGGACCCACGAGATTTAGGGCATCAAACCCTAACAATATCCCACTTGTCCTAAAGCTATTGGAGTGTACAATATAAAAGTCACACTAATATTAAAGTACACACAAAACAATAAACTAGGGCATAAAACACACCCAGTACAAAATCTCCCATTTTCCCTAGACTAGATGTGGTCCCATAGACCCATACTTTGCAATTGACCCTTAAACACCTTAGCCATGAGGGCCTTTGTAAATGGATCAACAATGTTGTGCTTCGAAGCTATCTGCGTCACAATCACGTCTACTGGATGCACAATATCTTGGATGAGATGATACTTCCGCTCTATGTACTTCTTGCACTTATGACTCCTAGGCTCTCGGGAATTAGCCACAACATCACTATTATCATTGTTGGGTTTTATGCCCTAAAACTCCTAGATAGTGAATGTAATTAAATGACCATCATTAATAAATAGTTATTAATGTTTTTATCAATAAGTGTTATTGATATTTTATTTAATTTTGTCTTATTAACCCTAAAATCCAATAAACTAACATCCAAGGTTGTCTTATGAGTCTTGAACTGTATGTAAAAACATATAGGGATCCATGTTCAAGATACAACCTAAAGGGTCTATAGTATAGGGATAAGGTTGGGTACCTTATCTTGGTAACACTATGGATATGACTCACTTTATATTTGATACAAATGCAGTGATCCAATGCGTTTGTGTAGGAGACATGCGAGTGGGAGTATCATGTGCAATGAGTTTGCATAAGACTAGACCGCGAAATAATAACCACTAGATGTAACTCCGTTGACTAGTTAGGTTTCTATTTCAATAGGATGACCTAGGCAACTTAGTCTTGCTCCTAAGTATATTATGAACTTCTATTTACAAGGGATTGTCCTTTTATTTGTATGGGTGAGAGTGGCCAGTTCGCTGACTTAATATTCCTACCATTTTGGGAATAAGACCGAGTGGGTAGCTGGGAACATTATCACACAATATGGATTTCACTCCTTCCTGACTTCAGGGTAAGTAGATGAATGCTCCCTTAAGTGGTGTCTCCGGGACTTAAACAAAGGGTCCTACTCTCTCAGTGGCTCAAGAAGATTTCTGTTTAATGGTTGGACCATAAACTGGTTGTTTATTAGAGGAGCACTGGTACTTAAGGATGCAGAGGTAACCTAGGGGTAAAACGGTAATTTAACCCGAACACTCGTGAAGGTCTAACTTTCTATTATTGGTCTATATCCATGGACACAGAAACATATATGTAGTGAGAAGAGTGCAACTGTGGGTCTCTAGTGGAGTGTACCCACAGTTAACGAATATTGATTAATTTGGTTAATGAGTTTAACCAATTAATCTCACATCGTTGGAGCTTCTGATCTGCAGGTCCATTAAGTTCCTTTCCTAACTTATAAAGGGTATTGAGGTAATTTATCATTAAATTGAATTTGAAATGTTCAAATCTAGAATTGGGATTTTTTTAATGTATGTTAATACATTTTAATATAAAGTTTAATTTTAGACTTCATTTTTAATTTTGGATATAATTCGAAATTAATAAATGAGCGAATGAAATATTTGAAAGGAGTTCAAGTATTAATTTAATATGAATAAGATTCATACTAAAAACTATAGGTTAAAAATAATGTGCATTGGATGCGAATTAAAATTATAGGTTAAATGAGAGAAATGTTTTTTAATATGATTCAAATGGACAATTAAATTAAATATGTGATATTTAATTGGATGATTAATTAATTGAAGAATTAATTAATGATTAAATAAAAAACTATAGGTTAAATTTAATGTATATTAGATGCACATTAAAACTACAGATTATGTGAGAGGAAATCATTTAAATATGGTTTAGATGATCATTTAATTAAATATGATTTAATTAATAAATTTAATTTAATTTAATTTAAATTAAAAAAATTAACTTTCTACTTTAGGGAAGTTACGAGAAAACGTGGGATCAATCCCACGTTTTTCTCTCCCCCTCTCACCATCCCTTTGTTTTGTTTCGCAAAGGGAGGAGAAAGGCTTTCAAGCTCTCTGTGGTTTTTTCTTCTTCCTGAGAAAAGAAAGAAAAATTGTTATGTGTTATTCCCAAATCCCAAAAGTAAGAATCCTACAATTCTCCATAGCCTCAATTCCCTGCAAGAATAGAGAGGTTTCCAAGTGGTGGTGTCCATTCCAATTCAACAGAGAAATTTTACAGAATTATCAAAAGTTTTACAAGGTAGGGTTTCTTCTCTTGTATAATTAGTCTTTTTGGAAATTGCATACTTAATCGATATTACCTTTCATTCCAATGTATAATTATTTTGATTTTAAATGCCAATTTGAAAAAATGAAATGGTTCTGTGTTTTGACTTCCATTGTGCCTTAAGGTTTCCATTCATTTCAATCACAATAAAGAGTGATGGACTTAGACATGTCTGGATCCACTTTCAGATCAATCAGAAATGTCTTAAGCCACAAAACTTCTTTAGCAGCTTCAGAAGCCGTTACGTACTCAACCTCCATAGTGGAGTCAGCAATGCACCCCTGCTTGGTGCTTCTTCAGACTGCTACCTTTCTACTAAGAGTAAACACTGATCCTGATATGTATTTCCTAGAATCCTTATCAGTTTGAAAATTAGAGTCCGTATATCCTGTAAGGATCAGATCCTTAGAACCATACAAGAGTTGTAGTCCCTCATTCTTTGTAGATACTTGAGGATGTTTTTAATGGCGGTCTAGTTATCAAATACTAAATTAGACTGATATCTACTAACTATCCCCGCTACATAATAGATGTTAGGTCTAGTACATAACATCGCATACATCAAGCTACCAACAGTTGATGCATAGGGGATCCGTCTCATTTCCTCAACCTCTTGAGGTGTCTTAGGACACTGTTTCTTAGACAATATAACTCTATGCCTGAAAGGGAGTAAACCTCTTTTGGAGATATGCATAAAAAACTTGACATGCATCTTGTCAATATATGATGCCTGAGATAGGGCTAGCATTTTATTTTTTCAATCTCTAAAGATCTGAATGCCCAGAACAAACTGTGCCTCTCCCATATATTTCATTTGGAATTGGGTTGCTAACCAATTCTTAATTTCAGTCAGCAGATCTACATCATTCCCAATGAGTAGGATATCGTCTACATACAATACTAGAAAAGCTACTGAACTATTGATGATTTTCTTATAAACACAAGGTTCATCAACATTATGATCAAAGCCATAAGATTGATCGCAGTATCAAATCTTATATTCCAAGATTGAGAAACTTACTTCAATCCATGAATGAACCGATTAAGCTTGCAAACCTTTTGCTCTTGACCTTGGATTATGAATCCCTCAGGCTACTTCATATAAATGGTCTTCTCAAGATTGCCATTCAAAAAAGCAGTACTGACGTCTATTTTCCAGATTTCATAGTCATAATATAAGGCAATGGATAGGAGGATACAAATAAACTTTAACATGGCAACAGGTGAGAAAGTCTCCTCATAGTCGACTCCTTCAACTTGGGTATAACCCTTTGCCACAAGTCTAGCCTTAAAGGTATACACCTTCCCATCAGCAGCCCATTTTCTCTTGCAGATCCACTTATAACCTATAGGTTTTACCCCATTAGGTTGATCTCCAAGATCTCAAACAGAATTGAAGTACATAGATTCCATTTTGAGATTCATAGCTTTGATCCATTCATTTTTGTCAACATCCTCCATTACCTTCTTATAAGACAATAGATCCTCAACATCTTCATCAGCTATGATAGCTAGGGTTTCTATTAAACCCATATAATGAACAAGTGGGTTCACAACCCTACTACTACATCGAGGCTCCTTCAACATTTAAGGTGAACTTGACCTACTAGATGATCCAACTTCAACAACTCTTGTTGAGGTATTGGGTTCTTCAACAACTCTTGTTGAAGGTTCAATAGTTTTATTGGAAAGTTCACTCAACACAATCTTACTGTGAGGCTAATGCTCCCTTATGTGGTCCTCTTCTAAAAAGGTAGCGTTTGTCAATATAAACACTTTATTTTCTTTTGGATCATAGAAGTAACCACATCTCATTCCTTTAGGGTAACCTACAAATAGGCACAATTTTGAATGAGATTCCAATTTCTTAGGATTTTCCTCAAGCACATAAGCTAGGAACCCCAGATTTTGAAATGACATAAACTACCTTTACGACATTTCCATAATTTCAAAGGTATTCTAGTAACAATTTTGGATTAAACATAGTTCAAAATGTAAGTTGCAACCTGTACTGCATAACCCCAAAACGAGTCAGGTAAGGAAGCATAACTCATCATAGATCAACTATGTTCAACAGGGTTCGATTTCTCCTTTCTAATATACCATTTTGTCGAGGTGTACCAAGTGCTAAGAGTTGGGGTACTATTCCATGTTCTATCAAATAGTTTTGGAATATAAGATCCAAATATTCTCCACCTTGATCAGATCCAAATGTTTTAATTATTTTATTTAATGCATTTTCAACTTCAGCCTTAAACTCTTTGAACTTTTCAAAAGCTTCAGACTTATATTACGTTAAATAAACATACTCATATCTAGAATAATCATCAGTAAAAGTTATAAAATATTCAAACCTTCTTCTTGCCTTAACATTCATTGGACCATAGAGGCTTGAATGTACAAGTTCGAAGGGTTCTATGCCTCTATGATCTTTTCCAGTAAAAGATCTTTTAGTCATTTTGCCTTCAAGGCATGACTCACATATAGGTAAAAAAATTTCTTCTAACTCGCTTAGAAGTCCATTCTTGACCAATCTCTCAATCCTATTGAGATTTATGTGTCCTGATCTTAAGTGTCAAATATGGACATTTTTCGTTTGCCTGTATCCAATGCTCGGGCCTTTTCATTTGCAAGATGTATGCTCGGGCCTTTTTGTTTGCCTGTATCCAACGCTCGGATGCCTTCCGAATGTTTCGAGGAGCATTTTGAGTAGGAACAGGAGAAAAATCCTCTATAAGGACAAATTTCAAGTCATCAATGATTAAAATTGTGTTAATTTTGTTTTTCTGTGTAGTGTAATTTTCGCTGGTAAGTTTAGCTACGAGTAAATATAGCATTGCGGAAGTCATTATGAAATTTGTTTAAACATACAATTTATTTATATTAGTATTCAAGCATTACCCATTTGGAAAAACCAATCAAATTTAGCAAAATAATTTAATACACCCTATGTGACATCTATTTTCAATGATATTTCAGTGAGGTAAGATAAAAGCCGTTGTAGGGTGATCAAGCACCCCTTCACTAAAATGAGACCATCTCAACCAATATACAAAACAACTCCTTGTTACTGTAAATATCAGTCACCATTGTTTAGTCTAGAAACTCTTAACTAACTTAACATTTTCTTGTAAGTGTAATCCCTCATTTTAGATTTTAGAGTTCCACCCCAATCAGCCAACTGTAGATAAAAAGAAATGATTGTGGTAAAAACTAAAGTAATCCTATCCATTTCTGAAGTTTGAGTAAAAAGTCATACAAATTCCATCCTTAAGGGGACACAAGCAAAGGTGTATCAAAGCCGAGTATGAAAATTTACTACAAACTAATGAGAAATACCGTGGGATGTGTTGACACACGTCCCACTCCCACTTACTATAAACACTCTCTACATTCACCTTGGTATTGACCTATACAAACACCACCCATAGGGGACACAAGCAAAGGTGCCTCGAGGTCGAGTATAGATTTCATGGTATGAACTTATAGGGAAAAATGTGAAAAAGGAAAAATGAAGTATCACATACCCATTTTCTTCCTATTGAGTGTTTTATCTAGGGTTATTTAACTTAGAAAAATACAGCTAATTATTTTACTAATTGATTGTTTAAATTTGCCCAAAAGTAACACTTACTTTGGATAGTTAAACAACTTTGATTAATGTCTATTAAACACTTTAATAAGCTTTAATCAATGATTGCATGCTTGTAGAAAATCTATCTAATTCACTTTTCTAGGTCAGTTCCCAAGTAGGGATGTTCCGTTTCCGTCAGCTTAAATACCCTAGCCTAGACAAAACTAGTCTTAGATAAAAGCCTTATAGATACATTTGCTACAAATTTAATCTTTTAATTAAACTAATTTAATCCTATTAAACTGATTAAAAGATTAAACTTATTTCTAATCTCACTAGAAATATGATCAAGTCTATGTGAATCATGTTTTAAAACTATTTTGAAAAATGATTTTAACTTAAGGTTTGCATGCAATTCTGGATTATTAGTCTTAATTTTTAATTTCACTTAATTATAACATTTATAAAATAAATCAAAAAAATTAAAACCAATCATTGCATGTGAAAGCATATTTAGGTAAATTATAATAAGGGACAATTGTAAATATAAACATTAGACCCAAAGTATTAGCATATATAACATAATGTAATAAAAATTACAAATATGGCCAAATTTAAATAGTCTATCAGTGATAAACCGAATTATTAGTAGGAGTCTATTAATGATAGACCATATCACTGGTAAGAGTCTATCAACGATAGAAGTCTATTGCTAATAGACTTGAGAGTCTATGAACAATAAAAGTCTATCGCTGATAGACTTGTCTATATTTGCAATTTTTTAAAATGATGTTATACACTTAGTTGTTATTCCTAAAGATACTACCAATTGAAATTACCTTTATAATAATTATAAAATAACCTAAAATAGTGTCATACTTCATGCAATTCCATTTCATTGCTTAACATACATAACACTTGTATAATAAAGTAATGAAATGATTAATAACATACATTGATCTATACATTCAAACTATATATTATAACATTTATAATATAAATGATGTATGACTATGTTATTAATGCATGCACACATATATTATAACACTTATATTATATGATGCATGAGTATGCTATAAAATTAAATCATGCAACTATATATTATAACATTTATAATATAAATGATGCATGAATAATGCATAACCTACAGTGGGATTTACTATATGGCATACATCATGATATATAATTATATACATCATATGCATAATTTAAACAAAAACTATATGATCGGAATTGGACTCCTAAACAATTAATTAAATTAATATGATACTTATATTAATTTAATTAATTAAAAACAACTAACTATTGCATAATTAATAGTTAACCGATTTGAAACAGGTGGACTGGGCCTTGAATCCCTTAAACCGAACCACTCAACACTCGAACCGCTCGAACCAAGCAAGCCAATGCGAACTAGATGCACCACGAATCGAACCACGCACGAATAAATTTTTTTTTGTCTTAGAGCGTTGCAACGTTGTGACTTAGCATTGCAACACTGTGACCTAGCATTGAAATATCATGACCTAGCATTACAACACTGTGACCTAGTGTTGCAATGCTACGGAAAGTTTTTCCATTCGCTTTTCACAGTGTTGCAATGCTAGGACATAACGTTGCAATACTACTTACAATAGCCACTTGTACAATTGTGAATTTCATCGATCTTTATCTAATTTGGGTCTCGTTTTATCAAGAAAAACACTTGAGTGATCACGAACGACACAACTTACAAATTATAGACTCTATAACAATTTATGCCAAAAAATAAATGGCCTTTACAAACTAAATTTGTAAAATGATGCAATAAATCTATGATCCAGTCCCAAAATTATCCAATTGGAAACCAAAATATATTCCATTCATCACATGAATCAATTTATAAGAATGCAACCCACCATAAAATTGTAAAAAAATTATGGAAATTAAAAAAAAAAAATCGGGACCAAATCCTGGCTCTAATACGATTTGAAGGAACGGTGAAGTTCCATTGCGGAAGCGGGTATCATTCCCAATTAAATTTTCACATAACAAAATTTTACAAAACATAATTATGAAAATTATAGAAACTTTACACTATGCAAGAGAAGAGAAAAATAAATTAGGGTTTAGGAAAGACTTACTCTTGAAGAACTGAAACCTTCTTCACGAAATCCCCTCTCTAAACCAATCACGAAAAATCACAATTAGAATATTCAAAGATGACACCACAAAGTGGAGCCCTCTGTATTCTTTTTTGGATAGAGAATCCTCAAGAGTTGTGTGAGCTCTGAGATTTTGGAATAGAGAGAGATTGAAAGGAGAAGAGAGTTTTGTGGGAAAGCTTAGAGAGAGATCACCAAAAAACAACACCCTAGTTGCATCTGTAACAAGTCCTCTATAAAGAAGATTATCCCCACAACTATCCCACTCCTCACCATAGATTAAGAGAGAATTAAGGGGATATAAATCCAATTCACTTAAATAACATTTGAATCATATTCAAATATTTATTTTCCCTCAAATAAACTTTATATTATAATGTATCAAATACATTATAATATAAAGTTGCACTCTTATAATACATTATAATATAAAGTTGCACTATTATACATTATAATACAAATAAACTTTATATTTTCCCTCAAATAAATTATATTAATTATATCATATATAATTAATTTTAATAAATTATATCACATATAATAAATTCCCTCAATTAATTTGAATAATTTAAATTAATCCAAAATTAATTCTCAATAATCCCCGTTGAGCTAAAGAGGGGACCTTATAAACCTGTAGATTGAATAATGGTCGCTCCACTAAAGATTGATAGCTGCACTCTTCGCACTACAGATATATTTCTATATCCATTGGATATAACTAATCAACGGTGCGATGACCCATCACAAATTGCTCGTAAGTACAGTTGGGTCAGAATTATCGTTTTGCCCCTATAGTTGCATCTAACTTTTTAAGTACCACTGATCCCTCTAATGAACAACAAGTCATAGTCCAATTATGACCAAACCCCTCTCGGCCAAGAAAGAGGGGGTGTGGCGCCATATTGTTCAAGCCTCAGAATCAGCCCTTAAGGGAGCAATTTAACTACTTATCCCGACATTAGGGAAGGAGTGAATTCCATCTTGTGTAGCTGTGTTTCCAACTCCCCAATTAGACAAATCCCTAAAATGGTAGGCTTATTGAGTCGATGATCTGGCCACTCTCATCCATACAAATCAAAGGACCAGCTTCATAGACAGAAACTCACAACTCACTCAAGATTTAGGTCATATCATCTATGATTATTCTAGTGAAATGTAAGTCTCTATTATTAATGGTGTTATATTATGAGACTATTCATTTCGTGATTTGGTTTTATACAAACTCAATTATATAGAATACCACCACTCACATATCTCTATGTGAATGATCAGGATCAGATCATTTGTAGCACTTTACAACAGTTGTAATATCTACAAAGTGGGCCGTATTCATAGTGTCATTAGGATAAGGTACCAAACTATATCCATCTACTATAGACCATTTAGGTTATCACTTAAACATGATCTACCTATATGTCTTTACATACATGTTTAAGCTATAAAAGATAACCTCGGATGTTAGTTTATTGGTTTTATGGGTTAATGCTACTAAATATCTAATAAAACATCTCATATTTTATTAAATAAATAAAATACATTACAATTACAAACTATAAAATCCACGAGATTTAGGTCATCAACCCCAATAGATGTCTCATCCCCCAATATATTTTTGCTTATTATTGGATTTTGGATTTTGGATTTCAAACTCATCAAATTGGAATGTGCTTTGTCTTGTTCACATCAAATGTCATGTTCCTAGTGTTAGGGTTGATGCCCTAAATCTTTTGGTCTTGTAGTTTATAAAATTATATTTGTACAAACATATTATTTGTATTTGACATTTAGTTGCATCGACCCAAAACCAATAAAGTAAGATCCAAGATTATTGGATGTAACTTAAACTTGTATGTGGAGACATACAGGTGGATCATGTTTAAGTAATAACCTTGAAAGGTCTGTAGTAGATGGATAAGGCCGAGTACCTTATCCTGGTGATACTATGGATACGACCCACTTTGTAGTTGTTACAACTGTTGTAAAATGTTATAAATGATCTAATCCTGATCATTCATGTGGAGATATATGAGTGTGGGTATCCTATACAAAGAGTTTGTATAAGACCAAACCACGAAATGCATAGTCTTACTTTATAACACCGTTGTTAGAAAAGACTTACATTTCATTAGAATAACCATAGGTGACTTGATCTTAATCATGAGTGAGTTGTGAACTCTTGCCTATGAGAGCAGTCCTTTGATTTGCATCGGTGAGAGTGGCAAGATTCGTCAACTTGATATGCCTACAATTTTGAGGATTCGTCTAATTGGGGAGCTAGGAACACAACTACACAAGACGGAATTTACTAGAGTGACCAACAGTTAATGAAGGTTGATTAATTTAATTAAAGAATTAATTAATCAATTATCATTGGAACTTCAATTTATAGGTCCAAAAGATCGCCTTGTTAGCTCAATAAGAATTAATGAGAATTAAATTAATTTTGGATTAATTTGAATTGTTCAAATTAATTAAAGAAAATTAATTGTATAAGATACAACTAATGTAATATAGATGATACATTATAATATAAAGTTTTAGTGAGAGAAATAAATATTTAAATATAATTCAAATTTTAATTATATGAATATGATTCATATAAAAACTATAGGTTAAAATTAATATAAAGTTTTATGATTTCTTTTTATTGTTATGAATTTTTCGGTCCTATACTTTGATTCTTATGTTGATGTTGAGTTGAGTTGGGTTAAATTTTTTTCTTTTTTTGGTGTAACTTCCAAACCGGAAATGTATAACCTCAAATCAATTTTATACTTGTAAATGATTTATAGTGGTTTTCACATGTGTTTATAAATTTTTTTAGCTACTTTTTTTTAATCTTGCAAACATCTTAGAACTTCCAGACATCAAATGTCTAATGCCCCAAATCATATTAATACTATAGGTTAAATGAGAGAATAATAAACTGTTGGAGTTAATGTCCTAAACCGAGTGTATCTTGTAGTTTGTAAAGACAAATTATACATCTAATAGAATAAAAGGTATTTTATTAATGTTTAGACTGCATTAATTCAATCAAATAAACTAAGATCCAAGGTTATGTCATGAAATTTAAACATGTATGTAGAGACATACAAGTGGATCATGTTTAAGTAATAACCTAAATGATCTGTAGTAGATGGATAAAACTGGGTACCTTATCCTTGTGACACTACGAATATGGCTTGCTTTGTAGATATTACAATTGTTGTAAAGTGTTACAAATGATCTGATCCTGATCGTTCATATGGACACATGCGAGCAGAGGTATTCTATACAAAGAATTTATATAAGACAAGCCCGCGAAATGAATAGTCTCTCTATATAACACAATTACTAGAAGAGAATTACATTCCACTTGGATGACCATAAGTGACGTGACCTTAATCCTAAGTGAGTTGTGAACTCTTGTCTATGAGGGCAATCCTTTGACTTGTACGACTCAACAAACCTACTATTTTAGGGATTTATCTGATTGGAGAGCTGGGAACACAACTACACAAAACGGAATTTACTCCTTCTTTAATGTCAAGGTAAGTAGATAATTTGCTTCCTTAAAAGCTGATTCTGCGACTTGAACAATGTGGCATCACATCATCTCTTGGTTTGAGAAGGTTTGATCATAGTTGGACTATGACTTATTGTTCATTAGAGGGACCAGTGATACTTAAGGAGTTAGATGTAATTATAGGGGCAAAACAGTAATTTTGGCCCAAATGTACTTATGAGCAATTTGTAAAAGGTCATCATGCTGTTGATTGGTTATATCCAATGGACACAGAAATATATCTATAGTACAAAGAGTGCAGCCGTCGGTCTTTGGTGGAGTGACTGATAGTTAATGGATGTTGAGCAATTTAAGTAAAGGAGTTTAATTAATTATTCAAATACCATTAGAGCTTCAATCTACAAGTCCATAAAGTTCCCTCTGCTCAACTGGGATTGTTGAGAATTAATTTTGGATTAATTTAATTGTTCAAATTAATTGAGAAAATTAATTATATATGATATAATTAATATAATATATTTGTTATATTATAATATAAAGTTTATTTTGAGAGGAATTAAATATTTGAATATGATTCAAATACTAATTATATGGAATTGATTCATTTAATTAAATTTAGTATAAATGTGATTTATATTAAGTACCATGATTGATTAAAAGAATTCAAACTCTAGGTTATATTGTATTTGATACAATATAAAATCTATAGGTTATGTGTTATATTTGATATAACATATAGTTTAATATATACTATATGATAAATTAATTATCATATATATAATAAATAATTTATAAAATAATTTATAAAATTTTAATTTTAATTAAGAAGGGAGTTGTAATTCTCTCCCCTTAATTCTCCCAATCACTCAGAAACATAACTCTCTTAGAGAAATTTTTCTCTCAAAACTATCTCTTTCTCCCAAAAACCAACAGAGCCCACACCTCTTGTTTGATTCTCTACACAAAGAGAATATAGAGGATTACCTTTTGGTGGTGGCCATCTTGGATTGTTGTTTTTGGTTCGAGGAGAATTGGAGAGTTTGTGATCAATTGGAAGGGATTTCGTTATGAATTTGGCTTCAAAGATATTTAATTTCTAACCCTTCTTCCTTCTCTAAAAAGCATGCTATAAAATTCCATTTATAATATATAATTTATGTTCTTTGTACTTTAATTATGTGACTTTGAAAATTAAGAACGATCTCCACTTCCGCAATGGACTTCACAGGTCCTTCAATTGGTATAGAACAAGGTTTTGGTTCCAAAATTTTCAATTTTTTTTTAAATTAAATTACTTCATTTTAATGGTGGGTTGCATTACTGTATTGATGAATAATGAATGGTTTGCGTTTATGGATTCTTTGGGATTGAGCTCTAGCATTTACTGCTTTAATTTACAAATTTGGTTTGTAAGGGCCCTTTGTTTTTGGTCATTAATTTTGTAATTGAGCCTGTAATTTAATTAGTCTGGGTTGTTGGTGGCTGTTTCAATGAAGATCTAGAAGAGATGGGGCCATTTCTAGAGCAAATATTTTTTGTAGTGGGAGATTTGGTCCGATCCAGGCGATTTTTGCAGTGTGTTTTTTTCCATTTTTTATGTTTTAATTAATTAAATTAATATAAAAGTTATATTAATTTAATTTATTTTTTGAAAGTCAAATGTTTTGGGCTTCTGTTAAACCCATGTAGCGTATAAGTGGGTTCATAATCCTCATACTACGTTGAGGCAATCTCAACTATTGAGATGGATGACTAGATGAACTGACATCAACAACCTTTGTTGATCTATCAGTCTGTTCAACAACTTTTGTTGAAGTCTCAGCAATCTCATTTCTCACTTAAAACAAGTTTACTTCGTGGTTTATGATCCCTCATGTGATTTTCTTCCAAGAAGGTAGCTTTTGTCGATACAAACACTTTATTCTCACTTGGATCACAAAAATATCCACCTCTCGTTACCTTGGGGTAACCTACAAATAGGCACACTTTTGAACGAGGTTCCAACTTTTTGAGGTTTGCCATTAGTACATGAGCTAGACATCCCCAAATTCTGAAGTGGCGTAAACTACCTTTACAACCTCTATGACCTCTCCATAACTAAAAAGGTGTTTCAGAAACACTCTTTGAGGGAACGTTGTTCAAATATAAACTACAGTCTCTATTGC
The DNA here is from genome assembly GCF_009727055.1 of Benincasa hispida. Taxonomy (NCBI): domain Eukaryota; kingdom Viridiplantae; phylum Streptophyta; class Magnoliopsida; order Cucurbitales; family Cucurbitaceae; genus Benincasa; species Benincasa hispida. The sequence continues at coordinate 11,124,402 of NC_052359.1, forward strand.
ATATCCCTAAAACGAGTCAAGAAGATGAGCATAACTCATTATAGATCGAACCATGTCCAACAGGGTTTTGTTTCTTCTTTCCGATACACCATTCTACTGAGGTGTACTTAGGGCTGAAAGTTGGGACGTGATTCCATGTTCTATCATATAGTTTTAGAATCTTAAGTCCATATACTCTCCACCACGATCAGATCGTAATGTTTTTATCTTTTTACCTAATAAGTTTTCAACTTCAGTCTTGTACTCCTTGAACTTTTCAAGAGCTTCAGACTTATGTTGCATCAGGTGTAGACACCCAAATCTAGAATAATCATCTATTAAAGAGATGAAATATCCATACCCACTCGTGCTCTTAAATTCATCGGACCATAGAGGTATGAATGTATAAGCTCCAATGTTTCTTTGGCTCTATAACCTTTTCCAGTAAAAGGTCGTTTGGTCATTTCGCCTTCAAGACATAACTCACATACTGGTAAGCACGTCTCCAAGATAAATAAATCATATTTATTTTATTTGGAGTTCTTCCTTTTCTGGAGAGTAGTGGGATCAGCTCCAGAACCCAAATCATAAACTCCAAGTTTCATTTTAGAGGACAATTCTCGTCGATGAACTTCATTAGAGTTGGCAACGATTGCTTTCTCTGTTAGTCTCTTGACATTTAATATGGACTGGAGATTATCTTGGGAACTGACATTACTAGTTTTATTGTCATCAATCCTGTTTTGCTTGAATAATGAGAACTTTCGTTTAAACAATTCTCGCATGGATTCCATTATCTCATGTGCAATGACCATGTTCTCAAACTTTTTGGCCAATGCATCAAGTATGCTTGCCAAAATGTGAACTCGGGCCTTCGAATTAGCCTTCATCCACATCTCATATGCATTATGAATATTTCGTGGTGCATCAGGGGTTAAGACTTGAGGACAATCCTCAATCGTGACAATTTCGAGGTCGTTTACTATGAAAAACGTTTTAACGGATTCTTTTCACGTCGTGTAATTAAAATCGACCAAACTAAAAAAGGCAACTAATGAAAAATCGCTATTTGACATATTTGCTAAAAAACAAACACATTGATCTAAATTAAATTTTAGCATAACTCTTTAAAAAAAAATCCAATCAGTTTTAACAAAATCTAAATGAACCTCGTTTAACATTTACTTTTGCAATGACACTTCAGTGATTTAGAACAAAAGCCACTAAAGTGTAGCCAGTTGTCCCTTCATTGAATTGAGACACTCTCAACCAATCATTACACCTAAATAACTCTTATTACTATAACGATCAGTCATAATTTATTCAGAAAAGAAATCATTAACTTGCTTAATAATTTTTCATAAGTGTAACCCTTCATTTTAGATCCTAGAGTTCTGCCTCAATGAGCCAACCGAAGGGAAAAACCGATTGGGGCAAAAACTAAAGCGATCATCCATTTCTTGAGTTCGCTTTGATATTAACTAACTGCACAAACCATCTGAAGGGGGACGCTCCCAAGGTGTCTCAAGGCCATGCAAGAAGGTCTCACGGTGCAAACCAATAAAAGAGACCATAGGACATGTTGACACACATCCCTCTCCCACTTACTATAAATACTCTCTTCATTCAATTTGATATTGACCCATGCAAACACCATCCGAAGGGGAAAGCTCCCAGGATGCCTCAAGGCCAAGTATGAGTCTCACGATGTGAATATTAAGGGAGAAACATGAGTGGAAAAAGGACATATCATATACATCTTTTCCTCCCACTGAGTATTTTAACAACCTAGAGTTTAGTTTACTTAGGAAAAATATTGCTAATTATTTTTACTAAGTAATTGTTTAAGTTTGCCCAAAAGTAACACTTACTTTGGAAAGTTAAAAAATTTTGATTAATATTCGTTAAACACTTTAACAAATGTTAATAAAAAATTGCATGCTTGTAGCAAATCTATCAAATTCATCTTTCCAAGTAGGTTCTAAGGTAGGAGTGTTCCATTTCCACCAGATTAAGTACTCCAACCTAGCCAGAACCCATCTTAGACAAAAGGTCCCTTATAGATATATTTGCTATAAATTTAATCTTTTAGTGAAATCAATTTAATCCTGTTAAATCGATTAAAAAAAGATAAATCTAATTTCTAATCTTATTAGAAATTTATGAACTTAGGTCTATCTCAATCATATTTTAAAACTATTTTAAAAAATGATTTTACCTAAGTTGCATGCAACTCTTCGTTATTGATTTTAATTTCTAATTTCATTTATTTATAACTCTTATAAAGTAAATGAAACAAATTAAAACCTATATTGCATCGATTGACATACTTTATAAAATTATAACGCTTATAAGATTACCTAAACTAATGACATGCATCATGTAATGTTCATTTCATTACTACATATACATAACACTTATATATATCAAAGTAGTGAAATTAAATAACATACATCACATGCATACATTCAAACAATATAATATAAATGATGCATAACTATGTTATTTATGCATGCAAGGATATAGTATAATACTTATATTATATGATGCATGAGTATGCTATAAAATTAAATCATGCATATATATATATTATAACACTTATGATATAAATGATGCATGAAATTAAATGCATAACCTATGATGGATTTTCAAACTATATGACATACATTATGACATATAATTTTAAACATACATCACATATACATTTACACTAACAGTTGATGGACCAGGATAGGACCTCTAAAAAGAAGAAAATAAAAGGCTAACTATTACAAAATTTGTGTCAACCGGTTCGGAATAGGTGAACCAGGTCTTGAACCGCTCGAATTGAATCGCCCTTCAAAGAACCACCTTACAACTAATCGTGTAGGAAATGAACTATGCGACGAGCATCTATACGATGAGCATGAAAGCCTACGTGATCATGTACCAAGCAACCATGTGATGAGGATCTATGCGATTATGTATGAAAGACTGTGCAATCGCTTAGCTAACAACCATGCCATGAGAAACTAAAGACCGCACAATCGTTCAGCAGGNTCATGCATATACATATATTATAACACTTATAATATAAATGATACATGAAATTAAATGCATAACCTATGGTAGGTTTTAAAACAATATGACATACATTATGACATATAATTTTAAACATACATCACATGTATATTTACACTAACAGTTGATGGACCGGGATAGGACCTCTAAAAGAAGAAAATAAAAGGCTAACTATTATAAAATTTGTATGAAAGACTGTGCAATCGCTTAGCTAACAACCATGCCATGAGAAACTAAAGACCGCACAATCGTTCAGCAGGCAATTATGCAATCTTGTAGCAAATGCCACACGATCCTGTAGCAAACTCTACACGATTGTGAAGAATTAGCTATGCGATCGTTTAGCAAATACTATACGATCGTGTAGCAAAAGCTACCTGATCGCGTAGCAAGAGCTACCCAATCATTTAGCTGTAGCTACACGAACTGGAACCTTTGTTTCGTCTTCTCCATCGATGCTCTGTAACTCTTCTTTGAAGCATCCCGGGAATAGCATGAGTGACTCAAACTTTCAAATTACAGACTCGTTTATCAACAATAATGTCCAAAAATGCAGTGGGCTTTACAAACCAAATTTGTAAATAATGAAAGCCTTAAACAGAGAGTTCTATCCTGAAACATCCATCAATAATTACATCCACAAACATTCATTGCATGAAACAACATACAGATTATAAAACCCACCATTACTGTAAATCGATTCAATAAAACAAATGAAATTTGGAATAAGAAACCTACAATGTGGCTCTGATACCAATCAAAGGAAATTTACAGAAAAAATCCTCTAAGTGGAAGTAAAGATCATCCCAAATTTCATATTTATTGAATATAAAGTTATACAGTAGAATAACAACAAGATATGCATTTTCTACAATTACAACATGCTTTAAAACAAATATTTAAGGTTTTAGAAACCCTTACCTTTGAAGAACCCTTTCTTCAATAACTCCCTCATACAAGCCATGAACAAACTTCTTATCCACATGGATCTTCTTCTTCAAGAACGGACACCAACATTCGAGAACCCTCTGTATTCTCTTGGAATAAAGGATTTAAGCAAGACTTGTGAACTTTGCTTAAATCCTTGGAAGAGGGAAAGGAGATGGAGAGGAGGAGAGGGAAGTTTCTATAGAGAACTTTTCTCTTGGAGAGAACTCTTCTCTCTTAAGCCAATTAATAATTAGAATCCTCTGTAACCAACTTGAATCCCACGTATAATAATTGAAAGAATGAGGGGAGGGAGTTGTAACTCTTTCCCTTTAATTAATTTCAATAAAATTAATAATANAACTCTTTCCCTTTAATTAATTTCAATAAAATTAATAATATATATATATATATATATATATATATATAATAACTACTTTATTATATATACACACTATATATTATATAAAATATAACATATAGCCTATAGTTTTATATCCTATAGCTTTATATTGCATCAAACACAACATAAAATACAGATTTTATTTTCTCTCAACAATACATGACATTTAATATAAATCACATTTATATTAAATTCACTTATATGAATCTCATTCAAATAATTGATATTTTGATCATATCCAAATATTTAATTCCTCTCAATATAAATCATATTTATATTTAAATTTAATTACATGAATCTCATTCATATAATTAGTATTTGAATCATATTCAAATTCCTCTCATTTATAATGTATCAAATACATTTTAATTAATTAGATCATATATAATTAATTCCCTCAATTGATTTGAACACTTCAAATTAATTCAAAGATTAAATCCCCGTTGAGCTACAAAGGGGACCTTATGGACCTGTAGATTGAAGCTCCAATGGTACTTGGATAATTAATTAAACTCTTTAATTAAATTAACCAACATCCGTTAACTATCGGTCACTCAACTAAAGACCGATAGCTGTACTCTTCGCATTACAGATAAATTTTTGTGTCCACTGGATATAACCAATCAACAGTGTGATGACCCTTCATAAATTGCTCGTAAGTACAGTTAGGCCAAAATATCGTTTTGCCCTTGTAGTTACATCTAGCTCCTTAAGTACCACTGATTTCTCTAATGAACAATAAGTCATAGTCCCACTATGACCAAGTCCCTTTCAATCCAGAAGAGGATGTGGCCACTATGTTCAATACCCAATATCAGGCCTTAAGGGAGCAATTTATCTATTTGCCTCTGCATTAGAGGTGGAGTGAGTTCCCTCTTGTTTAGCTTTGTTCGTAGCTCCCCCTTAGACGAATCCCCAAAATGGTAGGCTTGTTGAGTTGGCAATCTAGTCACTCTCACCCATACAAATCAAAGGACTACCTTCATGAGTAGAAGTTCACAACTCATTCAAGATTCAGGTCATGTCACCTATAGTCATCCTAGTGAAATGTAAGTCTTTATTATTAACAACGTTATATAAAGAGACTAATCATTTCGTGGTCCAGTCTTATACAAACTCTTTATATAGGATACCTACGCTCACATGTCTCCACATGAATGATCAAGATCAGATCATTTGTAGCACTTTACAATACTTGTAACACCTACAACAAGCCATTTTATATATATACCCCTAGGAACATTCAAGCCATTAGGTCTTGAGTTTGCATCCCTAGGAACTCTAGAATCAGCTATAGACCCTTCCCGCACAGGGTGGACATAGATAAACTCTCCATCTTTAGAGCATACACCTAGCACGTTGGTTGCTATCTCACCTTTTCTTATCTTGTACCTTGGGCAATTTGTAACACCAACATTTACTTTAATGTAGGTGCCATCTAATGCCCCTAGACAGTTCTACAATGAAAAGTTGATAGATTTTGTCAATTTACTAATGTCTATAAAATAAATGACTTTAATGCTAACAATATAGGAAATGTTGAATAAGATTTTACTTGAAACTATTTCCAATGCTCATCAGAACATGTTAGGCCTGCTTCTTCTGTTATTGGCCTGCTCCTGCAACAGAGAAAATATTTTAGCCCAAATGATGAAAATAAAGAGGCCTTTTTTACCTTGACCCAATTCTTGAAGCCCTGATTCTTTGCCCCAAATTCTTGGTTGGTAGAGAACTAGGTTGAGAATTGACCACGATTTGCCAGCTGATGGCTAGCACGTGGATGATCCCACTGAAATTTGTCTGATGGAAAAAATGAAAACAATTTTGTTTCTGATGGGTTCAAAAATGAAATTTCTTTCTCTATCTATCTTTCAGATTCTCTCGAACTATCGTCTTTCTGTGTTCTTTCTTTCTTCTAACCTTAATGAGTTTTCTTTGATATTTGCGATTGTTTATGAGTAAACGATGGGAAAGCTTACAGTCGGGTAGACGAATGTAGAAGAAAGGATGTAGATGATCATGCAATCGTGTAGACCATTGCTCTGAAGAAAGGTTCACGATCGTGCGTCGAGTAGACGATGGCTTGAGGGAAGAAGGACGATCGCGCAGTCGTGTAGATGATTGCTTGTAAGAAGATGAACGTTCGCGCAATCGTGTAGACGATTGCTTTGAAGGAAAGGTAGACGATCGTTTTGTTCTACTAGACGATACGAAGAGTAAATGTAAAAGATAGACGATTCTTGTAGACGATGAGAAGAGAAGAAGAAAAATACACTGCGATGTATGTGGTTCGGCTGTGTAAGCCTACATCTACAGGAAGAAGAGAGTTTTATTATGAAGCTAAGTCACAGACCATCTTTTCTTTACAGATTGCTCAAGTTTTCTTGATGCTTTGTAATTGTTGTTATATCTAAAATTTGTAAATGATGAGTTTAAATACTATTTCTCATACAAATAGTTACAATAACTAACTGTAAAGATTAAAGAAATGTGAAACAGCTTCTTGATGTTGATGTATGAGCTTATATTCTTCAAATCTCCACCTTAAGCTCAACATGCAACTTCTTCTCCTTCATGATTTAACATGTCTTCACCCTTTTTCAGGAACCGAAAACCCAATTTGACCAAGACAGCTTGAAATCTTGAGTTTACTCATAGGTTTGGTAAGCATATCGGCTGCATTCTCGGTGGTATGAACTTTGAGCACCTCGATTTCTCTTTCTCTATTCTGTCACTAACAAAGTGATACTTGATGTCTATATGTTTGGTCCTTGAATGATACTGAGAGTTTTTTTAAAGATGAATGGCGCTTTGGTTATCACAGTAGATTTTAACTACTGTTTGATCAATACCAAAGTCCTTCATTAGTTCTTTTAACCACAGAGCTTCCTTTATTGCTTCTGAAAGTGCCATATACTCTGCTTCTGTAGTTGACAATGCTGTGATTGACTGTAAATTAGCTTTCCAACATAACAAGTTTGGACCAAATAAGAATAGATAACCTGTTAGAGATCTCCTTTTGTCTTGGTCACCTACAAAATCTGAATCAACATATCCATATAGTTCTAAATTTGATTCATTAGTACTTTAATATGTTAATTTTGACTGTTTAGACCAAATAAGATATCTTAAAATTCATTTTGTTGCTTTCGAATGTCTTTTTCCAATGTTAGACATGTATCTACTGACTAAACTAGTGTTGTATGATAAGTCTGGTCTAGTAGATATCATTAAGTACATTAGACTCCCTACTGCTTGATTGTATGGAATTGATTGCATTTGAGCCAGATGTTCTATGTCTGTCTCTTTTGGTGAGTTCTCAGAGGACAATTTAAAATGTGTAGCAATAGGAATAGTAACAGGTTTTGCATTTTCCATATTGAATCTATTTATAACCTTTTCACAGTAGCTTAGTTGACTTATGGTTAGGGTTGAGGTTGTTCTGTCTCTCTGAATTTCAATTCCAAGGATCTTTCTAGACTGACCCAAGTCTTTCATGTCAAATTCTCTCTTTAGGAGATTTTTGACATGAGTTAAATCCTCCTTAGACTTTCCAGCCAGTAGCATATCATCAACATAGAGTAATAGGTAGACTTTCTCTTTATAGGTAGTAGATTTGATATAAGTACAAATATCATAGGAACTCCTTTGAAAACCTATACTCTCTATGTAGTCATTAAACCTTCTGTACCAGCATCAAGGGGATTGTTTTAAACCATATATTGATTTGTTTAGGAGACAATATAGGTCTTCCTTGCCTTTTTCCTTAAATCCTTTAGGTTGAACCATATATATTACCTCATCTAGGTTTCTATGTAGGAAGGCAGTTTTAACATCTAGTTGATCTAGTTCTAAATTATATTGAGCAACTAGTGATAAAAAAAGCCTAATAGAGGTTTGTTTCACTACTAGTGAAAAGATTTCAATATAGTCTATTCCTTCTCTCTAAGTAAAGCCTTTAGCCACTAACCTTGCCTTATATCTAGGCCTTTCATCTTTAGTAGAACCTTCCTTTAGTTTATAAATCCATTTAGAAGCTATAGGTTCACAAGCTTTAGGAAGAAGAGCTAGGGTCCAGGTTTTATTGACAATGAGTGACTCCATCTCTTCACACATAGCTTGAATCCAAGACCTAGCATTAGTGTAGTTCAATGCCTCTTCAAAAGTAGTTGGTTCTTGGTCATTAGAAGCTATTGTGGCATTTAGAACTAAGCTCATATAGCTATTTTCAGTATACCTAGAAGGAGGAACTATCACTCTTCTCTGTCTATCCCTAGATAAAGAACATTGACTTAGGTCAGGGACAACTTCAGTATTCCCAGTGGTCTCATTTGAGACATCCTCTTCTTTTACTAAATCTATAGGAGGTTTTTTGTAACGACCCGATCCCCTAGGACTTAAGTAGGACGTTACTAAAACACATGCATGCATGACACTTAAAACGACACTCCTTTATGTTGAAATAAATGCTAAATAGATAAGGAAGTTCAAAAGTCCTTTATTAAATGTAAACGTTAAAAACAAGAATAGGGTACCCATAAATTATAAAGGTTAATAAATAGATATGAAAACAATTCTTACTAATAAGTTTCAAACATCAAAACTAACATTAAGAGAAACATGAAAAGAACTCTAAATCTCATGATGCGAAAGCGTAAAAACTAGTCCCAGTGGCTCGATCACGGATTCCGCTTGTCCATTGCTGGTGCATCTCTACCCTTGCTTGAAACAACAACATAAGAAAGAATGAGTATAAAATACTCAATAAGTAACCCTATTACTAGGGTCAGGTTGGGCATCTATGTTCTCTAGATACCCACATCTGGCACATATATACATGAAACAAGAAGGAGAATGAGTCCTATCCTACTGTAGTTAAGTATGCCCACTACCTTTGGTGAATCCCGAAGGAAACAATAATTGGTGAATCCCGAAGGAAACACAAACTGGTGAATCCCGAAGGAAACACAAAATCTAATGGCCATCTAACTAATCAGTAAGGATATTCACATAGTCTCAACATCAAAAGCATCACCGTACGAATCTAAGACATACATGTAATCCTCAATACCATGACTCTACCACATACACATATACCTCAATAGCATGGTTCTACAACATACATGTATACCTTAACATCATAGTTCTACAACATACATGTATATCTCAACATCATCAGATCAGANACGTGAAAAGAGGGTCTTTGTCCGACACGATGGACACGAGCGCTCCATGCAATCTTACCAACTTCTTCATGTATATCTGTGCCCACTTATTCACTGAAAATGTGGGATTTCCAAGTATGAAATGTGCTAACTTCGTTAGTCTATCTACAACGACCCATATCACAGTGAAACCTTTGATTGTTCGAGGCAACCCCACGATGAAGTCCATAGACACATACTCCCACTTCCATTCTGGTACACTCAATGGTTGTAACAAGCTTGCTGGCTTCTGCCTTAGGGCTTTCACCTGCTGGCACACCAAACACTTACTAACGAACTCTGCAACCTCTCTTTTCATATCATTCCACCAGTAGTAGTGTTTCAGGTCCTGATACATCTTGGTGCTGTCAGGGTGAATCGAAAATAAGGAACTATGAGCCTCTGACAACAACTCAACTTTAATATCACTAACCGTTGGCATGCATAGACGCCCTTGATAAAGGAGGCCACCTTCTGTTGAAACTGAGAATTCACTGTTCTGGCCTGACTCCACCCTACGAACTCTCTCTTCCAGATAAGGGTCGTCTTGCTGTGCATCAATAATCTTCTGCCTTAGACTCGGTCGCACCGACAATTGTGCTAACTGTGCCGTGACCTTTCCCACAACCACTGCAATCTCTACCCTTTCTAGTTCCCTGCACAAGTGATTTTGTCTGGTGCTGAGGGCTGTTGAATGGGCCACCTTTCTACTTAAAGCATCTGCCACAACGTTTTTTTTTCCCGGGTGGTACAAAATTTCACAATCATAATCCTTCACCAACTCCAACCATCTTCTTTGCCTCATGTTTAACTCTTTCTGAGTGAAAAAGTACTTCAAACTCTTGTGGTCGATGAAGATCTGTATCTTCTCTCCATATAAATAATTTCTCTAGATCTTGAGAGCAAAAACTACTGCTGCTAACTCCAAGTCATGCGTGGGATAATTCTGTTCATGCTTCTTTAGCTGACGAGAAGCGTAAGCAACTATTCTACCCTGCTGCATCAATACACATCCCAACCCCTTCTTGGACGCATCACTATAAATGACAAAACCACCTGATCCGTCCGGTACTGTAAGAATTAGGGCTGAAACCAGCCTCTTTTTGAGGTCATAGAAGCTGTTTTCACAAGCCTCATTCTAAACAAATGTTGCTCCCTTCCGGGTCAACTGAGTTAATGGGGCGGCTATGCGAGAGAAGTCCTTTACAAATCGTCTATAGTAGCCTGCTAACCCCAGGAAACTGCGTACCTCACTGACTGTGGTTGGACGAGCCCAATTCGTAACTGCCTCAACCTTTGCAGGATCTACAGAGACACCTTCCTTCGATACTACATGCCCTAGGAAGGACACCTGCTTCAACCAAAATTCACATTTAGAAAACTTAGCATATAGCTTATTGGCCCTCAACGTCTCTAACACTTTCAGCAAATGCACCTCATGCTCGGCCTCTGTCTTGGAATAAATCAAGATATCATCAATAAAAACAATCACGAAGGTGTCGAAGAATTCCTTGAACACTCTATTCATTAGATCCATGAACACTGCTGGTGCATTCGTTAGACTGAACGACATCACTATGAACTCATAATGTCCATAACTCAAACAAAAAATTATCTTAGGTATGTGACTGTCCTTTATTCTTAGCTGGTGGTATCCTGATCAGAGATCAATCTTAGAGAATATCGTAGCTCCCTGCAACTGGTCAAACAAATCATCGATCCTGGGAAGGCGATACTTGTTCTTGACGGTCACCTTGATCATCTCTCTGTAATCAATGCACAGACGTAACGGTCCATCCTTCTTTTTCACAAACAAAACAGGTGCACCCCATGGTGACATGCTAGGGAGTATGAAACCCCTGTCCAACAACTCCTGCAATTGGACCTTCAGTTCCTTCAACTCTGCTGGGGCCATTCTGTATGGGGCCTTCGAAATAGGGGTTGTGCCTGGCTTCAATTCAATGGCAAAATTTGTCTTCTGCTGCGGGGGCAGCCCGGAAAGATCTTCTGGAAAAAGTCTGGAAAATCCCTCACTACTGGCTCCAAAGTCAAGGTGAATTCATTCTCTCTAGTGTCCACCACACTGGCCATAAAGCCCCAGGCTCCTTGGTCGAATAGTCTACTGGCCTTCAATGCGGATATCACTTTGGATAGGACTACGGTCCCAACCCCTTTAAACTTAAAACTGGCTCCTGTAAAAGGGTTAAAGATGACCTCTTTATGGGAGCAATCTATGCTGGCATGATTAGCAGCTAACCAATCCATGCTCAATATAACATCAAAATCGTGTATATCTAAAATTATCAAGGTTACATCTAATGCGCGATTGGCTACCTCTACCTGACATGCTTTTATCCTTTCTGTAGCTAACATGATCTCTCCTGATGGAGTGGAAATGGACAATACAAAAGACAAAGGTTCTGAGTCTAACATGGCATGCCTCACAAATACAACAGATATAAATGAGTGCGAAGAGCCAGAGTCAAATAAAACGAGAGCATGGTGTCCCAAAATGGGAAGTGTACTGTCACCACAATGCTTGACTTCTCGACCTCATGCCAAGTGGTAGAAAATACCCTCCTCTATTGTTGCTAGCGGCTCAGGCCTCCTTAGAATGAACTTACGGGCTGGCCCATATGTTCAGGCGCATTCCTCCTCGAGCATCTATCTGACATATGCCCTTTCTGGCCACATCGGAAACAAATCCCAAAGCCGACTAAACAACGTCCCCAGTGTTGCTTACCACAAGTGGTACATATCAACCTATCTTCCCTGCCAGTCACAACCTGGGAACCCTGTTGTCCCCACTGACGTGGAGTATTCACTGCTTTCTGCGCTCCTCTGCTGAATGTTGAGGATCCGCTATGCTCAGCCTTTCCTTTCTGCCTTGCGATCTTGGCCCAATCCCACGGAACTTATCTGTTACTTGCTCTCTCCCACCTAGAATCACATCAATCCTCACTTCCCATAGTACCGCAATCTACATCTTTAGAGATCCAAGGCAGCCCACATCCCCTCCAGTCCTCCCTCGCCCTATGATAAATAGTCTCATCCTCGCTGCCCTTCTCGAGGGTGGGTGCTACTATTCGGAGCAAAGCGTAACTTATCCGAATCTTGTCATATTCTCCCTCCAGCGATATAACCCTACCTCCAGTTCAATGTTCATACGTCGTATGTATCGGGTGTTGCCGGAAAGTGACTTCTCATAAAAGTGTTTCCTTTGACCTGGCTCCCAAGTTGCAACGTTCACCACCGAGTATCAATCCAATCTTTTCTGCTTGAACGTCCACTAGTTTCCACACCGCAGCATGAAAAACAAGATGCCGCATTAAAGTTTGTGCTCTTCCGAGCACCTCATTAAAAACGAAAATTGTCTAAATAGATGACATCCACATCTCTTGCATTGATGGGGTCCCTTCATACGATCCATCAAAGGGGCCAAAGGTCATTTACTTCCGCGAGATACTCCCTGCAGATGTTAGCCTCAAGAGGTAGACCCTTGTCTATGTCCTGTCCTCGGTCGGGTTTTTCGTTACGACTCGGGTGGCACCGATTCCTCCTGAGCCTGGGTCGGGGCAGGCTGTCCTGTCATCGTGCTACGGATCAGTTCCTACAACTTTCCCATTAGAGCGGATGCAACAACTTCACTAATTCTGGCTTCCATTGCCTTTTCATCAACTTGGGTCATATATAGAATTGGAGCTGCCGGAGCAGTCTGGCTACTCTCAGCTCTCTCTGCTTGTATTTCTTCTCTAACTGTCTTTCTTGTTCTAGGTTTAGGTGTCATGTCCTATCATAAATTTGTACGTTAACTAACTATTTTTGGGTCTTTCTTATACATTATGCATTTAAAACACTACGTCACTATTCTCATATATGCATTGAAACTTTCATTAGTAGAATGCACCTGGCGATGACGAGGGATCCGTTACTGGGCCACAAGGACTATCTAGACTTACAAAGTAAGTCAGTCTATAGAACCCAAAATATGGGCTTTGATACCAACATTAACGACCCGACCCCCTAGGACTTCAGTTAGGCCGTTACTAAAATACATGCATGCATGGCACTTAAAATGAAACTCCTTTATGTTGAAATAAATGCTAAATAGATAAGGAAGTTCAAAAGTCCTTTATTAAATGCAAACGTTAAAAACAAGAATAGGGTACCCATAAATCATAAAGGTTAATAAATAGATATGAAAAACAATTCTTACTAACAAGTTTCAAACGTCAAAACTAACATTAAGAGAAACATGAAAAGAACTCTAAATCTCATGATGCGAAAGCGTAAAAACTAGTCCCAGTGGCTTGATCACGAATTCCGCTTGTCCATCGCCGGTGCATCTTTAACCTTACCTGAAGCAATAACATGTGAAAGAATGAGTATAAAATACTCAGTAAGTAACCCCACTACTGGGGTCAGGCTGGGGATCTATGTCCTCTAGATACCCACCTCTGGCACATATACATATGAAACAAGAAGGAGACTGAGTCCTATCCTACTGTAGTTAAGTATGCCCACTATCTCTGATAAATCCCGAAGGAGACACAAACTGGTGAATCGTGAAGGAAACACAAACTGGTGAATCCTGAAGGAAACATAAACTGGTGAATCCCGAAGGAAACACAAACTGGTGAATCCCAAAGGAAACATAAGCTGGTGAATCCCACACAAAATTTAATGGGCATCTAACTAATCAGTAAGGTCATTCACACAGTCTTAACATCAAAATCATCACGGTACGAATCTAAGACATACATGTAATCTTCAATACCATGGCTCTACCACATACACATATACCTCCACAGCATGGTTCTACAACATACATGTATACCTTAACATCATAGTTCTACAACATACATGTATACCTCAACATCATCAGATCAGATACAATCATATGGAAACTCATACCATCTCATACTAGCATTCTATGTGCATATTTAACTAATTCAGATCTCGTGCCAGAACATACTTTGATTCATATCATACTATAAATTTATCATGCTAACATTTTTCCATAACATACATTTATCATGCTAGCATATAACTAAAGCCTGGCCCGTGGGTAGTTTCAGTAGTAAGATTGCTTACCTTAATTGAAATTACACAGATAAAATCAGACAACCAAACGATGACAGCGGTTTGAAGTAATGGCCCTAACATACGAATACAACCATTAGATTTCAGTCTAACAATAATTGCGAAACCTCATATTCAAATCCAAAATACCCAAAAGCTTACCCAAAGTACTTGATCAACAACCACTCCCAAGATTTCGACTCCAAAATCTCATTCTAACAGATTTTAAGTCCCAATAAACGACGACTTGGAACCTTAAAGATACAAGGGTTAAGTCAAACTTAATTCAGTAATCAAAGCGTGTCCACAAACCAACAACAAGGACCCATACTCTTACTAAAACTCTTGTCGAACAATCTCGAATCTGCTGGACAGCCGCTTATTCCCAAGCTTAAATCTAAAATCAAAATTGTGCGACTAATTTAATCTTTATTCCAACTTAGTGGGAATTCAAAAATCCTTAAAGAAACCAACCACAAAATAGATCTTACCAAAATCTAAGAGTCTGACGAAGACCCACGCAACATAAGACAGGCATCGCGGCGATGGATGGAGGAGTAGATCGGCCAGAGGCAACGGTGGCTCAAGCTACTGGGAGATAGCATGGCACGCGACGGTCAAGAGGCTGGAGCGACGGCAGCGTGGGCGACTCAGACCAGCTGGGCAAGATCGGCGCGGCACACGATGGTCAAGAGGCTAGAGCAGCAGCGGCGCGGGCGACTTAGACCAACTGGGTGAACATGTGGTTGGTAGGGATCGCGCGACTGGGCTTGGCTCGTGCGATCTACGGTCTTCGACGGTAGTGGAGGTAGTTTGAACCGACGGTCTTCGATGGCTCGGACTGACAGCAGCGAAATGCTCGTGGCTCTGTCTCTTATACACATCTAGATGTGTATAAGAGACAGGCCTTCGACAACTGGTGGAGGAAATTTGAATCGACAGTCTTCGATGACTCAGACTGACAGCAGCGAAATGCTCGTGGCTAGATGCGGCAAGCTGAAAGGTGCGTGAACGACAGGAAAAATTTGAGGGAAAGGGTTTTGGTGTGCGTGAGGTAGAAGACAAGGGTTCCTTTTCATTTTATATAAAATAATAATAATAATAATTATTATTATTATAATTATAATTATAATAACTAAAAAGGAAATAGTATAATTATATTTAAATCATTTCCTTATTCCACTTTATACTATTTAATTCCTTTCCTTTTCGAAAGAAAATTAATTCCTGCCATTAATTTTCAAATTGAATTTCAAAATTGAATAATTTTCACGCCAACACTTAAGTTTTCGCACTTATACTTGATGTCCAAAATTCAAAAAATGCCCTCCAACTAATGACAATTACTGAAATTCCAATTAATAAAGTTACTGAAATTATATTATTACTAAAAAAAAAGTGCGAGGTATTATAGTTTTGGTTAGTGGAAGAAGCTTTAGGTGACTCCACCTCAATCCTAGTGGTGTTAGGGCTGTTAGGGACTTCATAGGATATCCTTTCCTTTTGCATAAACATTTCTTTTTCTCTAAAGGTGATATCTCTACTTATAATAAACTTTTTTTCAGTAGGCTTCCACATTTTAAAACCTTATACTCCCTCAGAAAAGCCTACAAACATACAAGTTATTGCCTAGATTTTAATTTCTCCTGATTTTGATATATGTAACCAACACATCCGAATACCCTTAGGTTATCTAGGTTAGGTAGATGTGAGGTCCATTTTTCTTCAGGAGTCAAAAAATTTAAAGAGGAATGTGGACACCTATTTAAGGTGTACACTGTGTAGTTTGCAGCCTCTGCCTAGTAGTTTTCATTTAGAATTGCATCAGATAAGAGACATCTAACTCTTTCCATGACTGTCCTATTGAGTCTTTCAGCAACTCCATTTTATTGAAGAGTGTATCTAACTGTCCTATGCTTAGTAATTCATGTTTCTTTATAGAATTTGTTGAACTCTTCACTACAAAATTCCAGCCCATTATCAGTTCTTAAGTATTTAATTTCTTTAGAAGTTTGTTTCTCTATCATGAGTTTCCATTCCTTAAACCTATCAAACACTTGGTCTTTAGTTTTAAGGAAGTAGACCCAACTTTTCCTAGAGAAATCATCAATAAAAGAAAGTAAATACCTAGAGCCACTTAGGCTAGGTGTAGAGGCTGAACCCAATAGATCAGAGTGTATGTAATCTAGAATAGCTTTTGTGATATGTTGTGCTTTAGTGAAACTATACCTTGTGGCTTTCTCTAAAACACAATGCTCACAAAAGGTTAGTTCTTTTGAAAGACTTTTAGGGAGAATACCTTGATTAGACAGGACTTCTAGGCCTTTGGCACTTATGTGAGATAATCTTTTGTGCCATAAATCAGCCTCGGTAAGCTCATTTGTGGTGGTTACATAAGCTCCAGTCATCATCTCTACCCCTTTGACCATAAACAAGTCATTTACCTTTTCCCCAACTAAGATTACTTTAGAGTCCTTTAGCACCTCAAGAGTTCCTCTTTTACCCCTGTATTCACACCCTATAGCATCTAACATGCCTGAGGATATTAGATTTCTCTTAAGTAGAGGAATATATCTCACATTCCTAAAAAGTTTGATAGTTTCATCTTTGAGTTTCATGGAAACAGAGCCAATGCCTTCAATTTTACAGGCTTGGTTGTTACCCATATAAACCATTTCTCCTATTTTCTTAAAGGGGTTAAACCAGGGTTTCATTGATGTCATATGATAGGTGCATCCGGAGTCTAAAACCTAATCATGTTTACCTAGAGGGTTTATATGATTAGATTTGTCTAGAGTTGAGGTTAAGGCATCTGAGTAAATGAATGAACCCTCTATAATAGATGCCTCGGGTTGTTTCCTTTTGAATCCTTCTCTTTCTCTTGGTTCTTTCTCTTTAAAATAAAACAGTCTTTTATTAGATGTCATTTCTTCTTACAATACTTACATTTTATTTTCTTTTTAGATTTATTTTCTTTTGGGTTATGAGGTTTCTTGTTTTTAGAGTGGTTTTGTTTGAAGTTTCTTTTACAAACAGTCCTTCACCACTAGGTTTTTCCTTTTTGTCAACCTGTAGCTCAACCTCTCTAGTTCTAAGGGTTGAGATTATGGTGTCTGTGCTTATGCTATCTCTTCCATACTTTAGTGCATTCTTATTTCTCTATATTGTTCAGGTAAAGAGTTTAGGAGCATATAGGCTTCGTTTTCATCACCTAAAACTTCTCCTAGAGTTTTAAATTTAGTAACTATCTTCTTTAACTCATCTAAGTTATTAGATAATGTTTTAGATGAATCCATTTTAACGTGAAGAACTTCTCCCTAAGATATATTTTGCTAGGAAGGTCTTTAGTAGCATACAACTCTTCTAGCTTAGTCTAAATTCTATATGCAGTTTCTTGATCTAATACTTATCTAAGAACACTATCATTTAGATTAAGAACTAACGTACCGTAGGCTGCCAGCTCCTAATCCTCCTTTCCTTGGGTTGTCACCGTGGCAGGGAGTGTTGATGGATCTAGAATGGCTCTGGGCTTTTTGATGGCCGAGTATCGCCTTGATCTTGGCCTTCCACAGTCCGAAGACTCCTTTGCCATCAAATTTCTCCACCTCGAACCTTGTTACTGACATTTTGGATGAATACTTGTGTCTTGATTATCCAAGAATTGAGATCTTGAATGTCTAGTTGCTCTGATACCACTTTGTTAAGCCTGCTTCTTCTTCTACGGGCCTGCTCCTGCAAAAGAGAAAATATTTTAGCCCAAATGATGAAAATAAAGAGGCCTTTTTTACCTTGTCCTAATTCTTGAAGTCCTGATTTTTTGCCCCAAATTCTTGGTTGATAGAGAACTAGGTTGAGAATTGACCACGATTTTTCAGCTGATGGCTAGCACATGGATGATCCCACTGAAATTTGTCTAATGGAAAAAATGAAAACAATTTTGTTTCTAATAGGTGCAAAAATGAAATTTCTTTCTTTCTCTATCTTTCAGATTCTCTCGAACTATCGCCTTTATGTGTTATTTCTTTCTTCTAACCCTAATGAGTTTTCTTTGATATGTGCGATTGTTTATGAGTAAACACTGAGAAAGTTTGCAGTCGGGTAGACGAATGCAGAAGAAAGGATGTAGATGATCATGAAACCGTGTAGACGATTGCTCTGAAGAAAGGTTCACGATCGTGTAGTTGAGTAGACGATTGCTTGAGGGAAGATGGACGATCACGCAGTTATTTAGGCGATTGCTTGTAAGAAGATGAACGATCGCGCAATCGTGTAGACGATTGCTTTGAAGGAAAGGTAGACGATCGTTTTGTTCTATTAGACGATACGAAGAGTAAAGGTAAATGATAGACGATTCTTGTAGACGATGAGAAGAGAAGAAGAAAAATACATTGTGATGTACGTGGTTCGGCTGTGTAAGCCTACATCCACGAGAAGAAGATAGTTTTATTATGAAGCTAAGTCACAGACCATCTTTTCTTTACAGATTGCTCAAGTTTTCTTGATGCTTTGTAATTGTTGTTATATCTAAAATTTGTAAATGATGAGTTTAAATACTATTTCTGATACAAGTAGATACAATAACTAACTATAAAGATTAAAGAAATGTGAAACAGCTTCTTAATATTGATGTATGAGCTTATATTCTTCAGAACATGATGACACAATTGGCTTTGTTTTCTTTAATAACACCTCGTGAAGCCTAAAGGATGGCTTGCAAGACTATATGGAAATATCTAGATACTGTTTCACATGGTGTTGCAAATTGTCTATGTACTCTATTTTTAACATCATGAACTACTATATGCAGGAATAAAGCAACCATCTCCTCTATGTCAACCAATTGTGTTCCTCTAAGGCCACTCATTGTCGTGAAACACTTTCTATCCATTCTTGTGCTCTGATGGTATACTGTGTCATACGAAAAAGGTTTAGCTAACTAATTTGATACCAATAGAAGGGTGATTGATTGTTTGATATCAATTGTTGATTAGAACATAATATTCCTAATAATCGGCATTAGTTGATGAGAAAGAATGTGAGAATAGCAACCAACTCAAAATCATCCATTTTCAAGGAGTTATATTGATTTTTAACTACATATATCATTGTAAATTTTCATATTAGAAATAAAGTAATCCACAATGATAAAAGTAATCCTTCAATGGATCTCCACAGATATGTTTTGTCTACATAGCATGTACATGAAATCTAACTAAAAAAATTTAATATAAAATAAGATCGTTCTATATAACAAGGTTCTCATGTTCTAAATTAAAGGTTGAGATACTTCTGTTATAGAAATGTTTAAATGAGAGTTGAAATTACTCTACTTAGTAGAAAGTGTGTTTAAAAAAATAATAAATAAGAATGAAAAAAGACCAGGTGTATCGGCTTAAAATAAAAAATTAAAAAAATATATTTTGTAATGTGTTTTTCTAACCTCCAAATCTAAGATATAACTTTTTTTTTTTTTTCTCTCTTTTGATTTTAGATATATATAAAAGATTTGGTTTGTGAAATTCGCTACTTTAAAATATTTAATATCCGAGTGTTGTTTTTACTGTATAAATGCATGTTATTTTTTCTTAATCATATTATATAGGTGGTGTTTATACAACTTAAATTTAGATACATATATATTCATGGTTGTTTTTATTATATAAATCCATATTATTTTTTTCTTAACCAGATAGTTGGTATTTGTACGACGTACATTTAGATACATATATTCATGATTTTAAATTAGATAAAAACAATATGATATGATAATTAACGAATGAAAAACTCAATCATCAAACAAAATACTATAAACAATAACCCTCAAATATTATAAAATAAATTTGTGTTGAAACAATTAAAATAAAATAAGTACAAATATAAAATGTTACAAACACGATGTTGGTGATTATCAAATCTCGACAAGATATTTCAAACCCTACAAATAAAGGGAAAAAAAATTATACAAATCTTTTTAATATAAATAGATTAAGTATAGAGATGATAGAGAGAATCATGTCTGAAGATAAAACCTAATTCTTCCTTAGTGAATGTACAAAGTGAATAAAGAGAAAACACTCAAATGTAAATCAACACAGAAAAGAAAAAGAGAGTAAGGAAGGCTAGTCTAACTTGGTAAATGACATCCGGTAAATTAATGAGAAGAGATGAGTTGAGATTCATTCATGGTGTTATTATATAGAAGGAAAAAGAAGTGATGGTTAATGGAGATCTTTGATTATAAATGTTAGAGATATTGTTTTTAATATGGAAAAAAAATCCATTTTTAAGTAACGTGACCATGTAGTTGTGTAAAACTTAAAAGAAAAACTAGAGTTCAAAACCAAACAAAAATGAAGCCAGAGTCTTAACATGATCAGGTAATTTAAAAAAAATGAAAACAAATTATTAAAAGAGAAAAATTTTAATTGAATTTGCTTAATTTAATTGACCAACTAACTTTATTCATAATAAAAAAAAAAAAAAAAAAAAAGAATACTTTTTCTTTAAAAAAAATTAAAAAACCTATAAAAAAAATTTCAGTTTTATTTTTAAAGAGAAAAACATAGATTATAATTTCATTCATGGATAAAATTTGAGTTTAAAAATCTAAAGAAAAAAGAAAATATAGACTCATAGCATAGTTCTTATTTTGAAAAGGACTCATTATTTAGTTTAGTTAGGAATAAAGCTTGATTTTTTTAAAATAACTAGAAAAGAAAAGTCTAAACCTATTTTCAGAGGACATAGTTTCATTAAAAATTCCAAATTAACCCACAATTGAAATTAGTGCGAAAACTAAAATGAAGAGGAAAAACAAAAAGATCCTATCTAACCAATTTTAAAAAATATATATAAATTCGATATATGGATAAATTTTAAATTATAATAAATCATCCAAATTATTAACAAAAACTAAAATCAAATTTGAAACAAAAGAATAATAATAATGCACGAGGGACCGGATGAAGTCAAACCGACCCTAATCCTACACTGTGGAACAAACGCCCCTAAGGGAGTTTGGTGGGATTGATGGAAATATACTTGTGCTTTTAAAGAAGAATCTTGCTATATCCATAGGCATACTTTGAAGATAATAATGGTACATTCTTTTTTAAAAAGATAGAATATATTAATTTAAGGAAACAAAGACTAGTAAAGAAATGAAAATGAGAATATGGATATGCAAATCTTCACATTAATCTCTTGCTACATTTATCATATTTCTATGATTACGTACATTGTTTCGATTGAACGAAGGGTAATCCTTATCTCTAATGATAACTTGTCTTCCTTAAGTCATGCAATCTACACTCCTTTGATGTTGGTATTATTTTGTAAGGTTATTGTGGCAGTTGTTCTTTGAAATATCTCTTAGATTGTCTCTCAGGACGTCACTCAAATTGTTGACTCTATAGAATATACTTTCCTTACGTGGAAAATTATGGGTGCTTTATTCCTAAATGATTCTTTCCTTTTCAGTATAGAGGCTGCAGATCTTGGTTGTTTTCCGTTCGTATTTCACGGGTATTTATGGCCCAGGGTTGGTGTTTTTAGGGTTGCCACTTTGAAGAGTATTTGAGACATTTTCTTGTGTTTGTATAAAAAATACAAGTGTGTTAATCCATGTAATTGAGAAGTTTTTGCTATTGTCGATCTTAAATGATTCTCTAGATCTTATTGATTCATTCTACTATATTTTGAGAAAGGATTCTCACACTTAGGGAGAGCCTAAGTTTTCCAAGTGAAGTGGACTTCATTTGAAGGTGAAAAGATAAAAGTTCTTGGTGAGAGAGAGTCTCATACTTAAAGGAGCCTAAGGTTCATTGAGAAAGAATCCCACACTTAGGGGAAGTCTAGGTCATTATTCATGAAGTTAAGCTATTCATGTGTTACTATATCTGCTGTTTATTTATAGATAAGTATAGCTTGTAATTGCTTGACTTTATATTATTAATTATCTTTCCTGAATACACTACCCTTGAAACGTAGGTAGTATTGTACCAAACTGGGCTAGCCAACCCTTTGTTCTATTCATGCTTTATTTATTTGTGTTTATTTCTGATATTCTTTGAATTGTTATGATATCATGTGTAACAAGTTTTGTTGTGTGTTAGATAATCTTTATTGCAATTCTCTTGAAATCCTCTCTTGTCTCATGTAGGGTTGTTGTCTATTCCTCTCTTTCAATGTTAACTATTTATAGACTCGGACCAAAAACATTCTCTGCCATTCTAGTAAAGCAGGCAAATGTGGTGGGCTTCTTTTTCACATCATGCATATTAGGATTTAAGTCCTAAATCTCGTAGTCTGTGTAAATTTGTAAACAAATTATTAATAAGTAAACAAAGTTTTTATTTAATAAAGTATTCTTACTTTATTTTACATGATTCAAAATCCAATATACTAAGATATGAGGTTATTTATTGTAACTTGAATAGTATGTAGTTGACATACAATTGGATCATGTTCAAGAAATAACCTGAAAGGTCTATAGTATATAGATAAGATTGGGTACCTTATTCTTGTAACATCATCGATACAATCCACTTTGTAAATGTAATAATAGTTGTAAGTGTTATAGACAATTTGATCCAAATCGTTCGTGTGATCACATGCAAGTGGGGGTATCTTATACAGTGAGTTTCTATAAGACCAGACCACGAAATATAATCTCTCTTTATAACACCATTAACTAAAGAAATTTATATTTCAAATGACAACCATGTAACTCAATCTTAATCCTGAATGAGTTATGAACTCCTGTTCATAAGAGTTGTTCTTTGATTCGTATCCCAACTTAATATGCCTATCATTTTGGGAACGATACCAAGTGAGGAATTAGGAACATAGTGTCGCGAAATGGAATTTGCTCCTTCCTGACTTTAAGGAAAGAAGAAAAATTGTTCCCTTAAGTGCTGACTCTAGAACTTGAACAATAGGGTTTCACTCTCTCACTGGCCCAAGAGGGACTTTCTTTATGTTAGAACCAAAAACAGAATTGTTCATTAGAGAATCAATAGTACTTAAGGTACAAGATGTAACTATAGGGGTAAGACGGTAATTTGACTCAACTGTAATTACAAACAATTTACGAAGGGTTGACTTATGAAATATGGTTAATTCAATGGACACATAAATATACTATAGTTTATAGGAGTGCAACTATGAATCTTTAATTGAATGTCCTATAGTTAATGAATGATTATTAACTTAATTAAAGAGTTTAATTAATTAATCATGAATCACTAGAGCTTATAACTGTAAGTCCATTAGGTCCCTCTGCTAACTCACAAACGAAGTAAACAAGGATTATAAGTGGAAAGTATTTCAAGAGTTCAAATTATTGAAAAGAGAATTGTTTGATATGATATAAAAAAAATAATATAATGTTTAATTGCATATGATACAATTGATATACATTATTAATTTTGAATTATATTCAAAATTAAACTACATAACGTGAGAGTATAAACATTTTAATACGATTCAAATATTAAATTAATATAAACTAGATTTATATAAAAACTATAGATTATAACTGATATCAATAAGATTCATATTAAAACTATAGGTTATGTGAGAAATGCATATTTAGAATATGGTTGAAATTAATTAAATTAAATATTAGATATTTAATTAATTAATTTTAGTTTAACTTTAATTTAATTAATTTAATTCAAATTTAGCTCTCCTACATTACAGGAGAGTGGGGAAGAGGGAAACATGGGGAAAGGGCAATTACCCTCTCCCCCTTTACCTTTTTGCAAAATGGTCTGCACTTTGAAGGGTTTGGCTTCACGTGAATTTTTTGGGTTGCCATCTCTCTCTCTCACTCTCACAACCTCTCCAAGAAAATGTTCTTTGTTTTCTTCTTTTCTTCCATAAAGGTTCTCACCAACCTTCTAATCCAAAGAGAATAGTAGAGAATATCTCTTGTTGGTGTCTTACTCGAGATTTATTGTTCGTGCTATGCTATGAAAGAATAATTCTATTAAGGAAGGAGAAGAATGTAAAGACTGATCTTCAAAGGTAACAATGAAGGATCTCTTATTCAAGAGAACCAGTGAGCGAAAGCAAGATCTTTCCAAGCCTATTGTGAAAGAATAAATGCATTCACAAACATACAAGAACAGTTATGCATTATAGAGAAAATTACAACATGCTTTCTTACTAAAACAAAATGAATTGAGAGACATACCTTTGAAGAACTCTTCTTTTGGGAATCTCTCGCTCTTGTAACAATCATGAACAATCTGATCTACAAGTAGCAACCCTCAACACTATCACTCGGCAACCTTGGTATTCTCGGAGTGAGAATCCAGGAGGTGTGGGCTCTGTGTGAATTTGGTGAAGGGAAGAAGGAAGTATACAATCGAGCTATACGATTGAGTAATTGGGAGAAAGGTTTAGTCTATCATATAGACAACGTGTACTCAATCGTCTAGCAATCTCTCGCTCGATCGTTTAGTCTCTCGTGAGGGCTATCGTATAGTCTCTCGTGAGCGATCGATTTGTAAATCAATAATGAAGCGATTATCCATAAAATGATAACATTTTTCATTTTATTCTTCAGTTATTAAAACTGAAAATAACCTCCCACTTTCACAGGTACTAGAGAAAATAAATAACCAACAAACAATTATCTCATAATTGTTTTTATTATAAATAAATATAATAACTAACTTATCATATTATATTTATAACCTATAGTTTTGATATCACATCATATGTAATATTTAAACCGTAGTTCTTTTCTCCTTTATTTAATATAAATCATATTTATATCAATTCCTCCAATTGATGTATCTAATACATCAGATCAATTATATCACATATAATTGAACCAATTTAACTATATCATATATAATCAAATTACCTCTTGTTAATTTGAACACTTCAAACTAACCCAAAAACTAATTTTCAACTTGAATCTATTGAGCTACCAAGAGGACCTTATGGACCTGTAGCTTGAAGCTCCAACGGTACGTAAATAACTGATTAAACTCTTTAATCACGATATCTACCATTCGTTAACTATCGAACACTCCACTAAAGACCGAAAGTTGCACTCTTCGCACTACAAATATATTTTTGTGTCCACTGGATATAACCAATCAATAGTACGATAACCTTTCACAAATCGCTCGTAAGTATAGTTGGCCAATTTATCGTTTTGCCCCTATAGTTACATCTAACTTCTTAAGTACCACTGATTCCTTTAATGAACAATACATCATAGTCTTACTATGAATGAACACTTCTCAGACCATGAGAAAGTGCGTGGCGCCACATTATTAAGCCCTGGAATCAGCCCTTAAGGGAGCAATCTATGTACTTACCCCTGCTTCGGGAAGGAGTGAATTCCATCTTGTGTAGCTGAGTTTCTAGATCCCCAATCAGACGAATCGCCAAAGTGGTAGGTTTGAGTCAAAACTCTAGCCACTCACACCCATGCAAGTCAAAGAACTGTCCTCATAGGCAGGAGTTCCCAACTCACTTAGGATTAAGGTCCTGTTATCTATGATCATCCTAGTGAAATGAAAGTCTTTGTCATGAATGGCATTATATAACAAGGAAAAATAATTCATGGTCCGGTCTTATACAAACTTCTTTGTATAGGATACCCCCACTCGCATGTCTCCACATGAATGATCAGGATCAGACCATCTGGAGCACTTTACAATACTTGTAACATCTACAAAGTGGGTCATATCTGTATGTCATAGGATAAGGTTTCCCTACTTTATCCATATACTACAGACCATTTAGGTTATCACTTAAGGCATGATCCACTTGTATGTCTCCACATACATGCTTAAGTTACAACGATAACCAGGGAACTTAGTTTATTGGTTTGTGGTTAATGCAACTAAAATATCTCATATTTCATAGACAACAGTGACAAAAATATCTCATATTATTACATCACAAGTGTTTGATCATAAAGGTGTTTAAAACTACAAGACCCTACGAGATTTAGGGCATCAACCCCAACAAACAATGTTTTCCCTTTCACTTATGTAAGAGCACGTTAAATTCCTCTGTTTATTATTTTGTGTAAAAATTCATTCAATGCCATTAAGGCAAACAGTAATTACACGCTTTCGCACAAGGAATTCAATTCCTACAATTAGTATCGAAGCCCAATTTTTGCCTTAATTTTTTGTTCTGGATTTTACAGAATGATATGCTGGGTTCTTTGTGCATTTTGATGTATGAGACTGGTTTGTATAATAGATGCCTTCAAGATTGGCACTTCGTTTCATAATTAATTTCATTAATTTGATCAATGTAAAGGCCCGATGTTTTGGGCATTTATATTTTGTTATCGAGTCTGTAAGTCCAGATCATTTTTTTTTTTGTAAAATTTACTGAAAATGGAGATCAAATTTGGAGCAAAATGGACAAAAGATCGAAGCAAAAACTTGCATTTTGTGTTTGAGCATAAGGCACAGCGTAGCAACATCGTGCTTTATGCAACAACACAGAAGGCCCAACGTAACAACACTTGGCATCAGCAATGCAACGCTAAAGCCAATTGTTGCACGTTGCGAGGAGCGTAGCGTTACGCTACAGCAAACTCCCAGACCAGTGTTGCTACGATTGGGAAGAGTATTGCAACGCTCCGAACTTCTGATGCGCGAGGGTGGGTAGTGCCAAGATCGTGGGTTCAAGCATCAAAACAGTTTTTTGGATTTTTTTTCTTTTTTCGATTAATTAAATTAATATAATTGTTAGATTGATTTAATTAATCCTTTTAAGGGTGTCAATCTTGGTCTATTATTACTTTATAATATAGTTTATTAATCTGCATGAGATTAAGATTCTTTATAATATATATATATATATATGTTGCATATTGTATGTCATATAGTTTAAAATCCTACCATAGGATTAAGCATGTCCATGCATCGTATTAGTATATAATTATTATATAATATGGTAGCATTTCATTTATTTGATATACAAGTTATATTATTTGATGAAGTAGCATGATCCTGCATTATTTTAAATATAATTTTTATATTTGATTTTGTGTGTGCATGATGTATGCGAATAGTATGCATGTTTAAATATAGTAGTTATATTATATATGTATTTTAATATATGATTAAAATTTGTATACTATATCGTTTCATTTTTCATTAATCTGCTATAATAGTTGTATTGTGCTAGTTAGTGAAATACTATATCGTTTTATTTTTCATTAATCTGCTATAATAATTGTATTATGCTAGTTAGTGAAAATAAAAGGATGCATGTTATATACTTTAATTTCTTAGATATAAAAAGTTGTATGACATAGAAATTAAAATCTATATAAAGAGTTGCATGTAAACATAGGGTTTTGATTTGTATTTTAAATTATTTTAAAATTAGAAATTAAAACATTATGCTAAAATGTTTCTAATAAGATTAGAAATAGGAAAATCTTTTACTTGTTTTTATAGGATTAAAAAAATTTAATAAAAGATTAAATTTATAAAATATTAGCTATAAGGGACTTTGTCTAAGGAAGGTTCTGCCTAAGGATTGTTATATTTAAGTTGAGGAAAACAAAATACCTCTACCTGGGAACCGACCTAGAAGGTGAATTAGTCAACATTTTATAAGCATGCAATAATGCATTAATTCATTAAAATGTTTGGTGAATTAAAACATTATCTTAAACTATCGAATATAAGCATTATATTGGGAAAACTTAAACATCACTTAGATAAACAACATAGCCTAAGTTTAATTAAGTAATGAACCCTAATTCGTAAAATACTCAGTGGGAGGAAAAGTATTTTTGATATACATTTACTCTCACGTTCTCCATTAAGAGTTCACAATGTGAGATCCATACTCGGCCTCGTGGTGTCTTGGGCGCATCCTCCCTTCGGAAGGTGTTTGTATGGGTTAATACCGAGGTGAATTAGTAAGTGAGAGAAAGATATGTATCAACATTACTACAGTCTCCTTCATTAGTTTGCAAAATGAGATTTTGTACTCGGCCTCGTGGTGTCCTAGGCGCATACTCCCTTCGGAAGGTATTTGTATGGACTCAATATTATGATAAAACTCTAGTAATGGATAGGGTCGCCTTAGTTTTTGCACCAATATGGTTTTTCCTTTCAGTTGACTTATTGAGGCAGAACTATGGGATCTAAAATGGAGTGTTACACTCACAAAAACCATTAAATGAGATAATGTTTTCTTGGCTAAAAATGGTAACTAAACACTATAGAAATATGAGTTATTCTAGAGTATTGTTTGGTTGAGAATGTCTCAATTTAGTGAAGAAAGAACTGACTACCCTTCGATGGTTTTTTATTCTAAATCATTGAAGGATCATTACAAAATAATATTAGTTAAAAGGTTTTCATTATTATTCTTGTTAAACTAGATTGGTTTTTAAAGAGTTGTGT
Organism: Benincasa hispida; assembly: GCF_009727055.1. Lineage (NCBI taxonomy): Eukaryota > Viridiplantae > Streptophyta > Magnoliopsida > Cucurbitales > Cucurbitaceae > Benincasa > Benincasa hispida. Next base: position 11,153,468 of record NC_052359.1, read on the forward strand.
TATTATCTAACTTATATTAAAATTTGTTTATTTCAGCAAAAATGACTAGTGTGATAATAAATTTACTTTCTGCTGACAAACTTATCTGTGATAATTACACAATATGAAAAAACACAATCTGGTAGTTGACGACTTGAAATTCATCTTAATTGAGAAATGTCCTAAAATACTTCCCTTAATGTTACACGAAATGTTCGTGAGACATATGGAAGATGGATTAAGGCCAACAAAAAGGCCCGTGCATATGTCTTGGCCAGCTTATCTGAAGTTCTAACTAAGAAGCACGAGAACATGGTCTCTGCTCAAGAGATCATGGAATCGTTGCGCGATATATTTGGACAATCGTCCACACAAATCAAACACAATACTCTCAAATTCATCTTTAATGCTCGGATGCAAGAAGGGACCTCTTTCAGAGAACATGCTCTCAACATGATTGTCCACTTCAATGTGGTTAAGATGAATGTGTTCAGTTATTGACGGAGCCAGCCAGGTCAGCTTTATTCTGGAGACTCTTTCGAAGAGTTTCCTCAAATTTTGTAGTAATGTTGTTATGAACAAGCTAGACTACAACCTGACCATCCTCCTCAATGAGCTACAAACTTATAGGTCCTTGATGAAAGTCAAACGGCAACATGAGGAAGCAAATGTTGCCAGTTCTTCTAGGAATTTTCACATAGGTTCGATCTCTAGGACTAAACTTGGACCTTCTTCTTCTAATTCAAAGAAGTGGAAAAAGAAATAGAGTAGAAAGGAGAATAAAGATGCTCCTCCTACTGCTACTCAGAAAGGCAAGAAGGCTAAGTCTGCAAAGGAAATCAGTTTCTATGGTAACGTAGACGAGCACTAGCAGAGGAACTGACCAAAATACTTTCCTGAAAAAGAAGAAAGCCAAAGAAGGTAAATATGATTTGTTTGTCTTAGAAATTTATTTGGTGGAAAATGACAGTTCTGCTTGGATAATTGATTCAGGAGCCACTCATCATGTATGTTCTTCTTTGAAGGGAATTAGTTCCTAGAGGCAACTGGAAGCTGAAGAGATGACCATGAGGGTCGAAATTGGAGAGCTCGTCTTAGCTGATGTCGTGGGGAGCATAAAACTATCTTTCTAGAAATCCTTTTTATTACTATATAATGTATTTATAATTCTTGGTATCAAAGTAACTTGATTTCAGTTGCATGTCTTATCAAACAAATGTTCTCAATTTCATTTTCTATAAATAAAATGTTTATTTTCAAGAATGATGTTAAGATTTGTTCAGCTGCTTTAGAAGATAATTTATATGTACTGAGACGTTAACATAAAAAATGCTCCTCAATATTGATTTATTCAAAATGGCAACAACTAAAAATAAAAGACAAAAATTTTCTCTTAAAGAAAATGCCAAACTTTGACACCTAAGACTAGGTCATATAAATCTCGATAGGATCGAGAAATGGTAAAGAATGGGCTTCCTAATGAGTTAGAAGAAATTTCATTACCAATATATGAGTCATGCTTTGAAGGAAAGATGACTAAATGATTTTTTTTCTGAAAAAGGCTATATAGCCAAAAAACCTTTAGAACTTATACATTCAGAATTCTGTGATCCAATGAATGTTCAAGCAAGAGGAGGTTTTGAATATTTCATTTCTTTTATAGATGATTATTCAAGATTCAGGTATCTTTACATAATGCATCATAGTCTGAAGCTCTTAAAAAGTTCAAAGAATACAAGATTGAAGTAAAAAACTTATTAGGTAAAATAATTAAGATACTATGATCTGATCGAGATGGAGAGTATATGGACTTGAGATCTCAAAACTTCTAGCACTTGGTATATCTCAACAAAATGGTGTATCAGAAAGGAGAAATAGAACCTTGTTGGACATGATTCGGTTTATGATGAGTTATGCTCATCTACCTGATTCTTTTTTGGGTTATGCAGTAGAGATTGCAATATATATCCTGAACAACGTTCCTCCAAAAGTGTTTCTAAAACACCTTTTGAATTATGGAAAGGACGTAAAGGGAGTTCATGACATTTCAGAATTTGAGGATGTCCAGCGCATGTGTTAACAACAAACCCGAATAAATTGGAACCTCATTCAAGGGTATGTCTATTTGTAGGCTATCCCAAGGAAACTAGGGGTGGTCTCTTTTATGAGCCAAAGGAAAACAAGATATTTATGTCGACAAATGTCATATTCTTGGAGGAAGATCACATAAGAGATCACACACCGCACAATAAATTAATTTTAAGTGAAATTTTCAATGAAAATAACAGTACTTCAACAAAAAATGTTGAATGCCGGTAAATTAGCAAGAATTGTTGATGTTGCTAGCATATGTAATCAAAATTCTTTTTAAAAGTTGAGAAAGCCCCGTCGTAGTGGGGGTTATTTCCGTCCTACGAGATATATGAGTTTAACATCAGCCCATGTCATCATATCTAATAATGGCGTTTAGGATCCATGAAATGGGAGTTCACACTCAATTTTGTGTTGGGGTTGATGCTTTAAAGTCTCGTGTCCTGTAGTTTGTAAACAGTATGTACGAACGCTTGTGTTGTTAATATATGATATTTACTTCACATCTTACTTTTTTGCTCAGTTACTTGTTTTATTTACTTTACCATAAACTAATAAACATAAAATCTCTGGTTATTTGTATATGATTCAAGCATATATATGGTGACATATAAGTGGATCATGTCTTGAGTGATAACTAAAATGGTCTGTAGTATATGAATGTAGGAGGGAAACCTTATCCTGGTAACGCTACGGATGCGACCCGCTTTGTGGAATGGTTACAAGTGTTGTGACTTGTCACAGATGGTCTGATCCTCATCATTCGTGTTGGGGACATGCGAGCAGAAGCGTCCTACATAAAGAATTTGTATAAAACCTGACTATGAAGTGTTAACGTCTCATTATATAACACTGTTCATGACAGAGACTTCACTTCACTAGGATGACCTATGGTAACATGACCTCAATCCTGAGTGAGTTAGGAACTTCTGCCATTGAGGGCGGTCCTTTGATTTGTATGGGTGCGAGTGGCCAGGTTGCCAATTCAAACCTACCATTTTGGGGATTCGTCTGATATGGAAGCTGGGAACTCAGCTATACAAGATGGAATTCATCCTTCCCCAAGGCAGGGTAAGTAGATAGATAGCTCCCTTAAGGGCTGATTCCGGGGCTTGAAAGATGTGGCGTCACACACCTTCTCTTGGCCCGAGAGGTGTTCACACATAGTTGGACTATGTTGTATTGTTCATTAGAGGAATCAGTGGTACTTAAGAAGTGAGATGTAACTATAGGGAAAAAACGGTAATTTGGCCTAACTGTACTTATGAGCATCTGCGAAGGGTCATCATACACATGATTGGTTATATCCGATGGACACAGAAATATATCTGTGGTAAGAAGAGTTCAATTGTTGGTCTTTAGTGGAATACCTGATAGTTAACGGATGGTGGATCTCATGGCTAAAGAGTTTAGTCAGCTATTCACGGACCGTTGGAGTTTCGAGCCACATGTCTATTAGGTCCCTTAGGTAGCTTGGATAAAGTCGAGAACTAGTATTTGGGTTAATTTGAAATGTTCAAATTGACAAGAGGAAGTTCGATTATATATGATATAATTGGACTGGTTAATTATATATGATATAATTGGCTAAATGTATGAGATACATTATTTTAGAGGAAATTAGANATATGTGATATCAAACTATAGGGTAAAAATATAATATGATTATATTTATTAATTAATTAATTGGTTAATTATATGATAATTAACCCAAATTTCACGTCGGACGTGGTTTAGTGGGCAGCGTCGGTTAATGTAACCAATCAATTAAAATGAAAAGAGTTTTCATTTTTGAATCGCCTCGTCAAGGTCATCCAAAAGAAATCAAGCGCATGTTGGTGAACATTTAAACGATCGCTTACGTAAAATGAGATCCTATACAATAGTCCTCTCCGCCTAACCGATCATCTACCTCGCGCCTAACGATCGCACGCTATTTCCTACACGATCAGATATCTTCTCTAAAACGATCGTATAGTGTGCCGATTTTGCTATATGATCGTATACCTTTTCCTAAACAATCGTTCAATAACATCTATACGATCGTGTAGTTTCTCCTAAACGATAAGCATTTTTGCTATGCAATAGCATCTTCTTCCCTTCCACTTGCTTATCGCCTACATGATTCGTGTTTCCTCCTTCCTCTACCAAATTCACCAAAGACCACGCTTTGGGTTCTCACTCTGAGAATACCCAGGGCTCTTTTTTGGTGGTGTCTTCCCCATGGCGTTCGTATTCGCGGTTGTTTGTGTTGCTGTAGTCAACGCTTCCGTTGAGCGTTGGTAGATCGTGTTAAGGTTTTCCGCTGCTTTGAGTGCCGAAGTTTGAAGAACGTCTTTAACTAGTATGCCACTCTTTCCCTTGTTTTTTATCTTGTTCTTAGCATGCCGTTAATTAAATTTTTTTTGCATAATTGTATGTGTTGAATGCATATTGTTGTATTTCTGTCACTGTGAGATCGGAGCGATCCGAACGCGCTCATGGAACTCTTAAATATGAGATCCTTCAATTGGTATTAGAGTCAGGTTCTGATACTCCGATTTCATCTATTGCAACGAAATGAGATTTACATTCATGGTGAGTGCATTTCTACATTAATTTAATGGTTAAATTTTTTGTGGATGTGCGGATTAATGGATGTTTTCAGGATGATTAGCCTCCGTTTGATTTAGATCCTTTTACATTTGCGATTTTTGTAAAGGACCTTGCATTTTTGGGCATTAATAATCATTATCGAGTCTGTATTCAAAGTTTGTTTAAAGTTTTGATTCGTTCGTTGAAGTTTTGGGCAAGCGTTGCGATTTTTTGAGGAAGGAGGCGATCTAGGGTTGATCACATCATACAGAAGATGTTCTACACGATCTTGATGAGATGCTCGTGGATCTCTTAACGTGCGCGCGCTAGACGATCGTTTAGGTCAGCAAGCTTCATCACTTAGTAACTGACTAAATGATCGCTTAGTAACGCAAGGTAAATCGTTTATCTGGTTGCACGCATCGTATAGAAGATAAGATACTCGTGTATCATTTAAAGCGTGCGCACTAGACGATCATTTAGGTCAACAAGCTTCATCGCTTAGTAACTGACTAAACGATCACTTAGTAACACACAGTAAATCATTTACCTATCGTCGTGCTACACGATCGCATAGATGATCAGGCTTCGAAGCCTCGTCGTCATCTACACAATCGTTTAATTATGCTTCTATCGACTAGTGCGCACTAAACGATCGTCTACCTACTGGAGTTTGCTACACGATGAAGACCTCCTGGCGATTCAAGACCCGATTCGCCTGTGAACTCGTTTGCTCGATGAAAAATATAATAGATAGGTTTTATTCATTCCGAATTTTGTAAAGGCTCATTCCGGTCCATTAATCCTTTATTTATTACATGTGATGTATGTTTTTATATGTCATATGGTATATACATATAGTAAATCCCACCTTAGGTTATGCACTGGTCATGCATCATATCTTTATTGTAATTGTTATAATTTAGAGAAGCATGATTTAATTATGTAAGAACATGCTCATGCATCATATAATATAAGAGTTATATTCTTGCATGCATAAAAAGCATTGACATGCATCATCTTTATATTACAATTGTTATAGTATAAGGGTGAATGATAGCATGTTTGCTTGGTTGTTACGTGTTATATAAAAGTTATATATAGTAATGACCGGACATTGCATGAAGCATGACACATAGGTTACTTTATAAATGTTATAAATGCCTCGTTGTGCACAATGTTTTTAGTTGTTTCTTCTTAAAAGTTAAAGAGAAATTAGAACTAAAAGAAATAAGAAAGACATGCATGCTCACTTAGGTTTAGTTCATGGTTTTAAAGTATTTAAAACTTGGATCACGTAGACCTAAGATCACGGTTCTAATACGATTAGCAACCCTAAGGCTTTAATCTTTAAATTGGTTTAATAGGATTAAATTGGCTAATAAAAGGTTAAAATGTAGCAAATCTATCTATAAGAGACCTTTTGTCTGAGGCGGGTTCTGTCTAGTCTAGGGTATTTAAGTTGACGAAAACGTAACACCTCTACCTAGAAACTTACCTGGAAAGGTGAATTAGATAGATTTGATACATGCATGCAAGTTAAGGACAGTCCATTAAAGTGTTTAAATGTGACCACTTGAACTTGTTCATATTTCATAGACAAACGTTGTTTATGAGTAGAGTTTAAAAAGATGACTTAGACTAAAATCAGTAGCTGGATTGTCTAGATTAATGGACCCTTAGGTAGAACATTCAGTGGGAGGTACTTGGGGCATAAGATGCTTCACTAAACCTTTCACGTTTCTCCTAAATAGTCCACACTGTGAGATCTACTCTCAGCCCCCCAACGGATGGTGTTTGAGTAGGTCAATATCAAGGTGGATGGAGAGAGTGTTCATAGTAAGTGGGAGCGGGAAGTGAGACAGCATATCTCTTAGTCTCCCTCGTTAGGTTGAATAAAGTTTCTGCACATCACCTCGAGGCACCATGGGAGTGTTCCCTTAAAGAATGACAGTTTTGCACATTTCTTTATTTGATCTCTTGTAAGAGGATAAGGTAACTTAGTCTCTTGTCCTAATCTGCTTCTTCCCTGTGGTGGGCTCATTAGGGCGGGACTCTGGCACCGAAAGCGAGGGGTTACATTTATGGGGAATAATTAAAGGTTAACGATTCTGGACCGAAAAATGGTGGTTGTTTGGTTCAGTTCCAAGAGTTGGTTCTGCCTAATGGTTGAGAATGTCTCATTCCAGTGAAGGGACAACTGATCACCCCACCGGTGGTATTTGTCCTGCCTCACTGGGCATCATTGCAAAATAGAAGTCTATAACTTAGGGTACTTGAAATTTTTTTGAAAAACTAATTAGTTTAAAATTGGTTTAGCAAATTTCTGATAAAGTTTTGTTCGTATTTTTAGCAACATTTTCAAAATGGCAATTGCTAAGCACCGGAAAACTTACTGGCGATAATTTTGCAACATGGAAACACATGATCACGACGATTCTGATCATCGAGGATCTCATGTTTGCTCTCATGGAGGCTTTTCCTCCTATTCCAGCTCCTAATGTCGCTCAAAATGTTCGGGAGGCATACGAGCGATAGACAAGGGCGAATGAGAAGGCCCGAGCCTATATCTTGGCAAGTCTTTCTGAAGTCTTGGCCAAGAAACATGAGCCTATGGTCTCAGCGCGTGAGATCATGGAGTCCCTGCGGGGGATGTTTGGACAACCGTCTGAATAGCTTATGCATGAGGCTCTTAGATACATATTCAACTCCAAAATGGAAGAAGGCACCTCTGTTCGTGAACATGTGCTAAACATGATGGTCCACTTTAATGTGGCGGAGTTGATGGGTCTACCATCAATGAGGGCTGTCTCTTATACACATCTAGATGTGTATAAGAGACAGGTCTTAGTGCATGAGATCATGGAGTCCCTGCGGGGGATGTTTGGACAACCGTCTGAATAGCTTATGCATGAGGCTCTTAGATACATATTCAACTCCAAAATGGAAGAAGGCACCTTTGTTCGTGAACATGTGCTAAACATGATGGTCCACTTTAATGTGGCGGAGTTGAATGGGTCTACTGTCAATGAGGGTAGCCAGATTAGCATAATCCTACATTCTTTGCTGGAGAGCTTCTTGCACTTTGTTGGTAATGTGATTCTTAACAAAGTGAAGTATAACCTTACAACTCTCTTCAACAAGTTGCAGACATACCAATCTTTACTAAAAAGTAAGGAGAGGCAGAAGGGTGAGGCAAATGTTGCTTCATCCTCTAGAACGTTCCATAGAGGTTCGACTTCAGGAACAAAGTCTGTACCTTCTGCTTCTAACTCTGCAAAGGGGAAGAATAATAAAGGTGGTAAGGTAAAAGAGAAGGCACCTGTTAACCCACCGTCTGTCGCCCCAAGGAGGCATCCACAGGTTGCTAAGGGAAAATGTTTCCACTGCAACCAAGATGGACACTGGAAGAGGAACTATCCTCGGTATCTGAAAGAGAAGAAAGCAGCCAAGGTGGATAAAGGTAAATGTGATTTACTTGTGCTTGAAACTTGTTTAATGGAGAATGATGATTCTGCTTGGATAATTGATTCAAACGCCACTAACTATGTTTGTTCTTCTTTTCAGGGGATTAGATCTTGGCGACAGCTAGAGGCTAGTGAGATGACGATGCGAGTAGGCATTGGGCGTGTTGTCTCAGTTGTGGCAGTGGGAGGACTCCAATTAGCTTTACATAATAGGTTTATTATTTTAACATATGTATATATTGTTCCTGAACTAAAGAGGAACCTAATGAACATTTTCAACAAATAGGTTTTTTATGATCCGACGAAAAATAGGGTGTTTGTTTCAACAAATGCTACTTTCCTAAATGAGGATCATATAAGGGAGCACAGTCCACGAAGCAAAGTCGTGTTGCATGAGCTTTCCAATGAAACTACTCAAACTTCAATAAGAGTTGTTGAAGAGCCTGTTACATCAGCAAGAGTTATTGATGGGAGTTCATTCAGTAGGTCAGTTCCACCTCAAAAGTTAAGGGAACCTCGACGTAGTGGGAGGGTTGCGAACCCACCCGTTCGCTATCTGGGTTTCACGGAAATCCTTGCTATAGTAGCAGACGGCGACGTTGAGGACCCGTTATTTTATAAGAAGGCAATGGAGGATGTTGACAGGGATGGCGACGTTGATGAACCTTGTGTTTACAAGAAGATCATCAACGCTTCAGTAGTCTTCTTAGTGTTGTACGTAGACGATATCCTACCTATTGGGAATGATGTAGGTCTATTAATGCAGTTAAAAACTGGCTAGCAACCCAATTCCAAATGAAAGATTTGGGAGAGGCTCAGTTTGTTCTAGGTATACAGATCTTTCAGGATCGTAAGAACAACATGCTAGCACTGTCTCTGGCATCGTACATTGATAAAATGTTGCTCAAGTACTCGATGCAGGACTCCAGGAGGGGCCTACTGCTGTTCAGGCATGGAGTCACTTTGTCTACAGACATGTGTCCTAAGACACCTCAAAAGGTTGAGGAGATGAGACGGATCAGTCTAACCCAGGCCATTTTAATGTTACTGACCCGTTTACGAAGGCTTTCACGGCTACAATGTTTGAGAGTCACCTACCGGAGCATGGGTCTACAGGATCGCCCACGGCTGACTAGGGCAAGTGGGAGATTTTCTTGTACTGGGCTTTTATGCCCTAGTTTATTGTTTTTGTCTAGTTTTTTGTACACTTCACTTCGCTTTAGGACAAGTGGGAGATTGTTAGGTTGATGCCCTAAAGTCTCGTGTCTTGTAGTTTGTAAACAGTATGTACGAACGCTTGTGTTGTTAATATATGATATTTACTTCACATCTTGCTTTTTTGCTCAGCTACTTGTTTTATTTACTTTACCACAAACTAATAAACATAAAATCTCTGGTTATCTGTATATGATTCAAGCATATATGTGGTGACATATAAGTGGATCATGTCTTGAATGATAACCAAAAATGGTCTGTAGCATATGGAATAGAGGAGGAAAACCTTATCCTGGTAACGCTATGGATGCGGCACGCTTTTGTGGAATGGTCACAAGTGTTGTGACTTGTCACAGATGTGTCTGATCCTCATCATTCGTGTTGAGGACATATGAGCAGAAGCGTCCTATACAAAGAATTTGTATAAGATCTGACTACGAAGTGTTACGTGTCATTATATAACACTGTTCATGACAAAGACTTCACTTCACTAGGATGACCATAGGTAACATGACCTCAATCCTGAGTGAGTTAGGAACTTCTGCCATTGAGGGCGGTCCTTTGATTTATATGGGTGCGAGTGGCCAGGTCGTCGGAATTCAAACTATCATTTTGGGGATTCGTCTGATATGGGAGCTGGGAACTCAGCTACACAAGATGGAATTCACTCCTTCCCCGAGGCAGGGTAAGTAGATAGATAGCTCCCTTAAGGGTTGATTCCGGGGCTTGAATGATGTGGCGCCACACACCTTCTCTTGGCCCTAGAAGTGTTCGCACATAGTTGGACTATGTTATATTGTTCATAGAGGAATTAGTGGTACTTAAGGAGTGAGATGTAACTATAGGGAAAAAACGGTAATTTGGCCCAGCTGTACTTACGATCATCTGTGAAGGGTCATCGTACACATGATTGGTTATATCCGATGGACACAAAAATATATCTGTGGTAAGAAGAGTTCAATTGTTGGTCTTTAGTGGAATGTCTGGTAGTTAACGGATGGTGGATCTCATGGCTAAAGAGTTTAGTCAGCTATTCACGGACTGTTGGAGCTTCGAGCCACAGGTCTATTAGATCCCCTGGGTAGCTTAAATGAAGTCGAGAACTAGTATTTGGGTTAATTTGAAATGTTCAAATTGATAAGAGGAAGTTCGATTATATATGATATAATTGGACTGGTTAATTATATATGATATAATTGGACTGGTTAATTATATATGATATAATTGGCTAAATGTATGAGATACATTATTTTGGAGGAAATTAGATATAAATATGATTTATATCAAGTCGAGGAGAAAATACTATAGTAGATATGTGATATCAAACTATACGATAAAAATGTAATATGATTATATTTATTGATTAATTAGTTGGTTAATTATATGATAATTAATCCAAAATTCACGTTTGGACGTGGGTTAGTGGGGCAATGTTGGTAATTGTAACCGATGAGTTAAAATGAAATTAGTTTTCATTTTGATCGATCGCCCGAAGAGAAAAGAGAGCGCACGTTGGTGAACATCTAAACGATCGCTTACGTAAAACGAGGGCCTATACAATAGTTCTCTCCGCCTAAACGATCGTCTACCTCGTGCCTAAACAATTGCACACTGTCGCCTACACGATCGAATAGCTTCTCTAAACGATCGTATAGTGTGTCGATTTTGTTAAACGATCGTATAGTGTGCTGATTTTGTTAAACGATCATATACCTTTTTCCTAAACGATCGTTCAGTAAATCCTATACGATCGTGTAGCTCCTCCTAAACGATAAACCTTTCTCCCTAGATAATATTGTTGCAGTAGTCACAATGTCTGATGATGATGTGGTATGTTCTACGGTTAAAGTACTGATAGACATTGTCATGGGAAAATATTTGTCAATACCAATTCCTGTGAAGGAAAAAAAAATAGTCTTTAAATTAAGCGATGGGCAGCTTCATAACATGGCCTCGTGAATTTGTAATTATGGCTGACGAGGAAAAAGTATGCCTCTTTTTCACTATATGAGTTTGGTTATTTATTATTATTCATACTTTGAATTTGTAACTTTGGTTGTGGTAGGAGCCTTCAACAATTAAGTGTGTTGGAAACTCCTCTAAATATACGAACACCAATGGCACCATTAAGCTCTTGAATGGACATGTCATATACAACATGAACGATATAGACATGAACGATATAGACATGATTGTATCAATTTGAACGAGCATATATTTGGAAAGGACAAATTTGTTTATTTAGGCCGTGTTGATCTGATTCATTATTGCAGTATGGTTGAAATTGGTTATGTGTATATTGACATACATTGTGTAAGTATTACTCATCTTGATTCACAATCTTCATATATATTTTTTTTTTCATGTTTAAATAATAATTTTTGCTTTGTTTAGTTATCTTTGGTATGAATGTGACCTTGATATTACCAAGAATTTTTTTATAATTGACCAAGCAAAAATATCGCCATATTTGAAATCTCTAGATCTTCGATCCAGAAATTTAGCCACCCAACTAAAATTTGCTAATATAGACTAATTAGTTCTTATTCCATATAACACAGGGTAAGTAAATATAAGTTCTTTATTTATTTTTAATTTTCATTATACACGTACTAATATTTCAAAATTGTTGCTTATTATAGTTATCAATAGATATTGATTGTAATCAATCTTCAAGAAAATTGTGTTTATGTTTTGGACTCTATTCGAAGTAAGGTTCAATAGGAATTTCAAGGAGTCATAAATATGTAAGTGTAACTTAACTTTCTTAGATCTTAATTCAAATATTTATGTTTGGCTAGTGCTTTCAAACTATTTAATGGATTGAAAACATGGCAAGTCAAACACGATCTCCAACACCATCGGTCTTCTCCAAAATGGAAACCTATAAAAGTAAATTTACATTAATATTTTAATAAATTATGTTCATTCAAACGTAAGAATAATTGTTTTCAACTTCTTCACATGCAGTGCCCCCGTCAATTAGATTCTGTAGGATGCAGGTACTATCTGCAAAAGTATATACACGAAATAGTGCATAATCCTACTACTCCCATTACTAGCCTCATATATAAATTATTTATTTTTTATATACTAGCTTTAATTTAATAAATGATGTAAACTTATATTGAGTTTTTTTCTTTTTTTTTCTTTTTGTAGTTCAATACAAAAAAAATGCATATACCCAAGGAGAGATTGACGTAATTCGAACACAATGGGCAAGTTTTGTTGGCCGATTTATGTAAGAATGTAATTATTGTTTTTTTGTCTCAATAGAATGTAAATGCTAGCTTAAAATGAATCTTGATGAGTTTTGAGTAAAATATGCAAGTTTAGAATGAATCTGAAGTACTAATCAATTTGTGGCTAGACGAATTATTATCTAACCATGATCTTTTTATTGGAAGATTTATGTATAATTTTTTTTGTTTATGGGTATTTGGTGTAAGTACTCATGGAAGTACTAATTGATATTTATGAAGGTGAGAAATGATTATTAATATTATAGAAGTGTTTGGTATTTCTGATTGTAGTTTTGGAGAGGCGGGTGATTCCATATGAGTGTTGAATATGATAATTTTAACTATTATTCTATGGAAGTGTGTTATCGATATACAAATGTTGGTTAGTGTGTTTATTCATATTTGATAAGTACTGATAGAATGGGTTGGAAGTACTAATTGTTGTTTATGGATAAATTATTATAGAAGTGTACTTCATTGCAGGTAACTTTGTATTTAGTTTTGTGATAGAGTGTATTGTTGTATCTATTGTTATATTCTAGGTTTGGGCTTTGTGCATTTATAGGTGGAAGAGAAATACTGTTGGTTTGCCATGCAGAATATAACAAGCACGAATTACAATAAACAATTTTTTTATAAAGTACAATGACGGACATTTACTAACCGAATACAAAATATATAATGTCGTTTTTAACTTTTTGACCGACACTAAAAATGAATTAGACAATTTAAAAAATGAGGCATAAAAAAATGACAAAGTATTGAAAAAAAAATTGGTAAAAACTAACATTGAAGATGGTGTACATTCTCTACCATTCTAAAGCAGGCATGTGTGCCAGGCTTCTTTTTCACGTCGTCCACACTTTCTATCAGTCGTCCCCTCCTTGCTCTGACTATCCAATGCTTAGCTCCACCATTGCAAAGCATTCTTTTTCCTTCTTCTTTCAGTCTTTCTCCTATTTTCTGTTTATATAGCAAGTCAAAGCATGGGGAAGCATTTCATTAGATGAAATTCTGGTCAAAGAGTCGATTATTCATATTTTGAGTAATAAACAATTTGTTTTTCTACAAGTCAATGAGGTTAGTTTTGAAATTACTCATTAAGACATACTTTATTGACCAAGAAGTCAGAAGTTCAAGTCTCTTATCTCCACTTGTTTGATCTCAAAGATTAAAAATAAATAAACAAATAGCACAATTGTATTAAGACAATGAAATATTTAGAACTTGGTCTTTTCTTAATGGTACGATATTGTCTACTTTAGGTATAAGCCTCCGTGGTTTCATTTTCTGTTTTACTCAAAAGCTCTCATAACAGTGAAGTAGTTCTCTTCGCTTCTCTTATATATCTTGATTAATATTTCACTTTTCTAACTTATATAGGTTTTTTTAATCACATTCTCAACAATTCTCTTCTTGAACAAAGAACCTATGGACCTCTCCTCAAATAATCATCTATTCATCCACTTTTAACTCGGCCAACTACTCTTCTTTAAAGCACATGACCTATATGGTATCCTAGTCAAGAAGTTTTTATGGCCAATTTGAAACATTAGAGACCAATCACGCCTATTTTTTAAAATTTGAGGACTTGAAATATAATTTTTCCACTAAAATATAGAGATGTGCAATGGAAAAATAAAGTAGCTATTAAATATTATATATTTTTCATCATCAATCTCTTTTGTTCCAAATGACATTTTCAGAACGCTTGAGCCCGCAAATGCTATGTTAAGCGACACATTGGACATTGTTGAGGTTGAGCAATAATGGTTGGAGGCACAGGCAGAGCAACAGGCCAAAGGTACGAGCACAACTTAGGCCCTATTCTAAAGAAATGTGCTGTGTGTTCCTTTCTTATATATTAAATCAATCATGTCAATTTTCAAGAGTGTACTATAATACCCGAAGTTAAGTATAGAGTTTTTATGGATTTTTTTTCCAAGTACAACTGCACCTCTGATCAAACTCTGGCTAAAAGAGTATTGCAGAATAAGTGATGGAAAGGTTGAAGAGATTTCTATTGTGTTTTTTCCCAAAACTATAACTACTCATCATGGTCTGGTATAGGACTAAAACTATTCCTCCTTCACATGTGAGTTGTTCAAGAATTACTTTCTAGACTTCTCATGCACCATTATATATAAATCATCTGTATTAGTATCTATATTCATATCATCCTCACTTAACTTTTGTCAATATTTTCAACATAAATGTTATACTCCATGCTTTAGAAAGCAAAAGAATACAGTTCTTTCTCCAAGAAAAGAAAAAATGTTGTCTTCTTGGCAGCCCAAAGGTCCAAACTGAGGCATGGATTTCTATAAAGGGTTGTTTTGGATTAGAAAAAAATCATGTACAGAGGAAAATGAAATAAAAAGAGAGAAAGAAACAATTTCACAAACAATAATAGAGATTCAATATCAGATATAATGAGCAAAATTCATTTAAAAAGACAACAAAAGAAGGACAAAAAAGGGAGCAGAGACAAATGAGATAGCATAGCTCAGCTTCTACTGACAATCCACCACATCAGCACCACAAATAAAGAACGTAAAATTCTTCTACTTTTTTCCTCCATGACTCAGACTATGAAGCAAATAGTATAGCACGCTGATCATAGCTTTAAAAATTTCATCTTCTATCGAAAAACAGCGGAGACGATCTTAGCATAATACGGTGGTTATCTACAGAAAGGTAATACCATCAAGATTCTGTAGGCGGGCGTATGCAGCAGAACCATTTCTTCTGAAACACAGCAGAAAAATTATCCACATGAGGGAAAGGTGTAACAGCTCATAAGGAAATGGCAAAATAGATCATTTTCCCCCCAATTTCCCCCTACTGATGGTTGATTAAACAAATAGAAGCGAGAAAAAAAAAGGATTGGAGCATCATTCCAAAGTCCAAAAGCATCTATTGCATTTCAATAAAAAAAATAAATAAATGCATTTTGATACTTAATTGATGCATTTTCAAGATCAAACAAGAACACAAGTCTAATTAATTGGAGAAGTCGGTTATAAGATAATTCTTAGGGGTATTTGGCCTACCGACTTCATAAGTTGGTGTTAAATAACTCAACTTCACCAACTTCAATAGTGTTCAATTAAATTTTGCACATTTATCGACGAACTTCATCTTTCCCTCTTTCTCTCTCTTGCACATTTATCGAAGAACTCTATCTTCATAACTCTACACTCCAAATGCAGACTTCCTAACTCCAATATATTAACTTCAGCCTTTAGAACTCAACTCAGCGCTTCAAACACCCCTTAGAAGAAAAGTTTGTATCAAGATATAAACCAAAGAACTGAAATGAAATTGAAATATAAAAGGTAAAGAAATACAATGACTCTCCGACTATTCGAGGTACTTTTCGGGGACCACCCCTCAAGAGTATACTCACTCATTCTAAACCAAGAAAACTATCTTTTACCTTCATCTCTTCTCATTCCCTCTATTTATAACCAACCACTTATATCCTAATGGTATTCAGAATGGGCATGGATGAGCGTAAATGTCACCATGAACAGGAGATATATATCAGGCATGATAGAAAAGGCTAGGAAAAAAATTGCGTTTATAGCATCTTACAGCCTGAGGTTTGCCAGGATCTGCTGCATGTTTGGCCTGAGGTGCCTTTCCAGGTGATTCAGGTTGGCCACCGGTTTTCTTCTCATCTCTTGCCTTATTAAAGATCACAGTGAAGCCCTCTGCAGAAGCAGGATTATTAACATCCCATTCACCGAACTTCGGTAGTGGCTGACCCTTCTCCTGTTAGAATACATACATTCAGTCCCTATACTTCGGAGTTTAATGCATGTCTGATTCAAACCATTAAAATAATTATGTCTCTAAACTTTGATTATACTTCTATCCAGTCCCTACCATTAACAATTAACACCATTAAAGGAATGCTTAAATAGCATGCCTATTTAGTTTCTGTTAATAATACCAAGGATTAGATAAAAGCATAGTCCAAAGTTTAAGACCAAACAGAAAATTATAAAACTTCAATGGACCAAATAGAGCTAAAGTGCATAAACCAAATTTATAATTTAACCCAACAAAACTATCTTCCTTGCTACAAGTCATAGTTGTGTCAATCAAAAGAAGTCATACACTGAATAATGAAAATAAGGATTCAATTATTGAACCTTTAATCTCCTAAAATATATAGATCGTGGATTTCGATGTTTTAAGTTGAAGGACTAACTGCTCTTTCTTCGATCAATGAGCTAAAAACAGGATAATCCATGATTAACAGCAGAAATCAGAAATTAGACAAAATAGATGAGAGATGAGAAAATGATGGGGAAAAAAACTAGCAACGTTTGTTTACAGCTGATTTAAATTTGAAATATCCTTTATCAATCAGAACTCTGTCAAGTACAATACCTGGTGGATCAAGTTCCATAACGAAAAACTAAATTACCCCCATGAACCGAACCATGATAATGGAAACTCAATTCAAAAACAAACAAAAATGATTGATGAGATCAGAGTGAATAGGAAATATTTCAGAAAATTCAAACGAGAGAAATACGTAGGATTCACAAAAATGAAAACCAAATCCTTCGAATTAAACGAAGAAATACAGAAATTATAATAATGGGGAAGAAAATCCAGCCACAACAAGCATCAGCGAATCTCCAAAAAGGGGGGAAACAATCAAGGCAGTGAATCTAAAGGGAACAAAGAAAAGAGGTATCATGAAATGGGAAAACCAACAATCAAGTAATAGAAAAAAACCCAATTGAGGAAAGAAAAAATCAAATCGAATCAATCAAGGAAAAAGGGATCGCGATAAATCGAGAAGGGAAAAAAACAGGAATTGGATTGGAGAAAGAGGAATGACATACCGACATGAATTCGAGAAAGTTAAGGAAAAGGGAGAATTTGGTTTGCCAGTAAACGAAGAATCGAAGAAGGGAAGAAAGAGGATGGCCACACCAGACACAGGAGAAGAGCGAGCGAGAGAGACAAGAAGAAAAGAAGAGGGCTTTGTTTCGGCCAAATCGTGCTTATTACACAACGGACAGCGCCTTTTTATTTCGTCCTCTCAAAAAAAAAAATAATAATAATAATAATGATGATAATAATTTAACACTATTTCTAAATATAGAAAAATAAACCATAATATTTATGGTATATGTACCTAGATTATATCTATTATGATATTTTATTATTTATAAATATTTTAAGTAGTTTTATCATTTAAAATAATTTTTCTAATAATAATAATAATAGAAAAAATATTATTTTCATCTCTATACTTTAAAGTTTGTTTAATTTTCGTTCACGTATTTTTAATTGTCTAATTTTAGTTTTTATACTTTTGATAAATCTTAAATTTAGTATCATAAAATTAATTTTTAACAAAATTAGTTAAATAATAATAATAATTTTCAGGTAAAGAAATATCATATATGGATATGTTTTTCAAAATTTATAATAAAATTTCTTATATATAACAAAAAGTTTTCTAAAAATAAATAATAAACTAGGAAATGAAACTAGATTTAAGATTTATTAAAAGTACATTAACTAAAATTGGACAATTGAAGGTATAATGACCAAAATTGAACAAGCATCAAAGTATAAGGATAAAAATAGTATTTTAACTTAATATTTATTTATTATCATTATTTTATATAATACGAGAGATGGGGGAATCAAACCTCAAATGTAGAGATTAAGGTTGATAGTATAAACTTTAAAATATTGATGAAAAATATTAATTTATATTCTAAAATTTTTGAAGTTGTGTCAAAAACTATTCTTCTATTGATTTTTAAGGTTAATGAGCGATTACTCGTAAAAATAGTGATACATGTGACAAAGATGTCACACATACCTCTAAAGTTAAGAATTTGTTTCAAATTTTTAATTATGTCATTATTTCAAGATTTTGATTTTAATTTTTAACTTTCAAATTGTTTCAAACCATTCATTAGCTTCCGATTTATATGATGATATTATGATTTGACCTAAGTTTAAAAAGAAAAGGGAGGTCGCATGTAGGCATACTTGGCAATGAGTTAAAAAAAAATTGAAGAATTTAAATCATATTAAGAAAAAAGGTCTCAATTTAGAGGGAAAAAACAAATTTAAAAGAAAAAGATTTTAGTAGAAATAGTAGGAAAAGGTAAAAATGAAAGCTTGGTGAGAGATTTTTATTTTATTTATTATTGTTTTTTTAAAACAACAGATTGGTGAAAGGATGATGTTTATGGAAAAAAAAAGTTAAATTATACATTTGATCCGTTTAGTTTGAAGGAAGCTAGAATTTAGTTTTTATGATTTGATCAAATCATGAGGACTATTTATAAGGTTCTTATCAAACTACAAGGATTGAATTCTAATTTCTAAAAGTATAGAGGTTAAATTCTAACTTATCTAAAATTATAGGAACCAAATTTGTAATTCAATCAAAAAATGTGAAAAAATTGAGTCCTTCAAAAGTATGGGTTTATGGAACAAAAGATAAAAAATAGGAAGGTAAAACTACACTACATGGGATCTAATGGCAACACTACAGGGGTGAATAGGATTATCTACCAATTTTAATTTTATAATTCGAAATGTGACTATTAAATTTTAATTTAAAAAAATCAAATAGCATCAAGCAATATTTCAAGTTAGTAACATATATCACAATTATGCAAAACAACAAAATAATCCTAACATTCAATCTACAAATTAAAAAACAAATTAAGTGCAAAAGTAAGGTGAGTTTAGGGAAAAAAAGACACCAGATTTATAGTGGTCCAGCAATGTGCCTACATCTACTCTCAAGAATCCTTCTTAAGTATTTTATTTGGAAATATTCTCTTGCAGATGAGAATAAAACTTACACGATCCTCTTTTTTTCTCATCTCGACTAAAGAGCAACTCGGATCCTTTTCACTCTTCTTTTTCTTCATTTATGTCCAATTTGAGTGATTCAACATGCATAGAAACTGTTTCTCCGAGCTCTATACTATGGACACTTTAAAACACTAAAGTCATCATTAAATAAACTTTTGTTATCATCAAAATATATAGTATGATTAAAGCTCATAAGGTTAATGCACTAAATAATAGATGTTAAAAACAATGTTATAACACTCAATAGGACAACTCAGAGAAATAGTAGACAAAAGCAACATAGAAATTGGTAACCCAGTTCGGTAAATACCACCTACTTCTGAAGGGCAGTGTGCCCAAAAAAGATAAATCTACTAATGTAAAGTAAAGTAATTATAATGTTGTACTTATCTGTTGAGACAGGCAATAACAGTGACACACATCTAACTATACACTTTGAAATAACACTTAGGCTCTCTCTAAACAGGAGACTCCCTCTCAATATATCTTAGGTTCCTCCTAATCATGAGTCTCCTTCTTTATGTATTGTTTATCTTTCTTGCTTCAAGTTATCACTTCACCCTATGAACTTGGGCTCCCCATAAATAGAGAATCATTCTCAATTTCAATATGAACTTAATCGGTATTCTCCAAGTGAGAATGTATAGAAAACAAAAAACAAACACACTACCTTCACAGAAAAGGACACACATAAGAGGTTTTCAATGAGATTACATGTAACCATCAACAATAGTCTTTTTTTCATGGACTTGCTAAACCTAGCAAACAATATCATGACCCTTAAATATGTACTAGAGTGGAAAAGGTAACCTTAAAAGACATTCTGAATCATAAAAAAAAGAACCACAATGAAGGAGAATAAACTATCAAAATATTCCCAATAAAAAAACAAAAAGATATGAAAGAACCACATCTTGAAAACAACAATAGCCTACCAGAAACTACAAGTATTAAGACATTTCGTCTAACAACCCTCGTAAAAACACCAAAACACGACTTTAAAAGGTATTGTCTACCATAAAACTCTAACACAAAGAGAACAACAACGAAAAATGATTTTTTGATGCAAGAAGATAATTTTTATCCTCAAAGATAAGAACCTGATTGAGAAAAATGGTCCCTAGGTTGAACTATTTTGGGTTTCTTTGTTTGTTTCTCCCTCTTCACAAGTTTATCAAAAAAATAAATAGAAAAGTAGTTTTGTTTCTTTAAAATTCAAAAATAAAAATGAAATATTTTCAAAATTAAAGGCAATGATTGAAAGTTACCATAGGTTCAAACATAAATGTAAGGAATTTTAACATCATAATAGTCAATTTCTTTGAAGTTATCTTGAGTTGGAAAAAACCAATTTAAAAACAACTCTTATAAATACCTTATTTTTCATATAGATACTCCTTTTTTTTTTTCTGATATCTCTAATTCTTATACCAATTTTCTCACTAATCAAATGGGATCAAACTTCGTATTAACTCACATTCAACTGGTAATGTAAAACCTTGTTAAAACATCTAAGTCCTAAAGTCTCTTGGTGGTTCCATTATTTTCTTTCTTTTTTGCTACTGTCTACATGCTTTGATTGAACTGCATATATTTTTAGAGATTGGAGAATAGAAGAATGGGAGTAAGAGGGTAGCGAAGAATGGAGGAAAAAAAAGAGAAAAAATAGAAAAGTAACCAACATAGGTTGAAGTAAATGAGAAAAAGGAAATAGAAGAGGAAGATGATATGATGTAGGTAAATGATTTTCATACATATGCATACTAACAATAAAAACCTTGGTGAACTCTCTTTTCTAAAGATTAAAGATATTAATACAACTTTTAAATATTTGGAGAACTATTTATTAAATGAAGTACTAACGATTTCCATCTATACACTAGTAGTAAGGTATTTTTTTAACTTTTCTTTTTCAATTTAAGGATATTAATGAAAATTTTAAATAAAAAAAAGTACTAACAATTTTCATCCAAAAATTACGATAATTGGTAAGAATAGTTTAGATTTTTCTAAGGGTATTAATACTTTTAAAATTTGAGAGATATTTTTTAAGCAAAAAATAATATTCAATGACACCCCTCCCCAGATTACCATCTTAATCTGAGAAGGGATGTGAAGACAATAATTATCAACCCTCTTATTACAACTACTGCCCAACATACTCCTGAAAACTTCTATCCTTAGCACCTGTTACACTTGATTAGCAATTTATAATCCTCTAAACCTTAACACACAGTTTCAGCAACAGCTTTAAGCATATAAGTTACTGCTAATCAGAAATATCAACATCAACATACATAACAGTTTTCATAAACCACGCCCATACACAACATTTGTTCAATACAACTCTACCATTTCCCCTGCCATGGGACATAAAACTAAATAATAAAACATGATGAGCCACCTAAATTTTCGCTCTCTATGGGTCTGAGCAGAATTGCTAGGTCTTGGGACATCGACTGCTACCTGAGGAGGAAAACATTTTTAAA
Organism: Benincasa hispida; assembly: GCF_009727055.1. Lineage (NCBI taxonomy): Eukaryota > Viridiplantae > Streptophyta > Magnoliopsida > Cucurbitales > Cucurbitaceae > Benincasa > Benincasa hispida. The sequence continues at coordinate 11,175,398 of NC_052359.1, forward strand.
GAGTGAGCTGGAGAGTAACTATCTTAAATAAAATATACTTTGAATCATAAATAACGTGAACTTGCTTATCAAGGAAACGATTATAAAATCATAATCAAGGTTTTGGAAATGGAACTGAAATCTTAAAAATATATCATATAAAAGAAAACCCTGAAATAAACTCATTCGTATCTTTCTAAAAACCCCACTACTCCACTATCTGAACATGTGGGAGAGCCCTTTTTCTCTATCCCTAATAACCTTAGTTGAGAAAGGGCCCTTTTGTTCGATCTCATCAACGTCAATAACATAGTCATATGTACACGTAGAGCTGAATTGGGTCCTAATCACCCTACCATAACTTTGGTGTCAAGGATCCCTAACATCATTGAAATCTAGGTATCTTATCATACCTTTGTTACCAACATTGGAGTAGGGTTTGTACAAGGCACCAAAATTTAGACATATAGAAACATATACATAATACATATTTGAAATAATCATACTTCATGGTTTCATATCAACGCATAGTGCCTTGTAAACATGAAGTATACTTATGTTATTTCCTTGATAAATTTCATCATGCGGTTAGGCTTACTGGAAAATGCATGTTGAACTCATAAATAACTTCTTCGTTTAAAAGCATGGATCATGAGGTCAACATTCATTTTAAGGCATGCGTTAAAGAAAATCATGGTATAAAAATCTCATATAAAATGCCTATATGTTAAAACCATTCATAAAAATAACATTGGAAAAACATTTATTAAAACCTGTCATGCATTATTTTAAGCTACTTATCCAAGGGGTTGTACGCCTCTCCTATTTGTGTTTGCCCTGAAAAGAAAAGGTCTTGTTGAGCTTAACGCATAACTTAACTTCACCGTATATTGATAGTCATCGCATCATAACTAAGTTCGGCACATCTAACTATCTTCACCGCATTAGCTATCCTTAGCCATTTTACCTTATAACTTGGCTAATAATTGAAAATCCTTCCTCAATATGCTCAGGTAAGCACTGAAACGCCTTCTCAGTCTATGCGCTAGAAAACATTTGGTAAAACAATAATAGTTTGCCAAGAATTCTTTAACCTTCAGACTCTTCAGATGGCAGCAACACTCCTCATTTAGGTGCTAGAAAACATTTGGTAAAACAGTCTCCTTCGTTGTGAAGCCTATTTATACTTGGGCGTGCATGAAGAGTTTGCTTAATTAATTGTCACCTGGCATGCTTATCCTTTCATTGACGTTTACAAGGCTGTCCCCTGGCATACTTACTCGTTAATTAAGCTGAATTTCTCAGTTTAACTTCATCGCATGGTCTTGCAATCACTTAAGCCTTTTCTCTTAAACGCATAAACTTCTGTCGCATAGTTTAATAGAGTTGCCTGCATGGTGCTTTATAGCTTCAATGCATGGAGTCCACTAAGTCCTCTGAGCATTAACTTCTTCCTACTTCACCCAAGTCCCAACATTCCACATTTAACATATTTTCTTGCCCTTTTCCAGCTTGCCATTATTATTCTCAACACTCTATGTGTCGACTATGTTCTCAACCTGGACATATATACTCGTAACACTTAGAAAATTTTCTTCTTTCACATTTCAGACACATCATTTAATTAAACATACTTAACCTACTTTTTCCATTATTGTTAATACACACCTTAAACACTTAATTAAGAGAATTTAAACTTAATTAACTTAGTAAAATAAGTTCAGGGGTTTACAATTTACCTTCCCTTAAAGAAATTTCATCATCAAAATTTTCCTAAAACTTCTCATGTGAACAGGTGTGGATATTTTTTTTTCATTTGATCTTCAACTTCCCATGTAGCCTCCTTAACTTCATGATTTCTCCACAAGACTTTTACTAATGGAATAGTCTTGTTTCTTAACACCTGCTCTATTCTATCTAAGATTTGAACTGGTTCCTCTTCATAAGATAAATTTTCCTTTAATTTCACTAGTTGTTCTTGGAGAATATGAGTAGGATCAGGTACATACTTCCTTAACATAGATACATGGAAAACATCATGTATCTTGGGTAATTCAGTAGGTAAAGCTAACTTGTAGGTTGTTGTCCCTACACGTTCAATTATCTCATAAGGTCCTATATATCAAGCTTAGCTTACCTTTCCTACCAAATCTGAGTATTCCTTTCCATGGTGATAGCTTTAGGAATACCCGATCTCCAATCTCAAGTACTAACTATTTTCTCCTTTTATTTGCATAGCTTTTCTATCTATCACGAGCTATCTTCATATTTTTTCTAATTAACTTAACATTTCTTGATGTTACCTAAACTAACTCTGGTTCTATTTGTTGGGGTTGATGCCCTAAAGTCTCATGTTCTATAGTTTGTAAACAGTTTCTACGAACACATATGATGTATAATATATGATATTTTACTTCACTTCTTGATTTTGTTCAGTTCTTTGTTTTATTTGCTTTACCACAAAACCAATAAACCTAAAATCCCTAGTTAACTATATATAACTTAAGCACATATGTAGTGACATACAAGTGGATCATGTCTTAAGTGATAACCAAAATGGTCTATAGTATATGGATATATAAGGGAAACCTTATCCTGGTAACGCTACGGATGCAGACCACTTTGTGGAATAGTCACAATTGTTATGACTTGTCACAGATGGTCTGATCCTGATCATTCATGTAGAGGACATGTGAGCGGGGGCGTCCTATACAAAGAGTTTGTATAAAACCTAACCACGAAGTGTTAATATCTCTTTATATAACACCGTTCATGACAGAGACTTCACTTCACTAGAATGACCATAGGTAACATGACCTCAATCCTGAGTGAGTTGGGAACTCCTGCCATTGAGGGCGGTTCTTTGATTTGTATAAGTGCGAGTGGGTAGGTCACCGACTCAAACCTACCACTTTGGGGATTCGTCTAATTTGGGAGCTGGGAACTCAACTACACAAGAAGGAATTCACTCTTTCCCGAATCAGAGGTAAGTAGATAGATAACTCCCTTAAGGACTGATTCTACGGCTTGAACAATGTGTCGCCACACACCTTCTCTTGGCCCAAGAAGTGTTCACACATAGTTGGACTATGTTATATTGTTCATTAAAGGAATCAATGGTACTTAAGGAGTGAGATGTAACTACAGGGGCAAAATAAAAAATTAGCTCAGCTGTACTTACGAGCATCTGTGAAGGGTCATCGTACTCATGATTGTTTATATCCGATGGACGCAAAAATATATCAGTGGTAAAAAGAGTTCAGCTGTTGGTCTTTAGTGTAATGTCTGGTAGTTAACGAATGGTGAATCTCATGGCTAAAGAGTTTAGTCAGCTTTTCACGTACCATTAGAGCTTCGAGCCACAGGTCCATAAAGTTCTTTTTGTAGCTTGGATAAAGTTGAGAATCGATTTTTGGGTCTGTTTGAAATATTTGAATTGACAAGAGGGAGTTCGATTATATATAATATAATTGAACTAGTTAATTATATATGATATAATTGACTAAATGTATGAGATACATTATTTTGGAGAAAATTAGGTATAAATATGATTTATATCAAGTAGAGGAGAAATTACTATAGTAGATATAAGATATCAAACTATAGGTTAAGAATCTGGTATGATTATATTGATTAATTAATTAATTAGGTGGTTATGTGATCATTGACCGAGAATTTCTCCTAAATCGTGCTAAAGTGGGAAGATCAATTTCGATTATTGTAACTAAACAATAAAAATGAAAATTGTTTTCATTTTGCGTGCTACGAAAAGAAGAGTTCAAAAATTCGCTCACGGTGTGGAAACTTCATGATCGCTTAGTTGAAAGCTTATACGATAGCGCTCATCGCCTAAACGATCACACACTCACACACTAAACAATCGCACGCAATTTCTAAACGATCACTTAGCGCGTCAAGCTGATCTAAACGATTAGTTACTATTTACTAGACGATTGCTTAGTAAAACTGTAACGATATTTTTATATCTTTAAGCATGTGGACAAATATGAATGTGAATGAATGAACAAGTCCATGTCCCTAGCAACGGTGCCATAAACTTGTAAGGATACGGGATGTATGTTGTGATGTGTATGTGATGTATCACTTTTTTTTTATTTTTTATTTTTTATTATTATTTTCATCAACGCAAGTCACTAAGACTTTGCGGTATTCATTTTCTTTTAAACAATCATTCACAAAAATTTAAGAACAACACAATTTATGCATAGAAGTAGGGAAATTGAACAAAGTACGGAAATTAACGCAATTAAATTAAATGAACAGTAAATTCATAAAGCAATAAAAGCTAGTTTTAAGGAAACAATAAATAGCGCAATGCATAGAGCAATAAAGAAGGCAATTAAGAAAGCAATTAAACATAGATTTTAGAGATGCTGATTGAAAGAAATTTCTCAAGATTACCGCAATCCATATCTCTGCAGGCGGTCAAACTTGTCTGCACAATGTCATCAAGGACATTGTTCACCTCCTTGCCTCCTGTCTCTTATACACATCTAGATGTGTATAAGAGACAGGTGGTAACCTGATCTCAGATCAATCTTTGAAAAGATTGATGCTTCTTTCAGCTAATCAAACAGCTCATCGATACGAGGTAACTGATACTTATTTNTAGATTTTAGAGATGCTGATTGAAAGAAATTTCTCAAGATTACCGCAATCCATATCTCTGCAGGCGGTCAAACTTGTCTGCACAATGTCATCAAGGACATTGTTCACCTCCTTGCCTCATCCCGCAGTGTGTACGGGAAGAGATACAATCTAATTCCTTCGGGAGTCACACCGGGTATGGAGAATGTGTTGCACATTTCTACGAAGCTGGTCAAATGAGCATGTGTGTCTTCTCCTATCCTGCATTTTAGATCATTTGAAGCACGACCGACCTTATCTCAAACCTTGCATTCTCCACAACCGTAGGTCTTGAAATTTCAGGGCTTAATTTGGTTCTGATGTGTTCCTACGCGAAAAATACAATTGATCTCTAAGTCAGTTTAGAATTTCTGGATCAATTCCAGTACTCATAAACCGTCAGCCTGTTCTTCACGTTAAACAGACAGTACAAAGAGATCTGTCCTGCAACATACCACAAAAGTATTCAACACTAACCGTTACCAATCCCTGGCAACGGTGCCATAAACTTGTAACGATATTTTATATCTTTAAGTATGTGGACAAATATGAATGTGAATGAATGAACAAGTCCATGTCCCTGGCAACAGCGCCATAAACTTGTAAGGATATGGAATATATGTTGTGATGTGTATGTGATGTATCGCTTATACACACTACTGAAGATGCAAAATGATTCAAGTTCATGTTGCCATAAACTTGATGACATAGATTTGATCTCTTTTTCTTTTTCTTTATCTAACTTTAACGCATGGTTTGTGAATGAAATGAATGATGTGTTGTATATGCACTCAAGTATTTTGCGATAAAGAGAATTTTTTATGCGATACTACGTTCTAAATATGCGTTGATGGTGATATGCTCGTAGTATGCGATGGAGTACTGCATGTCACAAGTTTCTTTGCGCTGAAACCAAGTATAATTTCAATGCAAGTTTCTCAGACTAATCCGAGGTCGAACATAGGGATTGTTTTCGTTAATGCGTTACTTATGTGACATATGCGACTGGTTTAACAATGAATAAAGAATTTGGGTTTATACAGAAATATAAATTGAGTTGAAAGAACATTGCGTTAATAAAGTAAAATCCTAAACTAATATGATACAAGATACAAGATACATGATACACAATACTGAGGTCGAGAACTGACTGTGAAGTTGTACAAAGAATCGATGTATGCGATGGCAAGTCTTTATGAATGAAGCAAAAAGAGAAAGAGTAAATAGTAAAAACATCGCAAGTTTGTCATTTGCGTTAAAGATGCAACTAAGATTCCGCTTTCCCTTGGCGTACACTTCTCGGTGATCGGCCACGTCCCCATATCTCTATGGTGAAACAGGGATGAACCTGTCTCTTATACACATCTAGATGTGTATAAGAGACAGGGCGTACACTTCTCGGTGATCGGCCACGTCCCCATATCTCTATGGTGAAACAGGGATGAATGTGATGAATGCAAGGTTGTTTCCATCTTTGGAAATACTTCTTGCTTTAGTTAATGCATTCTTCCAACCTTCTCTCGATAGGCGGAATAAAATCTTCACTTCTGCTCTCACAGGTGAAGATGCCGTCGAGCATGCTTTAGCTAAACTTAATTATTTCCTTAAACAATTTAACTCACTCGTTTAATTCTTGCTATTTACCCAGGGGATTAAGAACACATCATGGAGAAAATGGATTATGGATGTACGGAAAGAGACAGAGAGATGACAATGGTGGCTATCATAACATTTAATTCTAAAATTAAGTGTCTGATACATGTTGTGAATGAAAGATTAAAGAAGATGAATACAGATGATGAAATAAAGATTAGAAACAAATGCAGAAAGAGTGTCAATGTCTTGACACAGATCCCAACAGAGATAGTGCTTACCGGCGTGTAGAAGTGGTGGAGAGGAAAGCTTCCCTCTCAGGCTTGGTTTGTCGGTAGAATTGACCTTCATATAGGGCTTCAACTATGGGAATTGGAAGGATTCTCTGCTCGGAGACTCACCTCTCGCCCTTGTCTCATGGTTCTCCCAGATCTACTCTGGATAGTCACTTTAGACCAGCCTCTCTCTCAGAATGAGTATATGCACGTCTCTATGTATACATATATGTACCAGTATTTGTACTTGTATATCTTTTCAGCGAATTTGAAGAAGCTATTTATAAGCGAGGCCTTAGCTCTTTGAATTTGTGGTCCCCACTGTATAGTTATGGTAGTTCCTGAAATGGCGGAATGGAAAATTTCTTCTATTACGCAATCAATCCGTTAGAAATGCACAACTAAAAGCTGTACATTTGCCAGAATCTTCCCCAAATGCGTTGGTCATCACATCTTCGATCTATCGCCGCATGCGGTGTTTTTTTATTACCGCATGCAGTTGAAATTGCGTTAATCACTAGAGCTCTTGATCGATTGTCGCATGCGCCGTCATTGCGTTGATCATCTCTTCGTTCTTGATTGATGGGCACAATACGACGTAGATACGTTGTTCATTTTGTCTTTGAGCCATGAATGCATGCGGTGACTTATTTCCTGCAAAACAAAAACTGAAACATTTTATTCTACTATCGCAATGGTATTAATGGGTGTATTGACGACGTTTCATAATTTTCGCATTTCTTAGCCAATTTATATACTATCGACGCAACTTTTCTTTCTTTTAGCCGCAATATCTAAATAAAACAGTATAAATAACTTGTATTTCTACAAGTTATCAAAAACCTACACAATCGTGTACCTTTTCCTAAACGAAAAACACCTGACTATACTATAGTCATCTACTATCTCCCACTTGCTTGTTCATTCTACACAATCGACTTTTCCTCCTCCCTCTACCAATTCCATCAAAGTCCACTCTTTGGATTCTCACTCTGAGAATACCAAGGGCTTTGAGTGGTGGTGTCATCCCCGGTTGCTGCTTGTTCGTGCGCTGTCGTTCGTGTAGACGATCGTGGTGCTGTTAGGCGACTGATTGCTGGGTGATAAGAACCGTAGAGGAGTCACTTCCGCTGGATTGAGTTTGAGTGAAGATTGTCTTCAACTAGTACGTTTACTCAATTTGTTGTATTTTAATTGTTAAAGCATACCTATAATTAGTGTTACAATGCATATCTGTTTGTTAGAATGTGTGTATGGTAATTTCGTCAAAATGAAATAGGAAAGATCCGAACTCGCTCATGGGTACTCTTGTTTAAGAGTTTCTTCACTATTAACTGTCTTTCACTGACCTCATTCCAACAAATCGGAGTTCTACAAGGTATTTCATACAAAGCCTCATACAGTGCCATACCAATACTGGAATATAACTATTATTATAAGCAAATTCTGCTAATAATAAATGTGTATCCCAACTACTTTTAAAATGCAATACACATCTCAACATATCTTCCAAAGTCTGGATCGTTCATTCTGACTGTCCATCTGTCTATGGATTAAAGGTTATACTAAAATGCAAATTAGTACCAGGTGTCTTTCGCAAACTAGTCCAGAACTTTGAAATGAATCTTATCTCTGTCTGATATAATAGATACTAGAGCTCCACTTGGCTCACAAGTCGGTCAACATATAACTTAGCCAGCTGGTCCAAAGTAGATGTATCTTTAGTGGGGAAAAATTTTACTCTTTTTGTCATCTTGTCCATTATTACCCAAATACCGTCATAACCATTACGTGTCCTAGGTAACCCAAACATAAAATCATTGGTCACATGCTTCCATTTCCATTCAGGTACTGGAAGTGGGTTCAACAAACCTGCAGGTCTCTAACGTACTGGCTAAACCTGCTGACAGATCAGACATCTGTCTACATAACTGGCTTTGTCTTTCTTCATCCCCAACCACCAATATAACTTCTTCAATGCCCTGTACGTCTTGGTGCTACTTGGGTGCATAGCATAGGCTAAATCATGTGCCTTTCTAGTACGATATTTTTCAATAGCTCATCATTAGAAACACATAACATGTCATCCTTCATTAAAGCTCCATCCTGTCTTAGAATAAAATGTGATCTCTACAGTTGTTTAACTTCTTCAATCAATTTGCTGAGATTATCGTCTATCATTTGACCCTTGATGATATCATCTACTAGTGTAGGTCTTAATGTTCTACCATGTCTCCCAAATGACCTACTGTCAGAGTTGCATTAGCTCCTTTGAACTCTTGTAGCAACCTTCCCCTTAAAAAAATTCAACATGTCTCTGGAACAGCTCGAATTTCTGCTCAAAGCATCTACTACCACATTAGACTTGCCTGGGTGGTAGTCAATAGTGCAATCATAATCTTTTATCAACTTGTCTCAGATTTAACTTCTTCTTATCAAAGATATATTTCAAACTCTTATGATCTGTAAAGATATGGCATTTCTCACCATATAAGTAATGTCGCCATATCTTTAATGTTAGTACAATAGTTGCTAATTCCAGATCATGAGCAGGGTAATTATCTTTACGTTTCTTCAGTTGCCTGGAAATATAAGCTATAACCTTACCACTTGCATCAACACATACCCCAAACCCGGTCTAGATGCATCACAATAAATCTCAAATTCCTTTCTTGGCACTAGAAGAATTAAGATTGGTGCAGTTACCAATCTTTACTTCAAATCTTAAAAACTTCATTCACGGTTATCTGTCCATTCAAATTTAACATCTTTTCTGGTCAAATTGGTCAATGGAAGGGCTATTTTCAAGAAGCTCTCTACGAACTTCCTGTAGTAACCTATCAGGCCAAGGAAACTACGTACCTTTATTACTGAGGTAGGTCATCCCATCTAACTACAGCTTTAATCGTCTGAGAATCAACGCTAACACCTACTACAGACACCACGTGTCCACCTAGTCGAGCTAGAACTCACATTTGCTGAACTTAGCATATAATTGTTTATCTCATAATGTTTGCAATACTATCCTCAAATGTTCTGCATGTTCTTCTTTAGTTCCTGAATACACTAGGATATCATCTATGAAAACAATCACAAGTTGATCTAAGTATGGATGAAATATTTTGTTCATCAAATCCATAAACACTGTTGAGGCATTAGTTAAACCAAGTGGCATAATTAAAAACTCATAATGTCCATATCTGGATCGAAAAGTTGTCTTAGGAATATTTGACTCTCTAATCTTCAATTGGTGGTAACCTGATCTCAGATCAATCTTTGAAAAGATTGATGCTTCTTTCAGCTAATCAAACAGCTCATCGATACGAGGTAACTGATACTTATTTCTTATAGTTACCTTGTTCATTTGCCTGTAACCAACACATAATCTGAGTGTGCCATCTTTCTTCTTCACACACATAATCGGTGCTCCCCAAGGTGACACACTGGGCCTAATATAGCCCTTATCTACGAATTCCTATAGTTGAGTTTTAAGTTCCTTCAAATCAATTGTAGCCATCTTGTACGATACCTGTGAGATATGTGTTGTTCCTGGTATCAAGTCTATAGTAAACTCTACCTCTCTATCTAGTGGTAACCCTGATAACTCTTTAGGAAATACATCAAGGAACTCTTGTACCACAGGAAAATCCTCTGGTCTTATCTTCCTCGGTCGAGAAACCGTTACATGGGCCAAATATGTTATACAACCTTTACTCAATAACTTTCTAGCATAGTTTCTAGCACCGTATCAATATTCAATGTAAACATACTAGAAATAAATGAATGAGTTGCTCTTGGATCAAATAAAATATGTGCAGGTCTATCATGAATAAAAACTGTACCAGTAACAACATTTAGTGCATTCTCAGCCTCCTACTGGGTCATGGCGTAAACCTTGCCCTGCTGACGTGTCCGTCCCACTATACCCTTTTGTTTGGCACTACTAGTGTCCTCATCACTTGCAATGCCTACCATAGGCTGCATCATAGTCTGAGATGCTGCCTTCTGCTCAATCTGTGCACCTAAAATCAATTGAGGACATTCCCTCCTGAAATGCGCAGGTTGTCCACACTGATAGCAGACATTCTACCCCTCATAACATTATCCTATATGAAATTTGTCACATTTGGTACACTGGGCTTTCTATGCTGGCCACTGATTCCCCAGAACGTCTAAATCTAGATCTCCCAACTGTCTGATCGGATCTCTGTCTAGCTCTCCTCTGCTAACTACCAGCTATATTGCCCTAAGAGGTCATTGGACCATTAAAAGAAGGCCTAAAATATCTCCTGTCAAACTCTCCTAGAGTGAATTTCCTCTTCTCCCCTATAGAGCCTTCCCTGTCCTACCTATCCTCTATCAGGCTCTCTTCCACTCGCATGGCAATCTCAACTAACTGGGAAAAATCTGTCCAATTAGTTGTAGCAGTAATGGGATTTTGTATCTCTCTTCTCAAACCAGCCTTAAAACATCTACATCGGCCTTTCTCTTCAGCTATGATCGTAGAAGCATACTTGGACAACTCGGTATACTTCTACTCGTACTCAGCGACTGTCATATTATATTGAACAAGCTTCAGGAACTCGTTCCTCTTCGCCTCATGATATGAAGCTAGATAATATTTATCTTCAAAAATTCTTTTAAACTCATCCCATATCATTTCTTCTGATCTGTTCTTCTAGAATCAATCACTCTCCACCACTGCTCTGCACGTTTCTATAGCAAAAATACTGCAACTTGACCTTACAGTCCTCAGGACATCCAGTTTCTTGAAAACTTTTCTCTAACTGAATTAACCATACCTCAGTATCTCCTGGGTCAGTCATACCTTCGAAAGCAGTGGCACCCAGTGCCTTCATTCTCTCAATATAATTCTTCTTTCTCAGGATCCGCTGGTACCAATCCTACACTAGCTGTCAATCTCTGAGCAATCCTATCAAAGACTCTATCTTCCATCTGAGAATCTACTTTGACCTGGGGGGAAGGGTAATAGACTCTCCCTTTGATGTAGCTTTTTGCACTATCGGTTCTATAACTAACTCTGGATCCCTTCGAGCCACGGGATCTTAGTAGGGTCACGATCTGTTTCAGCCATCTGTCACGTATACATTATTAGGCTCATAACATTATTCACATGCTCTTAATCTAATGCATGACTCTATTCCCAAAATCTTATACTCTGATACCAACTTGTCACACCCCTTCCCAAATTACCCTCTTAATCTGAGAAGGGATGTGAAGACATCAATTGTCAACCCTTTTTATGACAACTACTCCCAACATACTCTTGAAAACCTATATCCTTAGCATATGTTGCATCTGGTTAGTAGTTTATAATTCTCTAGAACTTAACACATAGTTTCAGCAACAACTTTAAGCATATAATTTATTGTTAATCAGAAATGTCAACATCAATATACATAACAGTTTTTATAAACCATACCCATACATAACATCTATTCAACACAACTATACCCTTTTCCCCTGTCATAGACATAGAACTAAATAACAGAACATGATGAGCCACCTAAATTTTCGCTCTCTATGGATCTGAGAAGTGACTGGCTAGCAGAACTACTAGGCCTCGGGATGTTAATTGCTACTTGGGGAGGAAAACATTTTTAAAAAACAAGTTGGAAAGCCTAGTGAGTGACTATTTTTAATAAAACATACTTAACTCATAAATAACGTGAACTTGCTTATCAAGGAAACGGTTATAAAATCATAATTAGGATTTTGGAAATGGAACTAAAATCTTAAAAATATATCATATAAAAGAAAACCCTGAAATAAACTCGTTAGCATCTTTCTGAAACCCCCACTATTCTACTGCCTGAACATGTGGGAGAGCTCTTTTGCTCAATCCCTAATAACTTTAGTTGAGAGAGTGTCATTTTGCTCAATCTCATCAACGTTGATAATAGAGTCATACGTGCACGCAAAGCTGAATTGGGTCCCAATCACTTTACCATACCTTTGGTGTCAAGGCTCCCTAACTTCACTAAAATCTGGGTGCATTACCATACCTTCGGTACCAACATTGGAGTAGGGTTTGTACAAGGCACCAATATTTAAATATATAGAAACATATACAGAATACATGTTTGAAATAATCATACTTCATGATTTCATATCAATGCATAGTGCCTTGTAAACATGGAGTATACTTACGTTATTTCCTTGATAAATTTCATCATGCGGAAAAACCTAGCATAGGCTTACTGAAAAAACACATGAACTCATAAATAACTTCATCATTTAGAAGTATGGATCATGAGGTCAACATTCATTTTAAGGCATGTGTTGAATAAAATCATGGTATAAAATCCTCATATAAAATGCCTATGCATTAAAACCATTCATAAAACTAACATTGGAAAAACATTTATTAAAACTTATCACTCGCTGTCTTAAACTACTTATCCAAGAGGTTATGCGCCTCTCCTATTTACGTTTTTCTTGAAAAAGAAAGGTCCTCTGTTCAGTATACTTAGTTCCCCTTTGAGCTTAACGCATAACTTAACTTCACTGCATATTGATAGTCATTGCATCACAACTAAGTTCGACGCATCAAACTATCTTCACCGCATCGGCTATCCTTAGCCATCTTACCTTATAACTTGGCTGATAATTGAAAATCCTTCCCCAAGGTGCTCGGGTAAGTGTTGAAACACCTTCTCAGTCTATGCGATGTGCGTTCATTATGCGACATACTCAAAGCACCTTCGTTATGGATTAACTATGCATCAATGCATAACATCACTAGGTCAGTTGCTTGCTTGTTCTTCGTATGCAGTTGCCTGCTTATTTATCCACAATATCATTTTCAGAATTTGAGCATTATTTCCTCTAGAATTGATTGGAGATTCCTCAAATTCTCCTTTAGTTTGCCGAGAATTCTTCAACCTTCAGAAACTTCAGATGGCAGTAACACTCCTCACATAGGTGTTAGAAAACATTTGGCAAAACAGTCTCTTTCATTGCCATGCCTATTTATACTTGAGCGTGCATGAAAAGTTTGCTTAATTAATTGTCATCTAGCATACCTATCCTTCCATTGACGTTTACAAGGCTTCCACTTGACTTACTTACTCGTTAATTAAACTGAATTCCTTAGCTTAACATCATCGCATTGCCTCGCGGTCACTTAGGTCTTCTCTCTTCAACGCATAGTTCAACAAAATTGGTCGCATGGCGCCTCATAGCTCCAACACATGATTCCTCTGAGCGTTAACTTTCTCCTACTTCACCCGAGTCTCAACATTTCACACTTAACATATTTTCTTGCCCTTTTCTAGCTTACCATTCTTATTCTCAACTCTCTATGCATCAGCTATGTTCACAACCTAGATGCATATACCCGTAACACTTAGAAAATTTTTCTTCTCTCACATTTCAAACACATCATTTAGTTAAATGTACTTACCATACTTTTTCCATTAATGTTAATACACACCTTAAACACTTAGTTAAGAGAAGTTAAACTTAATTAACTAGTAAAACAAGTTCAGAGATTTACAAAGGGTGTACAAAATATAGACCGAACCGACGAATCGGGCCAAATCGAACCGAAACGACTAGGTTCGGCCTCGATTTTCAGCGGTTCAAAATAATGTAAACCAATCTGTACAGTTCGATCCTTGGTTTTGCTCAAAACCAGATCGAACTGAACCGTGAACACTCCTATTTAATGTATTTTCCATAATTTCGCCCAATTCAAATCTACCTTTTATATATAGGCTTCAGGCATTTTGAGTACAATTTAGACACTTCCTACAAAAGCCAAAGTTAAAAAAGTAATTTTTCTTTTTAAGGCAATCGATTGATTTCATGAATTACTTTTTTTGCTAACTTTACCTTTAATCTCTTTTATTTCTTGTGACACACACCTTCCTTTCCTATTTACTTTCTTTATATACTTTATTTCTCAGACCTTTTTCATTTCAAATATCTTTTGTTTTTATTTTAAGAATTTCTTGGAATAATTATTAATTATTCAAAATTATTTTAATCAAATAAAAAGGCACCTTGGAACATTAGGAGCAAATAATGAAAACATTCTATTAACTTTAAAAAACTATTTTATTAAAGTACTAATAATAGAAGTGAATTTGATAAAAACACCTCTTCAAAAGAGACTCCAAGACACATTGGGTGTCTTTCAAAGAGACAATTGACAAGCCTATCAAATAACATTAGGTATACTTTCTTTCTGTAATTTTGTTCCTTGTGTTTTAATGCATTTATTCAAAAAGAAAATTACACTATCTTTCTATTCTCTTTTTCTAGTTTGAATATTGAAAATTATGTCTAAAAACTTTAATCTATAGTGTGTTGATTATTGCACAAACTATTAGTATGTATATTTCAATTTTAACTTTTAAGGGAATGAATATCGACAATTACCTTTAGGTATGTTTACTTTAACTTAAAACGACGTAGTAATTAAATAACAAAAAAAATAAGTAGTTTAATAAAGTGAATGTCACATGTATTGTATAACTTATGATTTAAGCAAGGGGACATGTCTCTTTTGTAAATGGTCACTCTTAGCTTTCTCAAATCAAATCAATAAGAGATTGAATTACAAATACCAATACAAAGTTCTAGAAATATTAAAAACATTATCTCTTAACCCCCACCAATAATTAGAAAGAAAAAAAAAAACAATCAATAACTCAAATCATGTTGGGAACATGTAAAGAGAACATCAA
Organism: Benincasa hispida; assembly: GCF_009727055.1. Classification (NCBI taxonomy): domain Eukaryota; kingdom Viridiplantae; phylum Streptophyta; class Magnoliopsida; order Cucurbitales; family Cucurbitaceae; genus Benincasa; species Benincasa hispida. The sequence goes on from NC_052359.1 coordinate 11,190,606, forward strand.
ATGGATACATTCAAGTTAAATTACATTTTGTGTACCTAAATTTTTAAGGGGATATCTATTTAATTTTTATAGTTTAAAGGGTGTTATTCAGATTTTGAATTTTGTGTCTAATAAGTCTCTAATTTTTATTTTTAAAAAAATGTGTAGCAAGTAGCAAGTTCTTAAAATTTTCAATGTCCAATCTATTCGACATTTTCTAAAATTTACGGATTTACTAGACACGATTAAAAATTTGTGGTTGTACTAAATGTATAATCCAATTTTATATTAAATAGACTTGTTGATGCCAAATCCGAATAAAATAAAAATGCACATGACCTCATATGGAGCTATACCGATGTATTTATAGGGAAATCGATCTAGGATGAATAGAGGATTAGAATATTAATTTCTCCAAATTCCGAACAAGTTTGAGTTAATCTGATCAGCTTAGTGATTAGTTGGCCCTCGACTTAGTTGAGTCCATGTAAACTCAATCTTAGATTTATTCTTCCCTAGTTTTTTCTTGGTCTTTCTTGGTCTGGCTATTGCATCGGGTCCAAAATCACCAATTACAAGATAAGTCAAAACCAAAAGCTCAAAAACGTATTAAGCATTTTAAGTTCAATGATCGTTTAGACAAAAATTTGAAAGTTTAAGAATTCAAACATGTAACATAACCTAAAATTACTTAAGAAAAATCAAGAAAATGAAGAATGAAGTTTGGGTATAGCAAAAGAAAATGAGAGTAAGAAAAGAAGAGTTGTGAGGATGATTATTAATATAATTGAATATGAAGAATGGCAATTGGATGTGGCATATTAAGAGTGCTAGATTCTGTCTACAATGGCAATAACAATGGACCTTGTAATAAGGTAAAGCAGCTCAGAGGAGACAAAAACTGACATATAAATTAGTTTTGTTACCTATTTGATCATCTTCCACCTAGGAACAAGCTGCTTCATTTTTCATTTTATTTGTGTTTGTGCTAGATTCTGCCTCTATTGTTTGTATTATTGTCCACCAAATCTGACCTGTAAAACAAAACTATAATGATATAGATTGTTTCTTTAATGATGAAAAAGTAAGTTAAGGCATGTTTTTCAAAATTTTAATCATATGATCTACTGTTAGATATATGATTCACTCTTTCTTGCTTATCTAAATGGTAAAAAGTTGAACACAAACCAATATGTAAATATATTGTTTCTGAATTTAGGATATAATTTTATAAATAAGAGTGCTTTTAAGTGAAGTTTATAACACATTTGGAAATGATTTTAAAAATGCTAAAATCACTTAGCCCATAGTCATACTATAAGACACGTTTTTAATAATCAAAAATAAATTTTTGGTATGAAATCTTATTTAGAATTGCAAAACTAAATATGCTTATTTTGAATTTTTCAATAACATGTTTCGGAGTAATTTTAAAACGGACAGAAGTGATCTTAACAATTTAAAATCACCCTTGGACATACCTTTATTCTTTTGTAAGCATTCTTGGGATGAGACATTAAGAAATATGTGTTTAAAAATGGTTTTAAAATAAGTGATTTTTTTCCATACAGTAAAGGTAGCATTTTGATTCATATGTCAATTGAGTTATACATTATAAATAATTTTAGCATTTTCATTTAATGGCTTTTAATAAAATTCTCGATAGGTATTTGATTCTTTACACTTAAATCAAGGAGTGCAACAAAAACTTAAAAATCAAATCAACCTAAGTAGATGTTATGTATGCAACCTTAAATTTGGTAGACAATGTAATTATTTTATTGGATGAGAAATAGACTATGGGGTTTTAATTATTATGTACATGTACATATATTATTTAGAGAAGACTCGATAATCATTGTGAATGTATGTTTGTTATTTAGAGGGAAAAAAACTGCCCAATTATTATTATTATTATTATATAAAAGAAACAAAACAAAGATGTCCAATTTTAATTTAAGAAAGGAAAAATGGTCCAGAACAAATTCAAACTCAAGCTCAAACGGACCCAAATCGAAAACCAAATCAACATGAAACAAGCCAATAGAAAATATGTACTTTTAACCATTCCCATTTTTTCCCATATACACATCCCAACCAAAAACGCTATAAATCTTTTGTCCCAAAGCACTTTCACAGGCTAAATAAAGTGAAGAATGCTTTTCAGACAATGACAAAAACACTCCCAACTACTTTATCTCGAGATTCTCAAGTAATATTTTTATCACATAACCAAGTAGTTTTCCGTGGCCAATAACATTCTTAAAACTTTCAAAACAATTCCAACCTCACCTCTACACTTGATTGGATTTGGATCAAGGATGAACAGTCAGGCATCAGCTCCTCCAGTAGAGATAAAGAGAAGGCAGAATAGCACAAGGAAGCACATGAAGAAACAGCTTTTTGAAGCTCTTGCTTATAAAAATTGAATAATAGAACTAGAATATGACAAATCCATTCAGAAAAAAATATACATTCAGTGTTTTATTACCAACCTGAAGATTAATTACAGAAACATAAAAGACTTAAAACTCCTCAAATGCAGTTTGTTGGCTGCAAAAGGAGCGATTGAACTGAACTAGCAAAAGGAGAAAATGAAGGAGGACTCATTATAGACAAGAGAATGGAATTTGGCTCATTTCTTTTATCAACCTTGTGTATTCTACCCGAATTGAAACTCATTTGAATGGTGAGCATTCTAACCAAAAGAATGGCTTTCTCAAACCAATTAGTCAATTCCGAGGAGCACATTCGGTGCCTTCAATAAAAACCACAGTTAATCTGCTGCTCCGCTAAAAGATCGCTGTCATCATAACAAAAAGCAAGCTTCATTTATTCCACAGGGCCTGCTCCTTGTGAGTTTCCCAACGCCCCCGCCCTTTAATTTTGGATTTCACTATTGACCTGCAGCATTCGCCTTCATCTGGTGGGTTTGGAATACCAAACGTCAGTATTACATTACATAAAACCAGTTCTTTTACCACACAGCTGAAAAGGTTAAAAAAAAAAAAGCAATCAGATAAGGAAAACCTGAGTCGATTCTAACCTGACATGTACATGGCAAGTTCCAGATGCATTTTTCTCGAAATGCAAATTGGAATGTGGCTCAGCCAAAGCCGAATCCTTCACTGGCTTCATGAATGGCAAGCAGCAAGCGTTCTTGAAGCTGCTCCTTCGATGAGTACTCGGGAAGATCTAGTTGATTAAAGCTGAAAGAGAAAAGACATTAGAATTGTTCGTTAAGGCAGGAAGAAAAGAAGATTTTCAGGAGGTTGTATGCTCAAAAAACAATAGAATAGCTATTACTTGATTCTGAACTTTCTACTCAAACAATAAAGCATAATTAAGAATTAAGATGGAATGGCATTTAGATTCCCAACCATGTATGGGCTGATGGCAGCCTATCAGGAGCTCCATATGCCTTATGAATCTGAAACCTTTGAGGTCCAGAGATACCTTGCAAAGCTTTAAAACCCTCCAGTGGAACCTGAAGAACCACAAATAAATGGTGACTTAAAGAAAAAACCGCAAGTGTTCATTTTCTTACTGCGGGATTAACCAACATTTCCTGAACCTATATGTTAAGGAAATATTTATGTTTGTGTTTGTAATACGATCTCATTACTTGTGAAGCAAAAAGCACATTATTTTAAACCCAAGATGCTTGAGACTAAAAAAACTCTACATACATCAACCATTTCAAACTTCCAGGGACAGAGGGTAAGATTGCGGTGAAGAACACGAAAGAAACACTTAAAATGTTGATGACATCTTATAGACAATAAAAAAATAGATGCAAACACCCTTATGCAACATTTTATTTTGTCGCTACCCTTGATGTTCCAGTCACAAACATCAACCATTTCAAACTTCCACGGACAGGGTAAGATTGCAGTGAAGAACACGAAGGAAACACTTAAAATGTTGATGACGTCTTATAGACAATAAAAAAATAGATGCAAACACACTTATGCAACATTTTATTTTGTCACTACCTTTGATGTTCCAGTCACAAACTGCAGCAATCTTGCCATGTCTTCCTTACTAAAAGATTTAACCACCTCCCAAAACCACTGCACAACACTTGATGCAGCTGTGTAGCCAGTATACTCTGTGTTCGCCTTCAAATCATCCACTGGAAAGACAATAAAAAATTAAATTAAACTAAAACGTCATATTAATCAACCAAGGCACTAGACACCACGATTATTTTGTATGAGAGAAGAGAACTCACAATCAATTTCTGGAAGTCCGCTGATGAGTAACTCAAGCTCTTTGTCATTAAAAATAGAAATAAGTTCTCGAGGCACCAACTCGTTGAAACCATCTAGAAATGAGTTAATCTGAGGGCGGATAGCATTGGTTAAAATATGATCTGCGACAAGGTCTACATATTCATGCTTTGTTTCTTCAGTAACTCTTATATTTCTTCCTCCAGGCTTAAGCTCATAATCCGTGACCTGTAGAGTTTAATGGAAAGAATATTAAAATGCTATAAAAATAGTACCAGAGTTCAATCCAAAAAGAAAGCATTTACCACATGAACACACACACACACACAAAAACGAGATTGACAGATGCCCAAATTTTGGATTTTGACCTCATTTTTCTCATAAAGGATGTGCTTCTCCTCATCTGCGTCCATGCTAAATGTAAGATCAGGAATGTCACTCACATCGTTCTGAAAGAGAGGTCCAACAGTTAGAAAATAAAATGTTAAAAATATAAGCCCAAGTTAACGGTAATAACTAATAAACACAGAAGACCACCAACCTCCAGCATCCACTTCAAGTTTTTATAATAATCAGGATCGACAGCTTCTATATCATGGTAAGTCACCTTAACTCCAAGAATGTGCTTGTAAAAGGATCTCGTGAAATAAACATCCAAAAGTTGCCCATCAAACAGGGCCTTTGCAACCTGCATAAAATGGAAAAATAGTGAGTCAAATTGAAACAGCAAAAGAATCCCTAGCGAATATCGAAATCCCAGTTTTAGTTCATTACCACACGGCCAACAAACTTGAAGTATGAAAGGTGTTCTGTTTGGTAGACAGAATTTGGATTTGGCTGGAAAGTTGCATTATTTCCGACGGTTGTGAATAGCAAGGCTCCCTTGTCAAATATAACCCTCGAGAGTAACTGATACCATTCTCTTGTCAGGCCACCAGCATCAATACCCTCTTCACCTTGAAACTGCACATTCAATCGTCCTCTCAAATCTTGAGTTGGCCGCATACGCAATTGGTTGTATGAATCCTCCAAAACATAGGCCCGACGAACACTAATCCGCAATGGACCAGAAATATGTTGCTCATTCTGTTGCCTAATTCTTGAACGAAAATAGGCTCTCTTATTATCGAAATCAATCAGCCTAGGAGCCTTCAACAATATTGAAAGTGACTTCTCTAATAAGCCTGGGTTTTGTCTGATAAAAGCATTCAAAAGACGGCGATGCCTTTCAGCAAACCTTGTGAATGTAACAGCACCGTCAGACTTTTTCTGATAATCAGCACCCTTTGTGCTTAATGTGTCTGAAGTGCCCGCGGACTCTTTGACCTCCCTTGCAGTAATATTAGCATGATCTTGTTGCAAAATGGACAGATTTGCTTGAAGTTTTTCAGACAAAACGAAGAAAGCCTCAATAAATGGCAAGAGTCTCTGACCTCCGGGAGGTAGAGGAGAGGAAGAGATAGTGCCCTGAAGTTGCTCCCCAACGTTAATTGGGGTAGTTGAAGAGGAGCTCTGAGACAGTTGTGTCTCAGTCACACTTATACAATCACTTAATGCTTGCCACAATGGCTCTAGTGCCACATTCAACCTCCACATGATGGCTTGCTCCTCTAATTCACTATCACATTCTGAACTTTTGGTCTCCCTAGCACAAGGGGAAGTAAGTGAACTAAGAGCCTGCAAAACACGAACAATTGCTGCCCCAGCCATTGAACTGGCACTTAAACCTAACATGTTTGTATTCTTCAAGGTAACAAGTTCGCTGATAGCAGAGCTGCTCAACCCATTAGCTAGTTCTGAGAGCTCCGACATGAAGAATTTTCGATGGGGTGCTGCAACCGATGACAACTTCTTCAGTACCTCACCAGCTAGCGTGTATACTTTATCAGAAAGCCTAAATACCAGTTAGTAAACAAGTTTAGTTTCTTCAAGTGGGGAAAATCCATTCCTCCAAAATCGATATAAAAGGAACCAATAACTAATTAGTTATCATCATAAGCCAACAGGATAAAGCAGACAACTCAAAAGACATTAGATTGGAAGATGAATACCCCTCGCGGCCAAGAAGTGCACATAAATTGCACAAAACAGACTGCGGCAGTTGCAAAAAGATATTATGTATGTCATTTCTCCTTTTTCCACCTGAAGTTGACCCAGCAGCATCACTATTTTCTTGCTTTGATTCTCCTTCCGGCAAAGCAGGATCCTTTGAAACCGCACCACCAGCTTCATCAACAGGCAACATAGGGGAATTTCCTGTTCCCTGTTCAGATCGGGACTGATGCTCCAATTTTGATGATGCAGTATAAACAACTACTTGAAGGAGCCTCATGACCTGCAGCATATCGATTTTTAATTAGAAAATGGGGAAAGGGAAAAGCATAAATGTTAAACCATAATAATATCCAAACTCTGCAAAAACTCGAGCATCAATTTTTACTCATGGTCCTCTCTTTTCAATCTTTCATACCTGTTCAAGATGCACAACACTACGCAAGAAAAGTGGTCGATTCAAAAGCTTCAGGAATAGAACCAAAGGAACATTTCCAGCTTGACAGGTTTTTAAATTACTTGATGGAAGCCCTTCCACAACTTTTTCCTTGCCCTTCTTAGTTTCCATGTATGTAGAACTCAAATCCTCAGGGACAGTCTCCAAATCAAAGTAGAATAACATATTGGCAACAGCAGAATGATTTGTAGCCAAATAAGTTAAAATCTCAAGAACACGACGCAACACCAAGGGAGGAAGACCTGTCAAGATATACATAAAAAGTATAAATATAGTAATGACAAAATGAGACAAAAATTAAGGGAAGAAAGTACTACCATCCAACAACTGTGATCGACCATAAACAACATTTGACTGACAACCATAGAGCCTTTGAGAATTGATCGTTGCAACTCCACCCACAAAACCTTCAGCCTCAGATTTGATCATATCCAGTAATAGATAAACCAGAATTGCCCTTATAACACTATGTGCACAAAGGTTAAACAAAAGCCTCTGCAATAGTCCTTTTCCAAGCGGCTGGACAACATAAGAAAAGAACAAAATGCCACATTAGGTGGAGAATGTATGCCGTACAATACTTTATTTTCAATTTTCGATAAAGTTAAAGATACAATTTTAAACATGGCTGCTTCATTAAAAGATAAAGATCTCATTTCATCAATGGAAATAATTTTTCCAATAGGAAACACAACAAAACAAAACCAAACATTTTCTTACGAGAAGAAGGGAAATCCAATTAATTTATCATATAAAAAGAACCAACTAGTAAGAGCAATATCTAATTAATTATGTAACAGAAAATCAAAACTACATGCATAATTCCTGAACAATTCAGCCTCAATTTGTATTTTCCCTCAGCTTGTTAAAAAAGAAAGCATGAAATACTTAAATAATAGGATCAGACTCAAACATACGCCAAAATAACAAATCTATATGCAGATATCAGCATGAGCTGTGTTATGAACACACTCTTAACTGCATATATCTGTCCAGTAACTATAAAATAAATTTAGTTAACAAATCATCCAATGGGTAATAATCACTCAATTCATCATCACATATGATATTACATTACCTGAGCTAATCTTAGCAGTCGTATTAAAGCTTTTAATGATTTTCCATCCAGAAGTGGTTCGCCTTCAATTTCTTTCATCTTCAGGCTATCTGCAATGGCAGAAGCTGCTCTACGACCAATTGTAACTCCAACACCCCTGTCCATCACTGTCTGCCTATCAAAACCCAGGCCATTCCTCCGATTGCCCAGTCTATGGCTGCTACCAAAGAGACTGCGGGCCTGATAGTGACTCATTGCTCGATCTCTGAGCATTTGGGCTTCAGCTAGCAATGAAGAAGGGAGTGCCGACAAAACTGCCTCTGAGGAAGTTAACAGAACCTGGAACACAAGAAGACAAATGGTCAAACTCAGAAAGAAAAACATATTTTGAAATGAACACTGAGATAAAGTCCAAGATCCAAACTTCTTCCCGCAAATCAGCAGGGAATGTAGCAATGATTGAAGCATTGTCCATGTCAACTGGTTGTCCCTCTGCTTGCTGAGCAACCCTCTGTGCTCTCTGCTGGGCCAAGACTTCTGCTTGGATATCAGGAGGAAGTGCAGCTAAGAATTCAGGATCAATATCATCCGCTGAGGGTGGGGCATATGTAGGAGGTTGAAGGGGCTGAGCTTGCTGTGAAGCAAGAACTTCTGCACGCAAGTCCTCAGGTAGTGCCTCCAAAAATGTAGGATCAATAGCATTAGCACCAGAGGCTTCATTACTCATGCTACTTTGATCTGCCTGGTTAACATCCGGAGCAGCCAGCACATTTTGCTCTGAAGTTGACCCACCTCTACCATCCTCGGTTGTCAGAATAGGTTGCTCAGTAAGAATTTCTTCAGCATCATTATCATTCATGTCAACATCAACACTTGCACCAGCAGAAGTGACCTGGCAATCACCAAGATTGGACGCCTCTAATCCAAAGTCTGATATTACTTGATTCCCAGCCTCAGCATCCATTTCAGAAGATCCAGGACAGTCTATCGCCTGAGATGGCATTGCATGAAGATCTGCAGGCACGTCAGAAGTTCCATCACAATCCAGGTTGTTGAACTGAGGTAATGTCTCAATCTGCTCACCAGAAGCACCATTTTGTTCTCCCATATCCATCCTATCATGCTCATTCAATGTAATATCCAGTGCCTGAGGTTGAATAGACATAGGTTCATGTTCCTGCACATTTTCCCCGGCTTCTTCAATTATAGATTCTGAATTGACTTGATGGGAAATAGCACTCTCAACAGTTATATTAGTTTCATGATGTAAGGCTTCAACAGGGTTATCTGGATTCTGGTCTTCGTTTTGTTGATTACTAGCATTACCAGATTCTGCTACTACTAGATTATTATTATTGGATGCAAGGGTATCAAGTTGTCTATCATGCATTCCTGAATTTTGATGTTGTCTTTCAGCAGGCACAATGCCATGCATATGAGAAACAAACAGTTCCTCAACAGCCTGAGCAACTGCAGTAGCCTGAGTACCTCCTTGAGGTTGACCATCATCAGTCCAACGGCCATCACCCGGCCCTCTTCTTCCCACTAACGGCAACGAGTCTAAACCAATAGGATAGTCAGCCAAAGGAGGTGGAGCTGCACCACCAAATCGGTCACCAAATAAATTATTAGCCATATGGTCATATGGAAAAACAGGAGCATCGAACACATAAAAGTTGGATGCATCATAGCTCCCAGCTGACAAAGAATCCAAGTCACGAGATGCATTCCCAGTAGATGACCACATCGAGACCATATCTCCTGATTGGGATGGCCTTAGAAGAAGGGGATGTTGAAAACCATTTACTTCAACGACAGATCGCTCGAAGGAGGACCTACCAGTCTGACGGCGGCGCTCAAAGCCTAAAGGCCTTCGAAGACCAAACAGGTCATCAACATTTACACCTTCAAAAGGTTCAGCAGCAACATCAACAAGTCCACTAGCACCTCCAGGCTGCCCAAGTACCTGTAGATGATCCAATCCATCAAGAGCCTCTCTCCACCTGACCTCAATGACTCTATTCTCATGAAAATCATCATCCTCTTCATCTACCATCTCATCATTGTAGTCATCTGCCATATCATCATGATCTTCCACGTTAGTATCTGGAAGGGACATCATTCCGCCACCATCTTCAGCTATATCCTCATCCTCGTCCTCCCCATCATCGTCATCGTCGTCATCGTCTTCTGCATCATCCCCCACATCATCATCTTCATCACCCATCTCCTCGTCTGCCCTGTTCTCTACATGAAAGCTTATCTCAATTTGGTCAGAATTGTGCAAGACCCCAGCTTCTTCCATCTCCTCACGCATAAACTCTATTCCAAGCTCCATATGTTGGTTTGCAGCCATTGTCCCTTCCACTTCTAATCTCATTTCCTGCTCAAGGGACCGATTTGATTGAGTGTGAATATTGCCATCATTTTGAGTAGTAGCAAATTCTTGCTGATTATTTTCCGCTCCCTCTCTGACTAACTGTTGACTCCCAGCATTCTGATTTTGCCTAACAGTCTCATCAGTTGAGACTGTATTTACCTGATCATCAAGCCTTTCACTTAACCCTGAAGATTTTCTTTTTGCCATTCCATCAGACTTCAGTATTTGCTCACTAGCATTGGCAGCCCTTGTCAGGCTTTCCAGAGCCTTCAATATAAGGTTAACAATTTTAGGAGCATCAGGATGGTCCAGATCAATCACTTGTAAAATATTAGTCAAACATTGAACCATTCCTCCGTCTATCATGCTTTTAGCAATGTCAGGTGAGCAGCCTGAACCTGGCAAGTTACTGGAAGACGAATTTTTGGACAATATAGAATATGCCAAATTAGAAAAAGCAAAAATCTTTTTATCCGGCAAGACAGGGCTCTTATTCGAGTTGCTTTCAGAGTTGGAAAACAGAGACAAAGCTTTCACAAGCTCATTAATTACTCGCCTACGTCCTTCACTAGAACGACCACAAAGAACCACCAGAAAATAAGAAGCTTTTTCAGATAACTTGTCTCTCCATTCATCAGGTCCTGCAGATTTATCAATTGAAAGAGGAAGTAACCATTGCAAAATATGGTAAACAATCCCACCTTGCCCAGCACTATCCAAATTATTACAACCTCGAAGTTGACACATTTCAGAGTCACGTCTAAGAATGACTCCTACAGCATGTACATACATCAGAAGGATGTCACTCAATAATTTGAGAACAAAAGTCACTTTAGCCAGTCCAGTAGATTTTTCAGATTCATCCTCTAAATTTTTTTTATCCACCACTTTTGATTTTCCCTTTACCTTGGTATTAGGTTCATCAACCTCCATAGAACATAAATTACTAGCAGAATCCACCTGGTTTTGTGCCAACGGGTACTTGAGAACAATTTCAATAAGTTGGTCGATCACCTGAGTGAGATTTGCAGGAATCTTCTTGTGACTTTTCGAGCATTTCCCTGATCCATCATAAATCTTATTTTCAGATAGCTTTACACTTTCATTTGAAGACAACCCAACTTCCATTCCAGATACTTTTGATCTTTCCTTCTCCTTTTCTTTCTCCTTATCTTTCTCCTTTTCCTTTGATAACACAACGAATGTACGGCCACCTGATGTCTCCAACTGACAAACTGCAGCTGAGGCTTTCATGAAAACCATGGGATCTCTAGAAATAACAGCTGCCATTGAAGTCAAGAAATTGCGGGCAGATGTGCGTCCAGCATGTCGGCTTCCGCCCAAAGTTTGCCGTATTTCCAATTCCATTGCTGTTTGAAGAGTCTGAGGGTCTTCAAGAAGATGTCGAACAATAGCAGAAGCCAGAGTGTCATAACCAGGAAAGAAACAACTTCTTGGAAGATTAAAGAGTTCAACCAGACCTCCATTTTCAAGGAAATGCAAAGCAAGAGCATGAATTTTTGTCAACCGTGCACATAACTGTAGGACAGCCTGCATGATCACTCCGGGAACACGCTGTTTTATCAAGTCACAAGCAAGTAACATCACCTCATTACATTCCTCGGCAGTTAAATAACCTGTAGGCTTTCCCAGTACATGCTCAAATGCTGACCCAAATTCTCTTTTGTCAGCAGCATTTAAAGCAGCTTTATCATTTTTATCAGTTTTATCATCTCCAATGGACATAGGTGCTGACATGGGTGCTTGCCCACCACCGGTCAAGTCAGGTGAAAACCCCACTGGAGAACCATCAGTATTTTCAGAAATGATTTTGGGTCTGCTCTGTAACATGCTGTCCAAGATCAGCAACAAAGCACTTACACATTTTGGTAATAAAACCTCAGGCGCAGCAGCATTTCTAGACTTGAAGTTTGTCAGGATATCTATAACAGCAGACACAATACCCTCTTGTGCAGCAATTTTACGAACATTCCCATCCTCAAAAAGAAGCAATGCTATAATATGTGACAACATACTTAAAGCTCCACTATCTTTTGTAAAATCCAAGGGGCAAAGCTTTAACTGCTGAATAAGATAAGACATCACTCTGGGGCGGTCCTCACCCTTGTTCCGGTTGCAAAGAGTCACAAGCAAATCCGTTAATGTGAATGCCATTGTGTCACTACTCTGGAATAATCTCACTGATGCAGCCAGAATATCATCAACAGGTGGTGCCTTTGCATGCCCCTCATCTGTCAATACATCCATAGACTTGTCACCATTATCCACTTTAGAGGATTCTGATGAATTCCCCAGTGATAGTGCAAGTGCACGAGCAAGTTCATCATCCTCCTGCACAGGATCCTCAGCATGACTAAATAGCCACTCCATTGCCATCTCAACGCTATTTATTCCCACCCTTCTCAATGCCTCCTCTGCTCTTGCCCTTGTAAAACCCATCTCAACAATAGTAGCAATAGTAGCTTCATCAGGTGGTGGGGGAATGAACCGTGGGTTAGTGGTCCCAGCAATTCCATTGCGGTTTCGTTTAACATCTCCAACACCAGAATATATGTGTGTAACAAGAGAAACAATGGAAGCAATGAACGGTGGATTACAGTTAGGAAAATTGGGATGATTCCAGACAGGAAGTAACACATCAAGAACTTGGGCCTGCAGCATTCGAACAAAAGCTTCAGGGTCCCTTGGCACAGGAAATAATCCAATGGACAGACCAACAGCCACTGGTTGAATGAGCTGTTGTACTTGGGAGGCAGAATTTGGAGATAAAAGCAGCGTAGAACTAACAAAATACTCAAGTACACGACAGTAACTCTGTATCGTATCAAATAGCCATGGACTATGAGACAAGTTGCTTTCTTCATTTGTCCTCTCGTGATCAACTGCTGAATTTTGAACAGAATATGGTAGTGACCATAACAATTGACTTGTAGCCTCAAATGTTGTAATTAGCTCCTTGAATGTACCATGTACATAGAAGTTATTAACCATAGCTGAATAACAAGTTCGCTTTCTGCCATCAAATGTAAGCGCTGCCATATCATCCACAACCTTTCCAAGATATCGACATTTCACTGGCAAGGAAATATCAAGCCCTGGTGAACTAGAATGCCCAGAGAAACTAAGAGCATCAAGAAATATTTTGGATAGAGCAGTTCCAAGAGATTTTGAAGCAGAACTCAATGACCCAGAGTCAACCCTACGACGATTGGATGATGTAAAACCCTTGACAAGAGCTGTGAAGAAAGTGCGCATTGTTGAAGCAAGCTTGTTCAAAGTTTCAGAGACAAGAACCTCAGGACTTTTTTTTTTCAACTCTGGAGTAGAGGATGTATCTAAAATACCAGATGCTTCAGAATCAATATTAAAAGGCTCTAGGTGTCGTCCACTTCTTCCACCTCGTAAACGGGTCAACCCATGTCGACTACGGCGATGGAGACTTTCACTAGAGCGAACAACAGAGAGAAACTCACGCTCCCCACCCCACAAAGACTGAGAACCATTTCTAAGAGAAACTGGATTCATGTATCTCACCACTGGCATGTTTGCATCATCATCACTCTCTCTTCCACCAGTATTTGAAGGAGTTGCATCTGAACTTTCTGGATCTTGATCAGCACTTTTTTTATCATCTGTCTTTGAATGATTATCCAAAGAAATTTGCCAAATTATTTCCCTGTAAGTGCATCCAATATCTTTCAATATATCAGCATCTGCAGTTCCGAGTTCAGAAACCAAAGTTGTTGTCCCCTTCAACAAAAAGTTGCACAGACACAGTATACTTTCAAGACAGGAAAGATGTTTCAAGCCCCTAGTTTGCTTCGAAGATTCAACAAGAGCAAGCTGAGATCCCTCAACAGATACCAAAAACTCATTTGTTGATTTCAGGTGCTCTCTCAAAAATGTACATACTGCACGAGCAAGAGAAGTAGAATGCTGTGGTGAGAAGTTTTTGAAGGCTACAGAGATGCTCTGACCAACTGACACGGATGGGGGCATCAAAGGCAAAGTAAATAACTGCAACACAGCTTCAATGCCCTTCTTCTCAACAAATATGCGACATGTATCAGCATTTTGGAGAACTGTTTCGAGAAGACGGGAAGCATTGCTCACGCAATCTGGGAGAAACGACTCTGGATTTGTCACAGATTGATCGAGAGATACCTCAGCACCACTATTCTCCAGGCTTCCCATCTTGGCAGTTCCCTTATCATCTGAAAGGACAGATTTTCTTTCTTCAACATCGGTCTCCATGGGAACTGCAGTAGAAGAGCTAGATGGGTCAGTTGATGTACAAGAAGCATCAACCGGGGATCCAATTTTTACTATGGAACTCAAGATTTCTATCAACATATCCACTCCAGGCCCACGGAGAGAAGATGCATGACGCATTAGTTCATCAAGCCCACTAGATAATGATCCTGAAGCATCACTAGTAAGGGCACGCAAATAAGTTCTCGAAGTAAATATTTTCACAAAGCACCTCAAAGCATTGCGGTCTTTGACGGCCTGAAGGCCATTGTTGCTTAGACATAAAGCATCCAGACACTGAGGAATGCATGTTATCGCTTCTGCAGAGCAGACAACACCATCCATTACAGCATCAAGAAAGGCAGCGGGAAGACCAGCAGCATCTAAGATAGAAAAACAAGTTGGGTCTTTGTGGATTAAATCACTCATAACAGTAGCTGCAAGTGAAAAAACCCCTCCACCAAAATCTTTGGCCCTTCTAAATACTATGCACAAACAATGAGGCAACAAGTTCTCTTCAGAACCATAGAAGCGGGCAGTATTTCCAGGGGCATAAGTTCCAAGCGATATAGCACGAAGTAAAGCTTTCATCAGCAATCGCCGATGGTATGATAGCAAAGCTTCAGAGTAGAAAGGCTGCAAGTCATCCAAGTCTGAAGAAGCAGCAATGCCAACTTGCCAATTCCTTCCACCATATTCAAGATCATCCCCCTGTTGCTTTGAACCATTCTCAACATGTGATACCTCAACCTTCAGGCGAGAAATAGTATCATCCAAACCCCCCAAGTCTCTAAATAATGCAGCGGCTGGATTGCTATAGTCCATAAATACTTCTAAAATATGCACAGCAGTGCTGACTAAATGCAAATGTTGTGGATTAGTATCTTTAAGGAGCGGTAGAAGAGTAGGAATAAATCCAGCTTCACGCATGGCTGAGCAACCTGATGATGATGAGACCAAAACAGTAACAAGTGATAACAAGGCTTCAGCAAACAGCATCGACCACTTTGTAGTATCAGTAATCACAGAATCAACAGCCTTCTGCATGAGGCTGGACAAGATGCCACGGTGCCCACCAGAAGTCACTGCAGACAACACAGTTGGTTGGCGCGACCGGTCTTGACAAAGTGCAACCAATGATAATAGACAAAGGATTCGTATTTTTACAGGAACCTCATCCTCATAGCTTAATAAGCCCACTAACTCATTTACAAACTCAGGCTCAGAGTTAAAAAAACTAACTAGATCATCAGCATCGCCACTTGCTTGAACAAGAACAATGAAGGCATACAAGCGAATGCAGGTATACTGCTGCCGAGCAGAAAGAGAATGAAATGCTCTTGCAAATCGCATCCTTGTCAGAAGAGAAAATCGCAAACTAGTTGGCACATTGAACTCTCCAATTAACTTACTTAGAAGTTCTAAATCATTTTCTAGGCAGGAGCTGACATTAGGTAAATGAATGATTTGCAGACCTTTGGCCAACTGTTCTGTGATGTCACTTCCAGATTCATTTAAAGCATAGAACTCAAAGTGAAGAGTGCAACCCAACTCATGAGTAACCTGGCTGCAACCATTCTGTAAAGCACATGCAATCAGTCCAAGGCCTTCTTCCTTTCCTCCCCATCCTTGTGCAAGAGCAAATAACTTTGAGTTCAAAGAAGCATCCCTAATGGAGTACTTCCCAATAGATTTCTTCAAAAAAGCAGCCAAGGTCTGCAGGCAGGCCTCTATTATATCGGCATCAGTTGAAGCTAGAAGACATGACAAATGCTGCTGCAATGAAACATGAACCAAAACCATTAACTTGTGAAATGCTAATGGAAGAGAGTGCTATAGTGAAGCTAACTGGGAAGTATTAATGACGTTCTTTACAGATGAACATAATGTGCCATGCCGGAAGGATGAAATTACAGATGTAAATCCAAAATAATAAGCAACTGTCATCAATGGACAATGAGTACTTGGGAGAGTAAAATACAGGAAACTACTACTGCACATAAAAACAAACCTCGTATGAGCTATAGAAGTGTTTATTAGTGCAATTCTCTAAAATTATTCTTATGACACGCAAAATCTGAAGAACAGCTTCTCTTGGAAATGGAGGATCGGAGCCCAAAAAATTATCCTCAACCTGCAAATCCTTCCTTGTCTTTATATGCTTCTCAAAAAATGAATCGAAATGATTAAAGAGGTCAACCCAATGATGGAAATCTCCCTGCATATTAAAAATAAAATAAAATAAGTCATAAATATTCTGCATGGTAACTATAAAACAAAATGATGATGCAGTTTCAGAATCACCTTATCAAATTCCCAAATGAAACCTTTTAGAGGTTCTTCAATATCCTCAAGTGGAACAGATGTGACATTATTGATGAACGATCTAATTTTTGGAGGCTAAAAGACGAAGAAATAAATTATTAAAAGAAGAAGAAGAAGGGAGGGAAAATTTATGAGTTACAATTCTTTTACAGGGTTAACAAACAAAAAATTGATCCAAAAACAATCAAATAGTATATATTAAAAAAACGTTTAAAATAAATCAAAACAAGCATGCAATACGTAAAAGAAGATTAGAATCTAAACGCAAGATAGACACACAAACAGCTAACTTAACTTAGTAAGCAACTAATAACAGCATAAGCTGACTTCATTAATAGTGTTGAAATCAGTACTAGGCCAAAGGTAACAAATCAGTTGGAAGAACTTGCCACACAATTTCATAATAAGAATGAGCTTATATCCATAACAGACTATTGACACCTAAACCTTTAATATCAGAACTCTCACAACGCTCTTCAGATTAGTAATGAACGGAACTTACAAGGATTGGATTGATAGAATTTCACAATAAATCCCATGCTAAAATGTTTTGACTAGAAGTTTCATGATTTCTTCAATCAATTTTTAGAAAATGACAATACAACATGGATTGGAAAACAAAACCGGTAGATACTTTATTCCGTAATTTTGAAGGCATGGACATTAATTCTCAATAGAGCGAATAGCTCCAATGATCATTGCCAAACAGTTATTAGACAGTAATATCCATCCAATCTCCTATAGACACAACTAATAAAATTTCAGCAGTTGTTTCATGTCAATACATCATAGCCATTCATAATATTTAGACTAGAAATATTTGTCCTATTTTCCCCTTCCCTTCTCTTCTTGAGCCTCATAAATAAACCAACAACAAAAAGAAGAGATATGATTATATGAATATAAATCCATTAAGAATCACGGTCCTGTATAAACTCATATACAGTATGACAAAACAAAAATTAACATGACATATACATTCAAAAATAAGCTGAATATGATATCCTTATATCATCAAGCACATCCATGATTACCATCAAGTTTTTTCTTCCTTGTGTTATGGAAACATCCATCGTGATTTTTTCATCATCATTTTATCTTTTTCCTTTATTTTCCTGACTCGTTGAGCTTAAGAAGTTACTTAAAGTAACACGAGTACATACAGGTGTTATAAAGGAGTGGGATGGATATCCATTAGAAATCATGACCAAAAGTAGAATCAAATGCAGGGTGACATTACAAACAATAACATGAGTCAGTAAGACAAGCATATGCGATATCCTAAATTAGGACTACGATAGCTAACAAAAAATGGCAACAGAAGTTCCCAAAAACGTAGGAGCAAAATTCAGTGGAATTGTATGAGAAAAACTGAAAAACATAATCAAGAAAACAGCAACTAGCATGGAGTAAGAGCAATTAAAACCTTAAACATTCAAATGATCATAATGACCAAAACGACACTCAACAAACTCAATCCTAATCATGTTTCATTTTGGCATTCCTACCATACCATAGTCCTATGACCAACTTAAAGAAGCATAAAACCAATAAACAGACAAGGAATTACAATCTACCACGAAACAATTAAAACAAATACAATAAAGAAAATTTTAAAATATATAAATAAAACGAAAACCCTAGACCGATAAGCCTTGTATTCATGGAAAAAGGAAAAAAAAAAAGTAAATAACAAAGCCATATACGCAAGGAATCGAAATTTCTATATACCACTTCTAGCGCCCTCCTTCTCTTCATCTTCATTATGGTACTGAAAGCATTGCAGAAATTGAAAAACGCCTAAGATGACCGATCACTTCCCAGTAACAAAGAACTGATCGAACAAGAAGAAACGAAATTAGGGATTTGAAAGGGAAAAATTGAGATAATCGAAGTGAATAGAATGAAATACTGAAGTAAAACGAGGAGTTTGAATCTAATTCGGTAATGATCAGATCGTAAAAACAATCAATTTAGAAGAAAATAAAGATATATACGGAATTTTCAACCGGCAGAGTGAACAATTTGAAGGTTCCACGACCACGATCAAGATGGACGGAGATCGGAGGAAGAAAGGGAGATAAAAAAGAGAGAGAAGAAGAAGAAGAAGAAGAAATTCCAACTCAGAAGGAACTTGTGTTGAGATATATATATGGGTAAACAACTCTGTAGAGAAGAATTTTGCACAAAAAAAAAAAAAAAGTTTTACAGAATAAAATTTATTTTTATTATTTTCCTTCCTTATTTAATCTCTTAAAGTTAAATTAAAAAAACTTTTCTTTTCTAATTTCCTCCCCATCTGGGTTTATTATAGTATGCAAGAAAACTATCTCCGAGCCCAATGTGAATTGTTCAAAATTTCAGGGCGTTACACAAATAAATAAATAAATATATATATATATATATATACACGTTTAAATATACCTGACATTAAAATTATAAGGGATTTGATTTTTTGTATGATTAAGCTCTAGATGTATTGAGCAAGATAAGATGAAATAAAATGTCAACAACCAACATACCAAAATTTTGAACTAAAATTACTTTTTAAATTCTTTCACTTTGCCACCTTATTCAAAATTAAAACTACTTTTTTTTTAGATTAATTGACTTATTTGATAGCTTGGTAATCCAAAAATACAAGTCACATGTTATTTTATTAAAAAGTAAACAAAATTTTAATATGGCAAGAACCAAAATAAGCATTTCTTAAAAGTTCAGGGACTAAAACGAATATTTTTAAAATTTTAGAAACCAAAATAAAACAAATTTCAAAATTTAGGGACTAAAACAAACATTTTAAGTTTGGAGACTAAAATAGAATATTGTTCAAAATTCATAGTCCAAAATAACCAAAATAAGATTTAAACATATATATTATACACATATGTATATGTGTATGTATGTGTATATATATATGTATGTATGTGTATATATGTATGTATATATTATTATTATATTTCAATTATTTATTGGATTTTTTCTTTTATTTGGAGAACTTTGTTGCGATATTATTTATAAATTTATTAAAATCGAATGAAAATGGTGAAAACCTACTTTGAATGAAAAGTATTTGTGACCAGTTTACGTGTATCTCAACTAATCGTATGGGACAATCTATCTGATTTTACAATAGATGACCACGATAAATTGAGTTTATGGAATTGTAGCAATTAAATCATTGAATTATAGTTTTTTTTCTGTAATTTACTGCTTTTGTAGCTTTTTTTTTCTTCTTCCAAATTTGTAAGCTTTCGCTCGTTCATGGAGAAGAACATAATTGCAACTTAGTTCTTCAAGATGTAAAAGGAGAGTAGAAAATCAACGACAATCAAGACAAGAAGAGCTTATTTGGAGAAAATCTAAAATATGAATTTGAAATATAAAGAATTTAATGAAAACGTAGTTATATTTCATATTTTCAGATTTATTTTAAATATTTTAAAAATTAGATTCTGATTTAAACTATTATTTTAAATATAAAAACAATTAAACTTGTAGTTATTCAATAAGTATCATGTTGACTACAAACTATTATTAATTAATTTATGAACATTTTTCTGTTGAAATTTTAATTTTTGTATAATTATTAATTTTATAATATTATATAATTTATAATACATTAAATAATACAAATTTTAATTTCAAGGAAAATTGATATTTTTAAAAGTTTTTATCTTTATTTAATATAATTACATACTTTAAAATTTAGATATATTAAAAATATAGAAATATTATTTTCAAAATTTGCATAGCTATGATGACATAACCTGAAAATAGAATACAGATTTTCTAAAAACATAAAAGGAATCCAAATTATCAATCAAACATGCCCTGAGTTTTTAGGATTTGTGCGTTCATGTGTTCTATTTTCTTCTTCGCTATTTATTTATTTATTTGTTTGTATTATAATGTCATTCCAATATTCTTTGTTTCCATCCATTTTTCATTTTATATTTAAATATTTGCTTGAACATTTCAAAAACAAAAGTAAATTCATCAATAGATTTCCTCGTAACTTCATTTACATATAGTCAAACAAGTTTTAGAATTGAGACCCACATATCTAATTGTGATTCCCTCGAATTAAAAAATGTGATTCCTAAAAGAGATTTTTCAATTACTACATAATTAATCTACAAAATAAAATATAATTTTTATTTAAATTAAAGTTTGAAATTATTAAGATTTAAAAAGCATCATATTTGGCTTAAATTAAAGTTTAAAATTAAGGGATCAAATCAAAATTTTAAAAATATATTTTTAATTACTAAATAAAACATAGGAAAAATTAAAAATATATAAAAATATATTTTTTAAAAAATTAAAGTGTGAAATTAGATAGGTTAATCAAATCTATCCCAACCAAAATGAAAAATTGTTTTTACAATGACTAAATAATTAATAAAAATAATTTAAATTAAAGTTTGAAATTAATTGCTTAAGTAAATCATGGAAACCAAATGATCGAAATCAAAATAATAATACAAAAAAAATCAGTTACTAGATAATTAATACAAGATTTTAAAACAAATTGATAAAATAGTATTTTGATTTAAATTAAAGTTTGAAATTGAGTAATAAAGCCTAACTAAATCAAAATAATAAAAAAAAATAGGGTTGTTTTCAAATATAGAACTTTATCCATATCTATTATTGATAGGTTCTGAAATTTTGCTATATTTTGTAAATATTTTCAATGATTTTGTCATTGAAATATTTTTCTAAAAATTAATACTTTTTCAATTAAGAAATGATTAATAAGTAATAAAATTTTATATTTCGAAATACACTAACTTGAACGAATATGCATTTAGTTTGGTTGTCAGTTTGTGTTTGTTTTCGAAAAATGTTTTTAAATTTTGTGATTCAAAAGATACCAATTTTGAGAGCTTTTTTATGTTTTAAGTATATCCATATTTTGAATTCAAAATTTTAAAATACAGCATTATATTAAAAATGATAAAACAATAGTAAATATAATATTTCATATTTTTAAATTTAATTATTTTTGTTAAACCAAAATATGTAATATATAATATATAATACATTATATGATATTATGAAATAATATATTTATACAAACTTTTTTCATAAAACAAGTTCATAAATTAGTCCGTAATAATTTATAATCAACCTAATATTTAGTGAGTAATTATGATTGATTTTAGAATTTATAAATATATTTTCAAACACATATTAAAAAACTGTTTGATTTTAAATTTAATTTATGAATTCGTTACCAAATATATATTTGAAAACATAAATATAATTTTATTTTATTTAAATTCCTTATTTTTAAGATTCTATTTTCAAATTGCTTGCTAAAACAGGCCCTTATATTTTGGTTTAAATAGTAATAAAATCTTTCCACATCAAATCAAATAATTCTAATCAAATTAAAAATTTAATAAATTTAAACCAAAATATTATTTTATATATTTTTGGTTAAAAAGCATTCTTGGTGAATGCATCTCTAATTTTCACGTGATATAAGATATTATATTTTTTTATTAATTAGTATATATATAAAATAAACTATTTTTAAATTAATATTTTTATATACTAAATAGAACAAGAATTTCTAGTTTATATGAAAGAGTAGAACTATCCTCTTTCCCTAGTACTGGAAATAGTTTTATAATCAAATTTTTTTTTGTTTTTATAATTTTTATTTATTTCTTATTTTCTTTTTCTCATATGCACAATATCATTTATTTTTATATAATCAATTGAAAATTAAGAGTTAAAAATATAAGGGTGAGAAATATGTTTCATAACTTAAAATGACATTTTCTCATTCTTATATAGATTAATTTTTTTGTTATTTAATTATATTTATATGACTTATATTTTGTTACTCATTTTACTTTTCATGAATTGTTTTACAATATAGTAAAAAAGTCGGATTTAGAAGGAAAAAAAAACTAGCTAAAAATTTTGAAAAAAGAAAAAGTGAAGCAAATGGCAAAATTGTTCTTCTATACTTATCCATAGCTATTTTTTTAAAAAAGAAAACACATCAAATGATTTTTAAAATTCTCCACATGCTTGGATTAACAATTCAACATATAAATATTACTCATTCTTTTAAATTATATGAATTAGCGAAGGTTGACCATTATAACGATAGATGTAAATCATATTCGGCATTCAATTTCAGATGTTAGTTTATTGTAGCTTGTTTTGGTAAAGCCTTTATTTATATAAAAAATATATATATATTTGAACCATCTTGAAATCAATCCATGGTATTAGTTTATTGTGATTTTTTTCTACTAGGTCTTAACACATGCTTTGTACGTGACATTTTATTTAATTTTATCAAGTCAATAATATTTTCATTTCACGCTTACAATAATATAAATTATTATAAAATAGTATTCGATTTCTATAATTCAATATCTATCGAGATGCAAGTCTTTGGTATGTATTTAAATCATAAACTTAATGTTAATATAGTTGATTGAGTATGAAGCATTTTTAGTCTTACATTTGTCTAAAGAAAGAAAAAGGAAGGAATAAGAATAAGAAAAAAAACAAGTAAAAAATTAATAAGCAATGATACATTTTTTAGGATGTGGAGACAAAAACTCTAAACCCATATATTTTCTCTTTACTTAACCCATAAGAAAACTTGCTATTGGATTATGTGGGAGGTAGTTATCAAATTAAGAAGCGAAGATTTTCTCTTTATTGGCCATTTATGGAGGTGATTCACAAATAAAAGAAGAAATTATTGGATATATATATATATAGCGAATTAAAGTGAAAGTTTAGTGAAAATTTGAAAGATAAAATGAATTTAATTGTATAGATTAAATTCATTGTTTATAAACTTTCAAATTGAATTGAAACTTCAAATTAAAATGGTATTTCATGTATAAAAGTTAAATTTGTAGTTTTTTCAATTTGAATGAGTTATGTTTGATTTTTATCAAGTAACAACTCAATTGAGTTAAATTTGACAAATGTTTTAATTTTTGTATTTATTTGATTTTATTTTGTAATTCAGAGAATTACCAAATTGCTAGCCTATAAATAGCAACTTGGTTATTCATTTGTTACCTCTCATTCCAAATTGAATAATTCTCTCCTTTATTTATTTATTTCTTTTAATATTGAGTTGAGTTGAGAGCAAGTATCCAAGAGTTTACCAGATCCGAGTAGTTCGAGATTGCAATTCTACCAAAGTTAGTCGTTATATCCTACTGAGACGATCGTTGTAGTCTGCTTGCAACCCGTGCAGAGCGAATAATTGTCTTTGAAACAGTGCTTACTAGAAGCATGCCACAACTATGTTCTGAGTCTCCAAAGGTTTTTAAGTTCTTTCAAGTCTTTGGTTATTTTCATATCTAAGCCTTGTTATACCATCTGGATTTCATTTGAGTTTGAATATTATAAATTGAGTGTATTATTTCTAGTAATTGAGGTGTAATTAGTTTACTAGTGTATTCAATTCTATATAAACCAGAGAAGTTCAAGGGAGACAATTTCATAAGATGGCAATAGAAGATGATCTTCTATCTCACTATATTGAATCTTGCTCATATATTGAAGGGAGATTGCCCAATTACCCCGCCAGGAGCTATTACTCCTGAAACAAAAGCTGCTAAGCAAGCATGAATGCATTCAGACTTCCTATGTCATAATTATATACTTAGTGGTCTTGAGGACACTTTGTATAATGTCTATTGCAATGCCTACAAACATCAAAACTACTGTGGGAGGCATTAGACAAGAAGTACAAGCTAGAAGATGCTGGTACTAAAAATTTGCTTGTGGGAAAAATTCTTAGAATATAAGATGATAGATACCAAATTGGTAGTCAATCAGATGGAAGAATTGCAAATTATCATCAATGATTTGCAAAGTGAAGGATTGGACATCTGTGAGTCATTCCAAGTTACTGCTATGATTGAGAAGTTGTCTCCTTCTTGGAAGAACTTCAAATGTTATCTCAAACACAAGTGAAAGGAGTTATTCGTGAAGATCTCACGGTAAAACTTCGTATAGAAGAGGATAACAGAAAATGAGATGAAACTCCGCTAGAAGTTGAAACCAAGACTCACATTGCTGAAACTTCAAAACATAAACCCAATAAGAAAAATTTCAAGAAGAAAAATGCGAATCATGGGTCAAGGAATGATGCTAGCAAGTGCATTCGAGGCAATTGCTAGGTTTATGGTAAGCATGGTCATATTGATGTAATGTGCAAGCACAAGAAGGGACAAAGTTTCAACAATCAAGTCAATATCGTGGAAAATGAAATTTTGGTTGTCGTCATTTCTAAGGTAAGTATGGCTTCAAACATCTAAGGTTGGTAGATTGATACTGGTGCTACTAGACACATTTGTAAGGACAAGTCATTGTTCATTACAAATGAAAAGCTAGACGCCAACGATAAGTTGTACATGGGAAATTCTTCAACTGCCTTAGTGGAAGGAAAGGGAAAGGTCTTGCTGAAATGGACTTCTGGAAAGATACATAACCTTAATGACATATGGCATGTGCCAAAGATTCGAAAGAATCTAGTGTCAGAAACCCTCACTAGAAGAATTTCGGGCTTTAATGTTGGTTTTAAACCAACATTAAGCCCTTTAATATCGATTGCAACTGAAGCCCAAGAATCAAATGAAGCCCTTTAGACCGACATTGAAGCCCATAATCTGTCCATTTTATCAATTATTGTCCATTTTAAAAAAAAATCTGTTGTCAAATCCATTTTTTCGGTAAATAAGTATAATATGACACATCATCATCGAACGCTGTAGCTATGACATATTATTCATGTATGGATTGCAAATCTCTTACATTTAATCCGCAAATTCTACTATAAATTATAATTTAAAAGGCCGTACAATAATTCAGGCCTTGAAAACACAAATTACAAATAATACAAACATTATGAGTTTACTGTCCCTCTCCACTTGATAAGTATGGATCCCTTCATAATTCTTCTTGAACAGACCCCCCCAGCTTCAGCAGTGTCTGGTTATAGATATCTTTGTCTGACCACCGTTGTTCAAAGGATCACAAACAAAAAAGGTTTAAGGCAAATGATTGAAAGTGAAAATGTGGTCAGAATTCATATTCAACTAACCGTGTTTATTGGGAATGTGCATAAATGGTACATTCAAGGAAAAATTCTTGTAGTTAATGTGTTGGATCTACAGTTCCCCAAGAAAAAGCATAAAGATGTTGTGATACCAAATCTTTACTCCTTTGTTGCACCTGCAAAACAAGAAAACTCAATAGTTGAATAAATGAGAGAACCTTCTTTTTCAAGATCTTGAAGAAGAGAAGCTTGGTTACCTAGATATGAGATACGAGGACGAAGGAAAATTTTCGGCAACATAACGATGCTACCAGAACAAAACCAAAAATTTACCTTGAACCTGTTCAAAGAAACACACTCCCAAAAATATTTCACAACCACTTGTTCTCAACAGAACTATCAGAATTCCCAAAAGATGAATATTCAAGAACACATACATCAATAAGCAAATTTAGCTCAAAATGTACTTCAAATCTCAAAAGTTGTCATAAAAACTACCATAGTGTATGAATAACCCACAAACTACCATAGTGCAACCCACAGACTCAAGCACCTTGAATCAAATCTAAACTCTAAATAAATAGTACCCATGAGTCACAAACAGGTGTTATATTCTAATCCAATATGGTCCAAAGAGAAATAACCACACTATAACTTCTCAAATAGGAATTTCCATATCATTAAAGTCACTTGAAAACACTTAGAAAATGTGCTTAAAACTACAAGCATTCAAAAATGCACTTACCATGAACAATTTTTACGTGAATCCCTTGTTGTTTCAAAAAATCCATCTCCTCCCCACCCCTTCCAAACACCTAAAAAACACACAAACAACACCATTAAAAGTATAGGGTAGAAAAATTCATAGGCCTACTAAATACACCATTAAAATGCAACTTCTCATATATGTAAACAATTGTTTTTTAGGAGCTCTACTATATTTTGTCACACTATCATAAAAAAGAAATGAGCTCTTATATATTTATTCATCTACAAACTTCTTTACAACCCATCAAATTAATGTTTAAGTCGAATTAGGAATGAGAGTTTGAAGATTGCGTGTAATACTAGAAAAATAAACATGTTGACGGAACAAACAACTTGATCCGGCAACGAAATGAACTACGACGATAGTAGATAGAGCTCTAACAAATGAGATATGGTGGTAACAGATCCGGCAACAAAACGACGGAATGACGACGATAGCAGAACGACGACGAACGATGACGGTAGCAGATCTGGTAGAGACATACGAACGACGACAGAACGAGCAGCAAATCCGATGGAGACACGCGAACGACGACGAAACGAACAACAGATCCAGCAGAGATACGCGAATGATGACAAAATGAGCAGCAAATCCGGTGAAACGACCAGCAGATCCAAGTGATTGGGTGCGGTGACGCGGGTTGCACGATAAACAGACCTGCATGAAGGCCAGATCTACACCACGACAGCTTTTTACCCATGATTGACGGACGAATGGCAAAGGTTTGGAAGAGAAGAGTGAGAAAGAATAGGGTCTGAAAAGGGAAGTGTGTGAATGAGAGGAAAAAGAAAATAGAGGGAGAGTGAAGAGGGAAATGAAAAAAATGGGGGAAAAATAGAAAGTTAAAGGAAAAAGTGAAGCGGGTCTTTAATATCAGTTTAAAACCGACATTAAAGGTACCCCTACAATGTCGGTGACATTAAAGATCTGATTTTTTTTAAAAAAAAAAAATCGACATTATATATCCGATTTTACTTTTTTCAACTAACATCAAAGCCCAAATTCTTGTAGTGCCTACTCAACAAAAATAGGTTCAAGCTTGTATTTGAGTTAGATAATTTTATTTTGACAAAGGCAATATGTATGTAGGAAAAGACTATGTCACACCCCTTCCCAGATTACCCTCTTAATCCAAGAAGAGATGCGAAGACAGCAGTTGTCAACTCTCTTATGACAACTACTGCCCAACATACTTCTGTAAACCTGTTTTCTCAACACTTGATAAATATATTATTGAGATTTCTTTTAATAAAAGTATTATTGAATTGCATTCCTAAATCCAATAAACTAAGTCATGGCTATAACATGAATACTTAAACTTTATGTATAGACATAAAAGAGGATCAAGTTTTAGTATATAGCCAAAATGGTCTATAAGTATATGGATATGATTGAGTACCTTTCCTGGGGACACTATGAATGTGGCCCGCTTTATATATTGATACAAACGATGTGACCCCAAAGTCGTTCATGTAAAGACATGCGAGTGGGGGTATCCTATACAAAAGATGTTCACATAAGACCGGACCATGAAATAGTCACTTCTTCTTTATAAACGACCGTTTACTGTTAAAACTGACTATTTCAATTTGATGACCTAAGGTAACTTGATCTTAATCCTGAGCTAACTATAAACTTCTGTTTATTTGAGATTATCTTTTAATCTGCATGGGTGAGAGTGGCTCAACATCACCGTTCAATAAGTTTCCCATTTTAGCGGTAAGATCAGATAGATTGTTGGAGACATAATCTTGTAAGACGGAATTCACTTCTATCCATCTTAGGGTTAACGGGTAGGTTGTTCTCCTAAGTGTTGAATCCTGGTCTTGAAAAAATGGGCCCTGCCCTCTCATGGCTGAGAGAAATTCGATTTATTGGTAGGATCATAAATCAATTATTCATTAGAGGATTAGTAGAGACTTAAGGAGCAAGATGTATTATAGGGGTAAAATGGTAATATTGACCTAGCTGTAAATACGAACGACCTATGAAGGATCGACTTACTGATTATGATTAAATCAAGTGGACAGAAATATATCTACAATGAGAAGAGTGCAACTACTAAGCTATAGTGGTATATCTCGATAGTTAACGAATATTGATTAATTAGGTTTAAAGAATTTAGCCAATTAATCTCAAATCGTTGGAGCTCATGATCCGTAGGTCCATTAGGTCACTCTACTAGCTCATAAAAGGATTGAACCTTAAAATAGTGTGTTGAGAGAATTTGAAATGTTCAAATTTGGTTTAGAGTTTGAATAATATATTCGATATAATTAACGTTTGATTAACGAATTAAACAAAATGGGAGAGTTGGAAATATATAAATTTGATTTAAATATCAAGTACATGAATAGTGATTCATGTATGGATTAGGTGTTTTATTAATTTAATATTTGATATTAAATTAATTAAATTTTATTTTAAATAGTATTTTAAATAAAATTAGAATTTGAAAATTCAAATTCAAATTTTAAGTTTTATTTTTTGAAAATTTAAATTAATTAAAAAATTTTGGAAAATGAATTTTTCCAACTTTTCCAAGCTTTTTACACCTAATCCACTCAATTGAGTGGAAGATTGAGTGTCAATCTCCATTACTCATTAATTTGCATGTTAATATTGAATTAATAGAGATCTATTTGATTGAAAATGATGCATGCAAACTGAAATTGTAAAGGTGAAAATTTTCTTGTTTTCTCTCTTCATTCCAACTCCCAAATCACACCAAATTCCCTCTCAATTTGAGTACCACAACTCAATCTAAGGCCTGAGATTAGTAGAGAAGACTCCTGGGGTGGTCTACTATATAGATCGAAGAAGAAATATGTGGTGAATTCAAGCAACTCGGAGGAATCATCAAAGGTATTCACTTGAAACTCTAATCTACTGAATACCATGAGCATGCATGTTTTTTTTACTAAAATTGATGTAGTTAGAGTGCTTAGATCCTCAATTGCTTCCACATCTTGAATGTCAACTCCATCGAGTGGTATCAGAGCATGTTTTAAGCACTCAATCTACGTTAATTTTAGCATGGTGGGTGTTTTTCATGAGTTGCATGAAATGGTTGCTAAAATGGATATATTATGGTATCGACATCAAAATTTCTCTTCATTTTGTAAGTAATTGTTGTAATTGGCTCTTTGTTTATGGGTCTTATTGTGTCATTAAGAGTCTGTAAATTTATTAGAGTCAATAGAGTTACAATTAGGTTGTAATTGAAGAAGATCTGGAGCATGCTCAGCTGCAAAAACTCAAAATTGAAGCTTCTGTTAGACAGCGTTGCAACACTACCCTCACAACGTTGTAGCTGATGGAATAAAACAACATGCACAATGGAAGCAATGAATCAACAACACTCTAATTACATTAAATAAACTAGGATTAAGCAAGCAAAGATAGTTGGAAATACAACCTTTGTAATTTTCACAAGAATCTTCGTCTCTATGAGCAATCAACACCACCAACGGTAAATTCTCGCTATTCTCTAGTTGAAGAACACGGTTGTGGAATCAAATGTTTAGTGAAAGATAGGAAATTTCACTAATTAATTTAAGGAGTCAAAGAGATTTTGTGGATTATTATGGTTTAAAAAACAAGGAAGCATTAGCCTTTTTCATTTGGAAAAACAAAAATGTTTATAAACAAAACACATGCAAAAACTCTTCTTGCATGGCCTCCACCTCAAACTCCATTAGCATGAAAAGATTAGGTGTCAAGCTTAGCAAGAGCCACTCCATAGACCACTTAGTTAGTAAAAAAATTCAACAATTAGATTTTTTCACTAATTAATTTTTTATTGATTTTTTTTATAATAAATCAAATTTATTTGACAAAATATGAAATACATTTTTCATATTTTAGAAATTATTTAACTAAAATAATTTTAATTAAATAAAATAAAAATTAATATCACTTATTAAAATGACTTTGACACCTAATTTTGATTAATCACGTTAATCAATTTTTAAAACACTTCCATGCTAATATTTTATTTAATATAAAATATACTCTCAAAAGATAATTAATTATTATTTTGCATCAATCTAAAGTCTGAGATTTTACTAAAATTATTGTAGTTAGAGTACTTAGATTCTCAATTGCTTACGCATGTTGAATGTCAACTCCATCAAAACAAACATAATCATGTATTTCATAAAACATTTACATACTTACTTTTATGGTTTGAAAATAAAACTGAAAACACGGAAACATAGCATATAAAAATCCTGAATTAAAATTCTTCATCATTCTTTATAAAACACCTCTACTTCTCTACCTGAATCTGAGGGAGAGCCCTTTTGCTTAATCCCTAATAACCTTAGTTGAGAGAGCGCTCTTTTCCTCAATTTCATCAATGTTGATAACATAGGTCATACTTGTAAGTAGAACTGAATAAAATCCTGACTACCTTACCATACCTTCGGTATCAGGGATCCCTAGCATAACTGGAAATCGGGGTACCTTACCATACCTTCGATACTAACATTAAAATAAAGCTCCTGTATAAGGCACAAAACATTTAAATCTTTCATAAAACAACATACTCATGATAAAATAATTAAACCTCAAAGTTTAAATGTCATCGCATAGTGTCTTGCAAACATTAAACATGCTCATAAATTCCTTTGTAGAAATTCATCATATTTTATAACATGGGCATAAACTTATTGAAAATGCATGCTAATTCTTATATAAAATATCTATATTTAAAACTATGGATCATGCAATCAACATATATTGAAAGCATGCGTCGAGGAAATTACGATATAAAACAGTATGTTATACTCGTTGTGTGCCGAAAATCATTTATAAAACTACTCATTAGAAATCATTTGTAAAACATGTCACTCATTGTCATAAGCTAATCCCCAAAAGGTCTATATGCCTCTTCCATTTGTGTCTACCCTGTAATAAGAATAAATCCCTTGGTTAATGTCATTGGCTCCTTTTGGAGCTCAACTTAAACATTTAGCTTAACATCATACTTAAGGATTTTTTTCTTATAGTTTACTGATTGCATAGCTTAATTCATCGCATCATTATTGCTTTCATCGCATCGACTGAACTCATCGCATCACTTATACTTAGTCAATTTACCTTTTACTTGGTTGAAGAATAGCACTTACGGGTGCTCGAAAAGTTACAAAGAAACACTTTCATGCCTACGCGATGGGCGTCCACTACAATTCTCACTGAGCATGCCTCGGCTGCTAACACGTTCATTCGTGCAGCCTCATGCCTTATCCCACGTGGCACCTTACCTGATGACTACCTTTGTTCTCGTGAATCCTCGCTAATCGCTTACGCGTGTCGTCCCATACCTTGTCCTGTCAGTTGCTTGCTTATCCTTCAAATGTAGCTATGTGCTTATTCATCCATAACATTGATCCAGATTTCAAATTCCATATTTAATAACTTGTAGTCCAACCATTATTTAACTAAACTTCCTTCACATGCTCATAAACATCTTAACTTTCTTACCTTAGGATTTGAGAATCAAATTCCTAAGGTTAGGATGGAAATCCTTTAATCTCTCAAGCTTGCCCGAAAATTCATGAAACTTCAAATTCTCTGCAATTCTTCAAATTTTCAAACTTTAATCGCTTGAATCTTGTCTCACAGCCCAAGATCACCTTCAGCACCAATTAAGCTTCAAGTGGGCAATAACCTTCTTTCCTTAACATGAAAAATTTGGCAAAATAGGTTTCCTCTTTTCAAGACCTATTTATACTTAGGCTTGCATGCACATCTAGCTTAATCAGATGCCACCTGGCCCATTAATCTTTAGTTAATGTTTCTAAAACTGCCACTTGGC
This sequence comes from Benincasa hispida, assembly GCF_009727055.1. Lineage (NCBI taxonomy): Eukaryota > Viridiplantae > Streptophyta > Magnoliopsida > Cucurbitales > Cucurbitaceae > Benincasa > Benincasa hispida. The sequence goes on from NC_052359.1 coordinate 11,223,008, forward strand.
CCACGTACTAAGTGATTAGGTTGAATTCTTCAACTTAACTTCATCGCATAAAGTTTGCACCTTTTGGTCTTCGCTCATTCCTAGCCATCATCGTATCGCCTTGCCTTAGGCATTCATTACAAGCCTTATCCGATCTGTTGGGGTTGATGCCCTAAAGTCTCATGTCCTATAGTTTGTAAACAGTATGTACGAACACTTGTGTTGTTAATATATGATATTTACTTCACATCTCGTATTTTGCTCGATTAATTGTTTTATTTGCTTTACCATAAACCAATAAACATAAAATCCTTGGTTATCTATATGTGACTCAAGCATGTATGTGGTGACATACAAGTGGATCATGTCTTGAGTGATAACCAAAAATGGTCTGTAGTATATGGATAAAAGAGGGAAACCTTATCCTGGTAACGCTACGGATGCGACCCACTTTGTGGAATGATCACAAGTATTGTGACTTGTCACAGATGGTCTGATCCTAATCATTCGTGTTGGGGACATGCGATCAGGGGCGTCATATACAAAGAGTTTGTATAAGACCTGACCACGAAGTGTTAACTTCTCGTTATATAACACCATTCATGATAGAGACTTCACTTCATTAGGATGACAATAGGTAACATGACCTCAATCCTGGGTGAGTTGGGAACTCCTGCCATTGAGGGCGGTCCTTTGATTTGTATGGGTGTGAGTGGCCAGGTCGCCGATTCAAACCTACCATTTTGGGGATTCGTCTGATATTGGAAGCGGGAACTCAGCTACACAAGATATAATTCACTTTTTCCCCGAGTAGGGTAATAGATAGATGGCTCCCTTAAGGGCTAATTCCGGGGCTTGAACAATGTGGCGCCACAACATCTTCTCTTGGCCCGAAAGGTGTTCACACATAGTTGGACTATGTTTAGTATTGTGTTCATTAGAGGAATCAGTGGTACTTAAGGAGTGAGATGTAACTACAGGGGCAAAATGATAAATTGGTTCAGCTGTACTTACGAGCATCTTTGAAGGTCATTGCACTCATGATTGGTTATATCCGATGGACACAGAAATATATCTGTTTGCAAGAAAAGTTCAGCTGTTTGGTCTTTAGTGGAATGCCTGATAGTTAATGGATGGTGGATCTCATGGCTAAAGAGTATAGTCAGCTATTCATATCATTAGAGCTTTCGAGCCATAAGTCCATTAGGTCCCCTGGGTAGCTTGGGTAAAAGTCGAGAACTAGTATTTGGGTAATTTGAAATTTTCCAAATTGACAAGAGGCAGTTCAATTATATATATTGAACTGGTTTAATTAGAATGATATAGTTAGCAAATGTATGAGATACATTATTTTAGAGGAAATTAGATATAAATATGATTTATACAAGTAGAGGAGAAAATACTATAGTAGATATGTGATATCAAACTATAGGATATAAATATAATATGATTAATTTATTTAATTAATTGATTGATTAATTATGATGATAAATAATCATTTTTTCATGTTCGGATGTGGAGGGCAGCGTTGATTATGGAACCGATGGTTAAAATGAAAAAAGTTTTCATTTTGAATCGTGCAATCGATATTGATTCTCCGCCCAAAAAGATTCGTGAAATGATCGCCCGAGAGCCTATATGATAGTTGCATCTCCGCCTAAACGATCGTTCACCTTGCGTTTTTAACTAAACAATCGTATATGTTTTTCCTAAAGATATTTCTACATGATCGTGTAGCCCCTATGCGATAAGCACTTCTTATACGATAGCACTGTTTTCTCTTCCACATGCTTATCGCCTACAACGACTCATTTGTCTCCGTCCTCTACCAAATTCACCATAGTCCACCCTTTGAGTTTTCACCTGAGAATGCTCGGGGCTCATTAGAGGTGGTGTCGTCCCCATTGCGGCGTTCGTGTTCGTGTTGATTGTGCTACTACAGTTGACATTCCTACTGGGTGTTGGTAGATCTGTTAGAAGGTTTCCGTTGCGTTGGAGTTCCGGAGTGTGAAGATAGTCTTCAACTGGTATGGAACTCTATCCCTTATGTTATTTATCTTATTTTGAGCATGCCGATAATTAGATTTATTTGCATAACTATATATATTGAATGTATAATTGTTATATTTCAGTCACGGTGAGATCGAAGCGATCCGAATGAACTCATGGAACTCTCGGTATGAGATCCTTCAATTGGTATCAGAGCCAGGTTTTGATACTCCGATTTCATCTGTTGCAACGAAATAAGATTTACATTCATGGTGGGTTCATTTCTATGCTGTTTAATTGTTAAATCTGCTGTGGATGTGCCAGATTAATGGATGTTTTAGGAATGTTTAACCTCGGTTTGATTTAAATCATTTTACACTTTGGTTGTTTGTAAAGGCTCCTGCGTTTTTGGGCATTAATAATCGTTATCGAGTCTGTATTCAAAGTATGTTTGGAGTTTTGAGTCGTTTGTCGAAGTTCTAGGCAAGCATTGCGGCTCTTCGAGGAAGGAGGCGATCTAGGGTTGATTGCATCGTGTAGAAGAAGTTTTACGTGATCACTATCCATCGCATCGTAAAGATGAAGAAGTACGCGATCGTTGATGAATGCATCGGTTAAACGATGGGGAATGCGATCAATAGTTGGTTGCATCGGGTTGACGATCTAGTACGCGATCGCTGAGTATCACGTTGTGTAGATGATGAGATGCTCGCAGATCGCTTAACGCGCGGGCGCGCTAGACGATCGTTTAGATCAGCAAGCTTCATCACTTAGTAACTGACTAAACGATCGGTTAGTAACTCAAGGTAAATCGTTTAACTGTCATCGCGCTACACGATCGCATGGATAGTCAGGCTTCGTATCCTCGTCATTGTCTACGCGATCGTTTTTTTATGCTCCTATCGTTTATTGCACGTTGAACGATTGTTTACCTACTGGAGTTTGCTACACGATGAAGACCTCCTAGTGGTTTAAAACCCAGTTCGCCTGTGAACTAGTTTTCTCGATGAAAAATGTAATACATAGGGTTTTTCATTCCGATTGTTTTGTGTAAAGGCTCATCTCAGTCCATTAATCCTTTGTTTATTACATGCGATGTATGTTTTATATGTCATATGGTATGCACATATAGTAAATCCCACCTTAGGTTATGCAATGGTCATGCATCATTTCTTTATTGTAATTTTTATAATTTAGAGAAGCATGATTTAATTATGTAAGAGCATGCTCATGCATCATATAATATAAGAGTTATATTTATGCATGCATAAAAAACATTGGCATGCATCATTTTTATATTATAATTGTTATAGTATAAGGGTGAATGATAGCATGTTTGCTTGGTTGTTACGCGTTATATAAAAGTTATATATAGTAATGACCGGACATTACATGAAGCATGATACATAGGTTATTTTATAAATGTTATAAACGCCTCGTTGTGCGCAATTGTTTTAGTTATTTCTTTTTAAAAGTTAAAGAGAAATTAGAACTAAAAAAATAATAAAAACATGCATGCTCATTTAGGTTTAATTCATGGTTTTAAAATGTTTAAAACTTAGATCACATAAACCTAAGATCACGGTTCTAATATGATTAGCAACCCTAAGGCTTTAATCTTTTAATCAGTTTAATAGGATTAAATTGGCTAATAAAAGGTTAAAGTGTGGCAAATCTTTTTATAAGGGACCTTTTGTCTAAGGCGGGTTATGTCTAGGCTGGGGTATTTAAGTTGACGGAAACATAACAGCCCTACCTGGGAACTTACCTGGAAAAGTGAATTAGATAGATTTGATGCATGCATGCAAGTTAAGGACAGTCCATTAAAGTGTTTAAATATGACTACTTGAACTTGTTCATATTTCATAAACAAACATTGTTTATGAGCAAAGTTTAAAAAAATGACTTAGACTAAAATTAGTAGCTGGATTGTCTAGGTTAATGAATCCCTAGGTAGAACATTCAGTGGGAGGTACTTGGGGCATGAGATGCTTCACTTAAACCTTTCAGTTTTCTCCTAAATAAACCACACCGTGAGATCTATCCTCGGCCTCGCGGCACCTTTGGCGTGTCCCCTCCAACGGATTTTGGTGTTTGAGTAGGTCAATATCAAGATGAATGGATAGAATGGTTATAGTAAGTGGGAGCGGGATGTGCGACAGCATATCCCTCGGTCTCCCTCGTTAGGTTGAATAAAGTTACTGTGCATCGTCTCGAGGCACCCTAGGAGTGTCCCCCTAAAGGATGGCAGTTTTGCACGTTTCTTTATTTGATCTCCTGTAAGAGGATAAGGTAACTTAGTCTCTTGTCCTAATCTGTCTTTTCCCTACGGTAAGCGTATTAGGGCAGGACTCTGGCACCAAAAGTGAGGGGTTACACTTACACGGAATAGTTAAAGGTTAATGATTCTAGACCGAAAAAATGGTGGTTGTTAGGTTCAGTTCCAAGAGTTGGTTCTGCCTAATGGTTGAGAATGTCTCATCCCACCGAAGGGGGCATACAAGCGATGGACAAGGGCGAATGAGAAGGCCCGAGCCTACATCTTGACAAGTTTTTTTGAAGTCTTGGCCAAGAAACATGAGCCTATGGTCTCAGCGCGTGAGATCATAGAGTCCCTGCAAGGGATGTTTGGACAACCGTCTGAATAGCTTATGCGTGAGGCTCTTAAATACATATTCAACTCCAAAATGCAAGAAGAAATCTTTGTTTGTGAACATGTGCTAAACATGATGGTCCACTTTAATGTGGCGGAGTTGAATGGGTCTACCATCGATGAGGGCAGCCAGGTTAGCATAATCCTGCATTCTTTGCCGGAGAGCTTCTTGCACTTTATTAGTAATGTGATTCTTAACGAAGTGAAGTATAACCTTACAACTCTCCTCAACGAGTTGCAGACATACCAATCTTTAATGAAAAGTAAGGAGAGGCAGAAAAGTGGGGCAAATGTTACTTCATCCTCTATGACGTTCCATAGATGTTCGACCTCAGGAACGAAGTCTACATCTTCTACTTCTAACTCTGCAAAGGGAAGAAGAAAAATGGTGGTAAGGGAAAAGGGAAGGCACCTGCTAACCCACTGCCTGTCGCCCCAAGGATTTGTCCACAAGTTACTAAGGGAAAGTGATTCCACTGCAACTAACCAAGATGGACACTGGAAGAGGAACTGTCCTTAGTATCTGAAAGAGAAGAAAGCAACCAAGGCTAAGGTCAAGGCCGATAAAGGTAAATGTGATTTACTTATGCTTGAAACTTGTTTAGTGAAAAATGATGATTCTGCCTGGATAATTGATTCAGGTGCCATTAACCATGTTTGTTCTTCTTTTAGGGGATTAGATCTTGGTGACAGTTGGAGGCTGGTGAGATGACGATACAAGTAGGCAGTGGGCATGTCATCTTAACTGTGGTAGTGGGAAGACTCCAGTTAGCTTTACAGAATAGGTTTCTTATTTTAAATGATGTTTATATTGTTCCTGAACTAATAAAGAACCTTATTTCTGTAAAGTGTTTATTGCAATGTAAATATACTGTCTCTTTTGAAGTGAATAAAGTTTTTATCCATAAAGATGGTGTTTTTATTTGCACAGCAAATCTGGAATCGAATTTATATGTGCTAAGTCCGTTAGCCAATAATTCCCTCCATAATACTGAAATATTCAGAACCACTATAACTCAATCAAAACGTCGACGAATTTCTCCAAAAGAAAATGCCCAACTTTGGCATCTATGTTTAGGGCACATCAATCTCAATAGGATTGAGAGATTGGTGAAGAATGGACTTCTAAGTGAGTTAGAAGAAAATTCTTTACCTGTGTGCGAATCTTGCCTTGAGGGTAAGATGACTAAACGACTTTTTACTGGAAAGGATTCTAGAGCCAATGAGCCTCTTAGTTAGTACATTCTGACCTTTGTGGTCCTATGAATGTGCGAGCCCGAGGTGGCTATGAGTATTTTATCAGTTTTACTGATGATTACTCTAGATACGAGTATGTTTATCTTATGCAACGGAAGTCTAAATTCTTTGAAAAGTTCAAAGAGTTCAAGGCTGAAGTTGAAAATGTATTAGATAAATGGATTAAAACACTTCGATTGGATCGGGGTAGAGAGTTTTTGGACTTGGCATTCCAGGACTATTTGATAGAACATAGAATCGTTTCCCAACTCTCAGCGCCGGGTACACTTCAGCAGAATGGTGTAGCGGAGAGGAAAAATAGGACCTTGTTAGACATGGTTTGCTCGATGATGAGATATGCTTCCTTACCGGACTCGTTTAGGGGTTTCGCAGTGGAGACTGCGGTGTACATACTCAACTGTGTTCCCTTCAAGAGTGTTGTAAGGACACTTCTAAAGTTGTGGAACGGGCGTAAAGCTAGTTTACGTCACTTCTGCATTTGAGGTTGCCCTGCACATGTGCTTGAGGTTAATCCTAAGAAGTTGGAACCACGGTCAAGGGTATGCCTCTTTGTAGGCTACCCCAAAGGTACACGAGGGGGTTATTTTTATGATCCGATAGAAAATAGGGTGTTTATTTCAACAAACGCTACTTTTCTGGAGGAGGATCATATAAGAGAACATAGTCCACGAAGTAAAGTTGTGTTGCATGAGTTTTCCAATGAAACTACTAAAAGTTCAACAAGAGTTGTTGAAGAGCCTGCTACATCAACAAGAGTTGTTGATGGGAGTTCATCTAGTAGGTCGGTTTCGCCTCAAGAGTTGAGGGAGTCTCTACGTAGTGGGAGGGTTGTGAACCCACCTGTTCCCTATCTGGGTTTCACGGAATTCCTTGCTATGGTAGCAGATGGCGACATTGAGGATCTGTTGTCTTATAAGAAGGCAATGGAGGATGTTTACCGGGATGAATGGGTCAAGGCCATGGATCTTGAGATGGAGTCGATGTACTTCAACTCATTATGGGATCTTGTAGATCAACCTGATGGGGTTCGCCCTATAGGTTGTAAATGGATCTATAAGCGCAAACTAGGTGCTGATGGGAAGGTACAAACCTTTAAGGCTCGACTTGTGGCAAAGGATTATACCCAGATAGAGGAAGTCGATTATGAGGAGAATTTCTCGCTTGTTACCATGTTAAGGTCGGCATCCTCCTGTCCATTGCAGCATATTATAATTATGAGATCTGGGAAATGGACGTCAAGACAACCTTTCTGAATGACAATCTTGAGGAGACCATTTATATGGTACAGCCCGAGGGATTCATAGCCCAAGGTCAAGAGCAAAAGGTTTTCAAACTGAATCGGTTCATTTATGGACTGAAACAGGTGTCTTGATCTTGGAACATACGGTTTGATACTGCGATCAAGTCATAAGGCTTTGACCAAAACATTGATGAACCTTATGTCTACAAGAAGATCATCGACGCTTCAGTAGTCTTCTTAGTCTTGTATGTAAACGATATCCTACTCATTGGGAAAGATGTAGGTCTACTGACTATAGTTAAGAACTGGCTAGCGACCTAATTCCAAATGAAAGATTTAGGAGAGGCTCAGTTTGTTCTAGGTATACAGATCTTTCAGAAACGTAAGAACAAAGTGTTAGAACTGTCTCAGGCATCGTACATTGACAAGATGTTGCTCAAGTACTCGATGTAGGACTCCAAGAGAGGCCTACTGCCATTCCGGTATGGAGTCACTTTGTCTAAGGAAATGTGTCCTAAGACGCCTCAAGAGGTTGAGGAGATGAGACGGGTTCCATATGCGTCTATCATTGGCAGTTTGATGTACGCAATGCTCTGTACTCGTCTAGACATCTGCTACGTTGTGGGTATAGTCAGTAGGTATCAATCTAACCCAAGCCAAGGTCACTGGACCGTAGTGAAGAACATCCTCAAGTATCTTCGGAGAACGAGGGACTACATGTTCGTGTATGGTTCGAGGGATTTGATCCTTACCGGATACATGGATTCTGACTTTTAGACTGATAAGGACTCTCGCAAATACATATCAGGGTCAGTCTTTACTCTTAACGAAGGAGCTGTAATGTGACGAAGCACTAAGTAGGGGTGCATCGCCGTCTCCACTATGGAGGCGGAGTACGTAGCGGCTTGCGAAGCTGCTAAGAAGGCCATCTAGCTTAAGAAGTTCTTGACAGTCCTGAAAGTTGTTCCAGATATGTCTAGGCCCATTACCCTCTATTATGATAATAGTGGGGCAGTGGCAAACTCCAAGGAGCCAAGGAGTCATAGGCACGGGAAACACATAGAGCGGAAGTATCATCTGATCCGCGAGATAGTGCATTGAGGAGACGTGATCATCACGCAGATCGCTTCGGAGCACAATGTTGCCGAACCATTTACGAAGGGTCTCATAGCTACAGTGTTTGAGGGTCACCTTCAGAGCATGAGTCTACAGGATCGCTTGCGGCTGAACTAGGTCAAATGGGAGATTTTCTTGTACTGTGCTTTTATGCCTTAGTTTATTGTTTTGTACTAAGTTTTTTGTACACCCCACTTCACTTTAGGACAAGTGGGAGATTTTTGGGGTTGATGCCCTAAAGCCTTGTGTCCTGTAGTTTGTAAACAGTGTGTACGAACACTTGTGTTGTTAATATATGATATTTACTTCACATCTTGTATTTTGCTCGGTTAATTATTTTATTTGCTTTACCACAAACTAATAAACATAAAATTCCTAGTTATCTCTATGTGACTTAAGCATGTATGTTTTTGAAATTAAATGAGAGTAAAAAGAGACTAAAAATTGGGAGAAAGCAATTCGTTTTTCAGCGACAACTTCCACAAAATTGTCGATTACTGAAGTTTGAACCGTTGGATTGTGCTCAAATTTGGTTAGTTTGTTCGAGACATATAGAATTTCATCTTGAACAGTTGGATCGTTGTGTTGAAGCTTTGGTTTATTCATAATCACTGCTGAATAAAATCTGTAAAACTAGAAATTCCCATTCTCTCTCACTCTTACAAACCCTCCTCATGCAAGACCCTCACTACTAACCGCTAACCTAAACAATTTATGCCGTCCGACAGTAATACCCGCTACCTATCTTTGGTAGCCATGAGCTAACGCGCCATCAACCGCCACTGCCTGATCTTTGCTGAAATCTTGAGATAAACCTTGGGTAAGACTTATTTTTCCTTATAATTTGGGAGGTCAAATTCACCCATTTGATTTTGGGTTAAATTAGTAACCTCTCTTTTGTGTGAAACTTAAATTCAAGATTTGGAAGTTTTGAGGTATTGACCATTAAGCTAGAGACCATTTTTCATTTTGCAGAAAATTGGTAAAGATCGGTAAGTTCTGGGTAAGAGCGGTTGAGTTTAGAAGGTTCTCGGTTGTCCATTAAATTTTGGTTTTCTTTTTGGTTGATATCGATGATATTTGGAATTTAGATCCAAGATTGGAGTACTTCAGAGTGCGGAACGTGCTGCCTAGAGGATTCATGTTCGTTCGACAAGTAGTTTGATAAGCATTGTAATCCTTGTTGTTGGTTGTCGGCAACCTATTTATTATTGGACTAAAATAATGGTTTAATTTTAAGTATTTTAATGGTTCTAAGTTGTAATCCATTAAGTTTTAAAATCTGCTAAGAGGAGATTTTGGAGTTGAAATCCTGCGAGTGTCTGTTGATCAAGTTTGGTTTGGGGGACTCAATTCAGGACTTATTTGGTTGGAGATCATTAGCTTGGATTAATATTTGAATTTGACTTCGAGGTAAGTAATCTTACTACTGGAACTGCCCACGGCCAGGCACTGGATGTATGCTAGCATGATAGATTAATGTTATGGTAGAATGACAGCATAATGAACTGATAATTTAGTATAACCGATGTATGTTCTTGCTTGAGGATCTGAAAGATGTATTTGTGCACATAGATACTTGAATGCTAGCATGAGATGATATTTGATTTCATGAGATTGTATATGATCTGTGGATATTGAGGCGTGTGTATGTTGTAGAGCCATGATGTTGAGGTATATATGTATGTCATAGAACCATATTGTGATAATTATGGTGTCAAGCCTATGATAGTGATTTTATTGATTAGTTAGAATGCCCACTAAGTTTGTGTTTCCTTCGGGATTCACCAGTTTGAGTTTCCTTTGGGATTTATCAGTTTGTGTTTCTTTTGGGATTCACCAGTTTTTGTTTCCTTTAGATTCACAAGTTATTATGTCTCCTTCAAGATTCACCAGTTTGTGTTTCCTTCGGGATTTGCCAGTTATTGTGTTTCCTTCGAGATTCACCAGTTTATGTTTCCTTTGGGATTCACCAATTTGTGTTTCCTTCGGGATTCACCAAATATTGTGTTTCCTTTGGGATTCATCAGTTTGTGTTTTCTTCGGGATTCACTAAATATTGTGTCTCCTTCGGGATTCACCAGTTTGTGTTTCCTTTGAGATTCACCAGTTATTGTGTCTCCTTCGGGATTCACCAGTTTGTGTTTCTTTCGGGATTCACCAGTTATTGTGTTTCTTTCGGGATTCACCAGAGGTAGTGGGCATATTTAGCTACAGTAGGATAAACTCAGTTTTTCATGTATGTATGTGTCCCATGAGGACTAGGACAGTTTATATGTTCCACCAGAGGTAGGCATCTAGAGGACATAAATGCCTAACCTGACCCCAGTAGTGGGGTTACTTACTGAGTATTTTATACTCATTCTTTCTCATGTTGTTGTTTCAGGTAAAGGTAGAGACGCACCGGCGACAAACAAGCGAAATTCGTGATCGAGCCACTGGGACTAGTTTTATGCTTCCGTTCATGAGATTTAGATTTCTTTTCATGTTTTTCTTAACTTTCAGTTTTGATGTTTAAAACTTACTATTAAGAATCATTTTCAGACTTATTTATTATCATTTACGATTTATGGGTACTCTACTGTTGTTTTAATGTTTGAATTTAATGAAAGTCTTTTGAACTTACCTTATTTAATTAGCATTTACTTCACCATAACAGAGTGTCGTTTTAAGTTCCATGCATGCATGTATTTAGTAACGGCCTAACTTAAGTCCTAGGGGGTCAGGTCATTACAGCCTGACAGTTAACAGATGGTAGATCTCATGGCTAAAGAGCTTAGTCAGCTATTCACGTACCTTTGGAGCTTCGAGCCACAGGTTCATTAGGTCCCCTGGGTAGCTTAGATAAAAGTCGAGAACCAGTATTTGGGTTAATTTGAAATGTTCAAATTGACAAGAGAAAGTTCGATTATATATGATATAATTGGACTGGTTAATTATATATGATATAATTAACAAATGTATGAGATACATTATTTAGGAGGAAATTAGATATAAATATGATTTATATCAAGTAGAGGAGAAAATACTATAGTAGATATTTGATATCAAACTATAGGATATAAATATAATATGATTATATTAATTAATTAATTAATTATATGATAAGTAATAATCTTTTCACGTTCGGACGTGGGTAGTGGGTAGTTTTGGTTATGGTAACCGATGGGTTAAAAATGAAAAAAAAAAATTCATTTTGAATCGTGTAATCGATATTGATTCTTCCGCCCAAAAAGATTTCATGAAACGATCGCCCGAGAGCCTATACGATAGTTGCTTCTCCGACTAAATGATCGTATACGTTTTTCCTAAATGATCGTATACGTTTTTCCTAAATGATCGTTCAACATTTCATACACGATCGTGTAGCTCCTCTATGCGGTAAGCACTTTTGCTATATGATAGCACTGTTATCTCTCCCACCTGCTTATCGCCTACACGACTCGTTTGTCCTCCGTCCTCTACCAAATTCACCAAAGTTCACACTTTGGATTTTCACTCCGAGAATACCCTGGGCTCATTAGAGGTGGTGTCGTCCCCGTTGCGGCGTTCGTTTTTACGTTAATTGTGCTGCTGCACGATCATCTTTCCCTTAAATGGCTTCCATAACATTCCTCGTCGCATAATCTATGTGACACCATTTCCTCACCTCATCGCCCAAGCTCACGACAACCCCACTTGCTAACCTCTAATCCTCTCACTAGTCTTCATCTCGCGCCCCTCTTAGCACTCTACCTTAGCATCCCTTGGAGCGCTCGTCTAAGCGACTTAGCTGCTCGCATGCTACCCACACTTGACCTTTATTAACATCACATGGAACTGGTCGCATATACCTTTTTACCAGCCTCGACCAACACCTGACTCATTTGATAGCCAACTTAACTTCCTTTATGGGCTTCCGCATGCATCATGGGCCATACTTGGCCATATTTTCCCCTTCTTGAATACCTAGTCACAGGGTGACTTAGTCGCATCAAGCTCTCTGTTTTTTCTTTTTAAGTGTTAATTCCTCTCCATTCACTCGAGAGCCTAAATATCCATACTTAGAAGAATTTATGCCCTCATTTAGCTTGGCTTCATGCACAACTTTCCTTTGCCTTAAACTCTTAGAAATTACAAAGTGTTGGCTGCCAATTACCTAGAGAGCACTCTTCCTCAACACTTAGAAAATTTGCCCTCTTCTTAACATTTACATACTGAAAGGATACACAAGCATGCAACAAAAGCAAATAGAATCAATAAGTATTCTAATTACATTTAATTTGAGTTCTAAAGCATGCATATTCAAATGAGTTTCAAGTTACATACCTTTTGTGATGAAATCTTCAAATCCAAGTTGCTTTTCACTCCAATTCAACCGTGAACCACCAAGATATCTTCTCTACTATTCTCAGCCTTGGATTTGAGTAGTGGAACTCAGATTTGAGAGAATTTGGTAAGTGATTTTGTGGGTTTGAAGAGGAAGAAGAAGATAAACTAGAAACCAAATTTCCAGCAATCAATTCTCTGTCCATTCCCTTCCTCTTAGCAGATTGAAGGTGTTTTGTACTTCAGCAGCATGCAAGCAACATCAACCATGCATTTGGCCAGCAACTGCTATCTTATTTGAGGTGGGATTTGTGTGCGCATGGAGGAGGTTGCTTCAAAAATGGGAAAAACCCACTTTTGGGTTTCAATTTCCAATTTTTCCAATTTCTTTCTTTTTAATTAATTCTAAAATTAATCAAATTTTGATTTAATTAATTATCAATTAATCAAATCTAAAATTGTAAAATTCAATTTCTCAAATTGAATTTTTTAAAAATGGAAATTAATTTTTTTAATTAATTAAACAATTTAATATCAAATATAAAATTAATCACACACCTAAATTTGAATCTTATTCATGTAATTGATATTTAAATCAACATTTAAATATTATACACTTTCCGATTTTGTTTAATTTCAACAAATTAAATGTTAATTATTTCAAAAATAATTATGCACACCCTAATTTGATTTTGAACTAATTTAAACTCAAAACCTTTTGAACAATTCAAATTAATATCATTCTAAATTCACTCAATTTAATAATTCAAGATGTTTATGTTTTACGAGCTAGTAGAGGGACCTTATGGACCTACAGATGATGAGCTCCACGATTAAGATTAATTGGCTAAAACTCTTTAGACCGAATTAATCATTACTTGTTAACTATCAAGTCACACCACTATAGCTTGATAGTTGCATTCTTCTCATTGTAGATATATTTAACCATAACCAGTAAGTCGACCCTTCACAGGTTGTTCGTAATACCAACTGGGTCAATGTGCTATTTTACCCTCGATATTATGTCTTGCTCCTTAAGTTCCAACTGATCCTCTAATGAACAATTGGTTTATGATCCAATCACTAAACCGGATCCTTCTCGAACCAATGAGAGGGTGGAGCCCCTTATTCAAGCCCTGGATTAAGTACTTAAGAGAATAACCTTTCTCATATCCCTAAATCGGGTAAGCGTGAATTTCGTCTTACACCCTATGTCCCCAGCTATCTACCCAATTTTACCCCTGAAATGGGAGGATTATTGCGCCGGTGTTATTGAGCCAATCCTCACTTATGCAAATCTAAGGATAATCCCGAAAAAATAGAAGTTCATAGTTAGCTCGGGATTAAGATCGAGTTACCTAGGTCATCTAAGTGAAATAGTCAGTCTTAAACATAAACAACATTAAAAAGTAATAGTGATTTATTTTTTGGTTCGATCTTATGCAAACTCATTGCATAGGACGCCCCCACTCCTCATGTCAATACAGGAACGAATCTGGATCACTTTGTTTGTAGTATCTTTACAACAACTTGTAACAGCTACAAAGTAGGCCGCATCCAATAGTATTACTAGAATAAGGTACCCAACCTTAATCATATACTATAGACCGTTTTGGCTATTTACTCGAACTTGATCCATCTCTATGTCTCTACATAAAGTTCAAGTATTCATACAATAGCCATGGATATTAGTTTAGTGGATTAGACTCTATGAATGCAATTAATAGATTCAATACCTTTATTGAAAAAATGTTCAATAACATCTTTTATTGGTAATATAATATGTTTAGTTTTACAAACCACGAGTTTTAGGACATAAAACCCAACACATACATACTCATTATGCTTTCATATTACTTCAACTAATACAAACATCATAAATACATGCTTACAGAGGCTTTTACACATAATTAAGAGGACTTAAACATAATTAGCTAGTAAAACATAGATCAAGAGTATGTCATTGTTTGCTTGTATGTGGATGATATGTTAATAATGAGCACAAATAGAAATATTATTGATTCCACTAAAATGATGTTGAAATCAAACTTTGATATGAAAGACCTAGGTCTTGCTGATATTATCCTTGGAATTCAAATTACAAGAAATCCAAGTGGATATATACTTTTTCAATCTCATTAAATAGAGAAAGTGTTCAGAAAATTTGATCATTTTGAATGTAAGCTGGTTGTTACTCTATTCATTCCGAATTGTAATTTGAAGAAAAAAATAATGATAAAGGTGTATCTTCTCTAGAATATTCTAGAATTATTGGTAACTTAATGTACACAATGAATTGTACAAGATCTGATATTTCCTATTCAATAGGAAGGTTAGCAAGATACTCCAACAATCCTGGGCATGATCATTGGAATACATGTTGAGGTTGATGTCCTAAATCTTGTGGGTCTTATAATTTGTAATTGTATTGTACAAATAATTTATTTATTTAATAAAATCAGAGGTATTTTACTTGACATTTAGTAGCATAAACCAACAAAACCAATACGATAAAAGGTTATCTTCTATAACTTAAACATGTATGTGGAGATGTACAGGTGGATCATGTTTAAGTGATAACTTAAACGATCTATAGTAAATGGATAAGGCTAGGTACCTTATCCTGATGACACTACAAATACGACATACTTTGTAGTTGTTACAATTGTAGTAAAGTGGTACAAATGATCTAATCCTAATCATTCATGTAGAGATGTCACACCCCCTCCCTAGATTACCCTCTTAATCTGAGAGTGGATGTGAAAACAATAATTGACAACCCTTTTATAACAACTACTGGCCAACATACTCTGGAAACCTGTATCCTTAGCACCTGTTACACCTGATAGCAGTTTATAATCCTCTAGAACTTAACATTTAGTTTCAGCAACAATTTTAAACATATAATCTATTGCTAATCAGAAATATTGATATCAACATGCACAATAGTTTTCATAAACCAAACCCATACACAATATATATTCAACATAACTTTACCCTTTTCCCCTGACATGGACATAAAACCAAATAATATAACATGATGAGCCACCTAAATTTTCGTTCCCTGTGTGTCTGAGAAGTGACTGACTGGCAGAACTACTAGGCCTCGGGACGTCGACCGCTACCTAGGGGAAGAAAACATTTTTAAAGAGTAAGTTGGAAAGGCCAGTAAGTGACTACCTTAAGTAAAACATACTTTAAATCATAAATAACGTGAACATGCTTATCAAGGAAACATTTATAACATCATAATCAGAGCTTTGAAAATGGGGATGAAATCGTAAAACACATCATGTAAACATATTGTTGTTAATAAAATAAGGGTTATTTTACAAGCATATACTCAATCCAATAAACTAAGATCTAGGTTATTTCATGTAATTTAAACAAGTATGTAGAGACATACAAGTGAATCTTGTTTAAATGATAACCTAAATGGTCTGTAGTAGATGGATAAGGTTGGGTACCTTATCCTGGTGATACTATAGATACGACCTACTTTGTAGGTGTTACAAGTGTTGTAAAGTGCTACAAATGATCTGATTCTGATTAGTCATGTGGAGACATGCGAGCGGAGGAATTCTATACAAAGAGTTTTTATAAGACTGGACCATGAAATGATTATCTCTTTATATAACGTCGTTAATAATAGAGACTTACATTTCACTAGGATGACCATAGGTGACATGACCTAAATCCTGAGTGAGCTGTGAACTCCTACTCATAAAGGCAGTCTTTTGATTTATAAGAGTGAGAATGGCCAAATTGCCAACTCAACAAGCCCACCATTTTGGGGATTCGTCTGATTGGGGAGCTAGGAACTCAGCTACATAAGATGGAATTCACTCATTCCCCGATGCAGGAGCAAGTAGATAATTGCTCCCTTAAGGGCTAATTCCGGGGCTTGTACATAGTGGCCACACCCTTTCTTGGCTCGAGAGGACTTGGTCATAGCGGGACTATGAATTATTATTCATTAGAGGAATCAGTGGTACTTAAGGAGTTAGATGTAACTATAGGGGCAAAACGGTATTTTGGCCCAACTGTACTTACGAGCAATTTGTGAAGGGTCATCGCACTGTTGATTGGTTATATCCAATGGACACAAAAATTTATCTGTAGTGCGAAGAGTACAACTATCTGTCTTTAAAGATTCAAGAAAAGCCTACAACTCCTGCTTGAATCCTTTAATCCCAAAAGAGAATACAGAGGGTTCTCGCTTGGTAGTGTTCGTGCGTGAAGAAGGAGATTCGTGAGGAAGGAGTCCTATTTGTGGCTCGTACAAGGGATTACTTAAAGAAAGGTTCTTCAAAAGGTGCGGTTTCTTGAAACCAAATTTATTTATAATAGCATGCTGTAATTTAATTTTAAATGCATATCTTGAAGGAACTCTTATTCAAGAGTACCTATGAGTGGAAGCGGATCTTTCCAATTCATTGTGATAAAATTACGCATATACATTCAAACATACTTTCATAATGCTAAAGGGATTAAAAAATCATACCGGTTGAAGATTTCTTCTTCACAGTGAGTCTGAAGCCCAACCTTCTAGCTCGAATAGTCACCACTCGGACAAAAGGAATCAGAGAAGACAACACCACTTAGAGCCCTCAGTATTCTTGGTGAGAATCCAAAGTGTAGGCTTTGTTCGGATTTGGTAGAGGCAAGGAGGAAGAGCGATCGTACACAACGATCAAGCAAGTGGGAGATGCGGTCGTTTATCGCATAAATAATATGCTTGATCGTTTAGGTAAAGTATACGATCGTGTAGTAAAAGTAAGTGATCGTTTATACGATCGTGTAGGAAAAGGTAAACGATCGTGTAGGAAAAGGGTGAGCGATTGCGTAGGAAAAACCAATGATCGTCTATACGATCGTTTAGTAAATACCGGGAGCTAAAAAACCGCTTAGTAAAAAGGTAAATGATCGTTTAGATAATAGCGCGCGACGGTGTAATTGGTGTGCGATCGCTTAACCATATCGTATATGTAAGCGATCGTACAGTCCCTATCGTATAGGTACTGATTTTCTAAACGATGACACTATCCTTTTCACAATACCCGTGCCCTCCGAGATCAATACACCATTTTCTATTTATAAAGCACTCATCCGTTTATTTAGAACGAAGAGGCGCCTTCCCATTTCCTTTATAACCGTCGTGAATGTGATCTTATCACATTCATAACTTATAAATTAATATCAAATATTAATTATAATATTTTTCCTCTACTAGATATAAATCAAATTTTTATCCAATTTCCTCCAAATTAATGTATCTCATACATAAAGTTAATTATATCATATTTAATTAACTCGTTCAATTATATCACATATAATCGAACTCTCTCTTGTCAATTTGAACATTTAAAATTGACTCAAAATCTGACTCTTAACTTGTATCCAAGCTACCAAGGGGACCTTATGAACCTATGGCTCGAAGCTGCAACGATACGTGAATAGCTGACTAACTCTTTAGTCACGATATTCGCCATCCGTTAACTGCCAGACATTCCACTAAAGACCGACAGTTGAACTTTTCTTGCCATAGATATATTTCTATGTCCATTAGATATAACCAATCATCAATACGATGACCTTTCACATATGTTCGTAATTACAGCAGGCTAATTTACCATTTTGCCCCTGTAATTACATCTTCCTCCTTAAGTACTATTAATCCCTCTAATGATTAATACAACATAGTCCTACTATGTGTGAACATCTCTCAGGCCATGAGAAGGTACGTGACGCCACATCGTTCAAACCTTGGAATCAGCCTTTAAGGGAGCCATCTATCTACTTACCCCTGCCTCGGGGAAGGAATGAATTCCATCTTGTGTAGCTGAGTTCCCAGCTTCCAAATCAAACGAATCCCTAAAGAATGGTAGGTTTGAATCGGCGTTATGGCCACTCGCACTCATGCAACATCAAAAAACCACCCTCAATGGTAGAAGTTTCCCAACTCACTCAGGATTGAGGTCAGTTACCTATGGTCATCCTAGTGAAGTGAAGTCTTAGTTATGAACGGTGTTTATATAACGAGACGTTAACACTTTGTGGTCAGGTTTTATACAAACTCTTTGTATATAACGCCCTGGCTCGCATGTCCCCTACACGAATGATCAGGATCAGATCATTTGTGACAAGTCACAACATTTGTGACTATTCCACAAAGTGGGCTGCATCCGTAGCGTTACCAGGATAAGGTTTCCTTCCTATATCCATATACTATAGACCATTTTGGTTATCACTCAAGATATAATCCATTTGTATGTCACCACATACATGCTTGAGTCACATACAGATAACCAGAGATTTTAAGTTTATTGGTTTATGGTAAAATCTAAATGTGCAAAGTCAAGTAGTGAAGTAAATATCATTTATATTATACATCACAAGTGTTCGTACAAAGTTGTTTACAAACTACTGGACACGAGACTTTAGGGAATAAACCCCAACATATCTCTTGTATGTTTACTGTAAATTTTATATTCAATAATTAATGGAATTTGGTCAATCCGCTTCTGCTCAAGGTTCTCCTCATATCGAGATTCCTTCAGTAAAAACCCTGAAATAAAATTCATTAACATCATCCTGAAAACTCTATTACTCCACTGCCTAAACATGTGGGAGAGCTCTTTTGCTCAATCCCTAATAACCTTAGTTGAGAGAGAGCCCTTTTTGCTCGATCTCATCAACGTCAATAATATAGTCATACGTGCACACAGAGCTAAATGAGGTCCTGATCACCTTATCATACCTTTGGTGTCAAGGATCCCTAACATCACTGAAATCTGGGTACCTTACCAAACCTTTAGTACCAACATTGGAGTAGGTTTTGTACAAGGCACCAATATTTTAACATATAGAAACATATACAAAATACATATTTGAAATAATTATACTTCATGGTTTCATATCAATGCATAGTGCCTTGTAAAAAATGGAGTATACTTACATTATTTCGTTGATAAATTTCATCATATGGTAAAACATGGCATAAGCTTAAGGAGAAAACACATGCTGAACTCATAAATAACTTATCATTTAAAAGCATAGATCATGTGGTCAACATTCATTTCAAGGCATGTGTTAAAGAAAATCACGGTATAAGAACCTCATATGAAATTTCTATGTGTTAAAACCATTTATAAAACTAACTTTGGAAAAACATTTATTAAAACTTGTCACTAACTGTCTTAAGCTACTTAACCAAGGGGTTGTACGCCTTTCCTATTTACGTTTGCCCTGAAAAGGAAAGGTCCCTTGGTCAGTATACTTAGCTCCCTTTTGAGCTTAACGTATAACTTATATTTTCCGCATATTAATAGCCATCACATCGCAACTAAGTTCGATGTATCAAACTATGTTCACCGCATCGGTTATCCTTAGCCATCTTACTTTATAACTTTGCTTTGAAAATCTTTCCTCAAGGTGCTCGAGTGAGTGCTAAAACATTTTCTCAGTCTATGTGGCGTACTCAAAGCGCCTTCGTTGTGGGTTGACTATGTTGTATGCTTCAACGCATAACATCACTGGGTCATCTGCTTGCTTGTTCTTCGTATGCAGTTGCCTACTTATTCATCCAAAACATCATTTTCAGATTCAATCTTCCATATTTCTTAACTTAATTCCAACATTCATAAAAACTAGACTCCTTTTTAGGCAATTGTTTAAAAACATCTTAACTTTTACTTACCTTAGAATTTGAGTATTATTTATTCCAAAATTGATTAGAAATTCCTCAAATTTTCCTTTAGCTGGCTGAAAATTCTTCAACTTTCAAAATCTTTAGATGGCAGCAACACTACCCACTTAGGTGTTAGAAAGCATTTGGCAAAACAACCTCCTTCATTGCTAAGTCTATTTATACTCGAGTGTGCATGAAGAGTTTTCTTAATTAATTGACACCTGACATGTTTATCCGTTCATTTACGTTTACAAGGCTGCCACTTGGCTTACTCACTCGTTAATTAAGCTTAATTCCATAGCTTAAACTTCATTGCATGGCCTTGCGGCCACCCAAGCCTTCTCCCTTCAACGTATGCTCTTCTGTCGCATCACTTGTCAGTTTAGCCTCAACATTGATATACAAAGTTGGTTGCATAAATCTTTCATACCAATTTTTTGTACTTAGCCATAATACCCCATTTCTTGGACCTCTGGCCGCATAGTTCAACTGGAATGGCCATATGACGCCTCATATTCCAACGCATGGAACCATCTCTACCTTCTCTAAGTGTTAGCTTGTTTTCTACTTCACCCGAGAACTCAACATTCCACGCTTAACATATTTTCTTGCCTTTTTTTTTTTTCTAGTTTGCCATTAGTAGACTTTTCTAGCTCTCTATACATCATTCATGTATACAACCTGAACGCATATAGTCAGAACACTTAGAAAATTTTCCTTCTTCTACATTTCAGACGCATTATTCATTATACCCACTTAACTTACTCTTTTCATTGATGTTAATATACATCTTTAACTCATAATTAAGAGTACTTAAACTTAATTAACTAGTAAAACAAGTTCAAGGGTTTACATCAGACCATAAATGAATAGTCTCACTATATAACACCTTTGATAGAAGAAACTTAATTTCACTAGGATGACCATAGGTGACTTGACCTGCTGAGTAAGTTGTGAACTCCTGCCTATGAAGGTGGTTCTTTAATTTTCATAGGTGAGAGTTGCCTGTATCGCCGACTTAATATGCCTTCCATTTTGGGGATTCATCTGATTGAGAAGCTGGGAACGCAACTTCACAATAAGGAATTCACTCTTTTCCTAATGTTAGGGAAAGTAGAGAAATTGTTCCCTTGAGGGTTGATTCTGGGGCTTGAACAATGTGGCGCTACACTCTCTCCTGGCCCGAGAGGGGTTTGGTCATAGTTGGACTATGACTTATTGTCCATTAGAGAGATCAATGGTACTTAAGGAGTTAGATATAACTATAGAGACAAAACGGTAATTTTAGCCTAGTTGTACGTCCGGGTAATTTGTGAAGGGTCAATGCACCATTGATTGATTATATCCAATGAACATATAAATATATCTGTAATGCAAAGACTGCAACTGTCAGTGTTTAGTGGAGTGACCGACAGTTAATAAAAGTTGGTTAATTTAATTAAAGAATTTAATTAATCAATCATGTACCATTGGAGCTTCAATCTATAGGTCCATAAGGTCCCCTCGGTAACTTAATTACGATTAATGAGAATCGAATTAATTTTGGATTAATTGGAATTGTTCAAATTAATTAAGGAAATTAATTATATGTGATATAATTAATATAATGTATTTGATATATTATAATATAAAATTTTATTTGAAAGGAAATAAATATTTGAATATGATTTGAATATTAATTATATGAATGTGATTCATATAAATACTTTAGGTTAAATTTAATCTAAATTTGATTCATATTAAATACTATCGGGTAAATGAGAGAATATCAAACTATAAGTCATATTATATGTGATATAAACTATAGGTCATGTGTTATATTAGATATAACATATAGCATAATATATGTTATATATAGTAAGTTTGCTATTATATGTATGTGTATATATATATATAATTTAAATTAAAACTTCAGTTTTTAATTAATTAAAGGGGAAGAATTATGGAAATAACTATCTCCCCTTATTTCTCTCATTCAAGAAATCGTGGAAGCGGGGAATTATTCTGGAGGGTCTTCTTCCTCTCCTCACACTGAGATCAACATTTTTTTCCCTAATTGAATTCTTTGAAAATTTTCTCTCAAATAATTCTCTATTTTCCTTTATCAAAATTAAGTGAGAAGCCCACAAACTCTTTCTTCAAATCTCGCCCTACAGAGAATATCAAGATAAACCAATAGTAGTGTTCTTTTTTGGGGTGTTGTGTTTTTGGCATGTTCAAGATCGTGGGAGATGAGTTTGTGATTGGAGAGGATTTCATGAAGAATTGTTAGTTTTCAAGGGCGATTGTTGCTCAAACCCCTTTTCTCCCTCTCTTTTTTGTGAATTAGCATGTTGTAATTTAGAATGGTTTTCATTCTCTAAGTTTCTCGCTTCTGTAAAATCAAAATTAGGATATGATCCACTTTCGCACGGGTGTTCACGTATCCTTCAATTGATATTAGAGAGCAGAGTTTTGAGTCCCAATTTTATTTTTCCAAAATTGAATTCATAGTTAATGGTGAGATTTTAGTGTTTTCTTCATTTATATTTGATGAATGTGGAAATTGCATTTTTGGATGTTTTTAGGTTTGGTTTTATCTAGTTTTTTCTACTTATTTACAATTCGGTATGTAAGGGCCCATTGGTTTTTGGCATAAGTTGCTTTCAAGTCTGTAATTATTAAAGTTCGGGTTGTTCATGGAGATTTCTAGCATCAATCTGGAGAATTCAGAGCCAAAATGAATGAATTCAGAGAAAAAACGCATTGTATAGAAGGCTTTCTATACAGCAGCATTACAGTGATGTACCCTTGCGTCGCGATGCTACGACACGATGGAACGGAAAATTTTTTTGTAGTAGAGGTGTTGCGCGAAGCAAACTGGCTTGGCAAGCGGTCCGCGGTCCAGGCCTGTCTCTTATACACATCTAGATGTGTATAAGAGACAGCTCCTAAACCATTAGTTAAATTAATATAACATTCATATTAATTTAATTAATAGTTTGAAAGTCAATCCCGGTCCAAAATATTGTTGTTTTAATTATGCATTAGATATATGGTTAATTTTGTTTTATTTATGTCATAATGTATGTCATATAGTCAAAATCCCACCATAGGATATGCATCAATTCATGCATCATTTAAATATAATTGTTATATTATACGTTCGCATGAACTTTATTGAGCACACTCATGCATCATATAATATAATAATTATAATATATGTTTGCATACATAAATAACATATATATACATCATTTATATTATAAATGTTACAATATATAGTTTCCTATGTATATATGTTACTTTATGTATAGTACGTAATGAAAATGAGATTGCATGTTGCATGACATCACTTTAGGTAAATTATAAATGTCATAATTTTTCAAAGTATTTCATTAGATACAATTTTACGATTTAATTTGTTTCATTTTACTTTATAAAAATTATAAGTTAAATGAAATTAGAAATTAAAATCTATAATAAAGAGTTGCATGCTAACATAGGTTTCAATTCATTTATTAAACAGTTTAAAAATTTATTCACTTTTTAGACCTATAATCACAATATTTCTAATAATATTAGAAGTAGGTTTAATCTTTTAATCAATTTAATAGGATTAAATTGTTTTTTCATAAAGGATTAAATTTGTAACAAATGTCCCTATAAGGTACCTTTGTCTAAGGACGATTTTGTCTAGGTTGGGGTGTTTAAGCTGAAGAAAACGGAACATTCCTACCTAGGAACTGACCTGGAAGATGAATTAGATAGATTTTTTTACAAGCATGCAATAGTTTATTAAAGTTTGTTAAAGCATTTAATGAACAATAATAAACGTATTAACTATCCAAAGTAAATGTTACATTAAGCAAAGTTAACAAATACTTAGTAAAACTAATTAGCCTTATTTTTTTAAGTTAATTAACTCTAGGTAAAGCACTTAGTGGGAGGAAAATGAGGTATATGATACTTCATTTTTTCCATCACGTTTCTCCCTAAAAGTTCACACCGTGAGACCGATACTCGGTCTCGAGACACCTTTTCTTATGTCCCCTTACGAATGGTGTTTGTATAGGCTAATAACAAGGTGAATGGAGAGAGTTTTTATAGTAAATGGGAGCAGGACATGTGTCAATACATCCCACGGTCTCTCTCATTAGTTTGTAGTAAATTTTTATGCTCGGTCTCGACTGTGTCCCTCTACAGATGGCATTTGCATGATTTTTTACTCTAACTCTAGAAATGGATAGGATTGCTTTAGTATTTTTCCCAAATGGTTTTTTCCCTACAGTTGACTCGTTGGGATGAGACTTTAGAATCTAAAATGAGGGGATACACTTACAAGAAAAGATTAAGTAAGTTAGCAATTTCTGGACTAAACAATAGTGACTAATAATTAATAGGAAAAAAAAGTTGTCCTGGTGTAATTATTAGTTGAGATAGTCTCTATTCAGTGAATGGTTAACCGATCACCTTAAGCTGTCTTTTGCCTTGGCCCCACTAAAACATCATTGCAAAATAGATATCACGTAGAGTGCATTAGGTTATTTTGCCAAATTGATGGGTTGTTTAACTTGAGTAATGCTTGTATAACTAAAGTAGATAAATTGTACATTTTCAGTAATTTCAATTATGACAACCGCTACATTAAATTTGCTTGCTGCCGACAAACTTACTGGCGATAACTACACTACATGGAAAAATACTATCAATAAGTCTTATCATCGATGACCTGCGATTTGTCCTCGTTGAGGAGTGTCCTCAAGTTCCACCTGCTAATGCCACCCGAAATGTTCAGGAGGCATATGAGCGATGGGTAGGGCGAATGAAAAGGCCCGAGCGTATATCCTGGTAAGTTATCTAAAGTCTTGGCCAAGAAGCATGAGCCATGCTCACTACCCGTGAGATTATGGAGTCCCTGAGGGGAATGCTTGAACAACCATCCACTCAGCTCTTGCATGACGCTCTCAAATACATCTTTAATGCTCATATGCAAGAAATGGCTTCTGTTCGAGAATACATTCTAAAAATGATGGTCTACTTCAACGTGGCGGAGATGAATGGGTCTGTCATTGATGAAGCCAGTCAAGTTAGCTTCATCTTGGAAACTTTACCTGAAAGTTTCCTGCAATTCTATAGCAATGTTGTTATGAACAGGATTGACTACAACCTGACCACCCTGCTCAATGACCAATCTTTGATTAAAGTCAAGGAATAGAAGGGTGAGACAAATGTTGTCTCGTTCTCTAAGATGTTCTACAGAGGTTTGACCTCTAGAACTAAATCTGTACCCTCTTCTTCCAACACCAATAAGTGGAAGAAGAATAAGAAGGGAGGCCAGGGGAAGGCTAACCCAACTACTACCCAAAAGGGAAAGAAGTCAAGATTGTAAAGGGAATCTGTTTCCATTGCAACTAAGAGGGACATTGGAAGAGAAACTTTCTCAAATACTTAGCAGAAAAGAAGAAGGTCAAATAAGGTAAATATGATTTACTTGTGTTGGAAATATGTTTAGTGGAGAATGATGATTCAACCTGGATAATTGATTCAGGCACCATTGACCATGTTTGTTCTTCATTTCAGGGTATTAGTTCCTGGCGGCAGCTTGAGACTAGTGAGATGACTATGCGTGTTGAAACTGGGCATGTTGTCTCAACTAAGGTAATGGGTGGATTTTGTTTATGTTTACAGAAATTATTTCTTTTAATGGACATTGTTTATGTTATTCCTGGTATGGAAATGAACTTAATTTCTGTAAAATGTTTGTTAGAACAAAGCTATTAGTTAAACTTTAATGTAAATAAAGTGTTTATTTACAAGAATGATATTCATATATTTTTTTTTCTACATATCTGGAAGATAATCTTTATGCTAAGGTCGTTAGTAACAAAGACCCTCCTAAATACTGAACTGTATAAAAATGTGGTAACTTAAAACAAAAGACAGAAAATTTCTCCTAAATAAAATGCCCAATTTTGGCACCTAAGGTTAGGTCACATAAATCTTAATAGAATTGAGAGATTGGTTAAGAATGGAGTTCTAAGTGAGTTAGAAAAAAATTCTCTACCTGTATGTGAGTCGTGCCTTGAAGGCAAAATAACCGAGAGACCTTTTACTGGAAAAGGTCACAAAGCCAAAGAGCCCTTAGAACTTGTACATTCAGACCTCTGTAATCCTATTAATGTTAAAGCAAGATGAGGGTTTGAATATTTCATCACCTTCATGATAATTATTCAAGGTATAGGTATGTTGACTTAATGCAACATAAGTCTAAAGCCTTTGAAAAGTTTAAGGAGTATAAGGTTAAAGTTGAAAATGCATTAAGCAAAACAATCAAAATGCTGCGATCTGATTGAAGTGAAGAGTATATGGATATTAAATTCCAAGACTAATTAATAAAGCATGGAATTGTATCCCAACTCTCAACACCTAGTACATCTCAGCAGAATGGTGTATCATAAAGAAGAAATTAAATCTTGTTGGACATGATTCGGTCTATGATGAGTTACACTTCCTTACTTGACTCGTTCTAGGATTATGCAGTACAGAGTGCAACCTATATTTGAATTGTGTTTCATCCAAGAGTGTTCTTGGAACATCTTTAGAGTAAGGTTGGCAAAAATTCCCGCGGGTCCGCTCAATCGGGATGAGGAATCCCCGATTTGACTGGGGATGAGGGTCAAACCGGGTCCCCGTCCGGGAGGTATCCTCACCTCGTCCCCGTCCCTGATTTAAATTTTTTTATTTTCTAATAATATATATATATATTAATTACAAATATCTATATATTATTTATATATATAAAAAAAATGGGGATGCGTCCCCGTGGGGACTCGTTTCTTGCTGGGAAATCCTTGTCCCTGCCTTCAATTGACGGGGACGGGGGCGGGGATGAGGGGAAATACCCCCCGCGAGGACGGGGATGGGGAGTCCGCCCCGGCCCGACCCTATTGCTACCCCTACTTTGGAGTTATGAAATGGTCATAAAGGTAGTTTATGCAGGATCTAAGGTTGCCCAACACACATGCTTGAGGCTAATCCTAAAATTGGAACCTCGTTTAAAATTGTGCCTATTTGTAGGCTACCTCAAAGGAAAGAGAGATGGTTACTTCTATGATCCTAAAGATAATAAAGTGTTTGTGTTTACAAGAAGATCATCAACAGTTTAGTGGCTTTCTTAGTATTGTATGTAGATGATATCCTACTCATTGGGATTTATATAGGTCTAGTAACTGATATAAAACAGTGACTGATGGCCTAATTCCAAATGAAAATTTTGGGAGAGGCACAGTTTGTTATGGGTATTCAAATCTTTAAAGATCGAAAGAACAAATCACTGGTTTTGTCTTAGGCATCATACATTGACTAGATGCTTGTCAGGTATTCGATGCAAAACTCCAAGTGAGGTTTGTTATTTTTCAGACATGAAGTTTATCTGTCTAAGAAACAGTATCCTAAGACACCTCAAGAAGTTAAGGAGATGAGATAGATCCCTTATGCATCGGTTGTTGGTAGCCTGATGTACGCGATATTATGTACTAGACCTGACATCTGTTATGTAGTGGAGATAGTTAGTAGATATTAGTCTAATCTAGGATCAGATCACTGGACTGCCGTTAAAATCATCCTCAAGTATCTTCGGAGAATGAGGGACTACATGCTTGTGTATGGGTCTAAGAATTTGATCCTTACAGAATACATAGACTCTAATTTTCAGACTGATAAGGATACTAGGACATCCACTTCAGGATCAGTGTTCACTCTTAACGGATGTGCTATAGTCTGGAGAAGCACCAAGCAAGGGTGCATTGCTGACTCCACTATGGAGGTAGAATATGTAGTAGCCTGGAAAGCTGTCAATGAGGTTGTCTGGCTCAAGAAATTCTTGACTTATCTGGAAGTAGTTTCAAATATGTCAAAGCCTTTCACCCTTTATTATGATAATAGTGGCGTTGTGGCCAATTTTAGGGAGCCTAGGAGTAAAAAACGAGAAGTACATAGAGCACAAGTATCACTTGATACGAGATATTGTGCATCGAGGGGACATGATCGTCATGCAAATAGCTTTGGCACACAATGCTGCTGATTCATTTACAAAGACTCTCACGGCTAAGGTGTTTCAGGGTCACCTAGAGAGTATGGGTCTACGAGATAGGCCATATCTAATCTAGGTCAAGTGGGAGATTTTATATTGGGCACTTATTGTATGCCCTAGTTTCTTATTTTTGTGTACTTTTTTAATTGTTTAACTTTTATGATGTACACCCCATTAGCTTTAAGACAAGTGGGAGATTGTTGGGGTTGATGCCCTAAATCTCGTGGGTCTTGTAGTTTGTAATTATACTTTACAAATAATTTATTTATTTAATAAAAGCATATGTATTTTATTTGACATTTAGTAGCATTAACCCACAAAACCAATAAACTAATATCCAAGGTTATCTTCTGTAACTTAAAGATGTATGTGGAGACATATAGGCAGATCATGTTTAGGTGATTACCTAAACGGTTTGTAGTAGCTGGATAAGGTTGGGTACCTTATCCTGGTGATACTACGAATACGACCCGCTTTGTAGTTGTTACAATTGTTGTAAAAGTGCCACAAATGTTTTGATCATGATCATTTTGTAAAGACATGTGAGTATGGGTGTTTTGTATAAAGAGTTTGTACAAGACCGGATCACAAAATGAATAGTCTCACTATATATCACGTTGATAGAAGAGACTTACATTTCACCATGATGACCATAGGTGACTTGACTTGAATCCTGAGTGAGTTATGAACTTCTGCATATGAAAGCGATCCTTTGATTTGCATAGGTGAGAGTGGCCTTTTATTTTGAGGATTCGTCTAATTGGGGAATTGGGAACGTAGCTTCACAAGAAGAAATTCACTACTTCTCTACTGTTGGGAAAATTAGAGAAATTGTTCCCTTGAGGGTTGATTCCAGGACTTGAATAATGTGGCGTCATACCCTCTCCTGGCCGATAAGGTTTAGTCATAGTTCGACTATGA
Source organism: Benincasa hispida (assembly GCF_009727055.1). NCBI lineage: Eukaryota > Viridiplantae > Streptophyta > Magnoliopsida > Cucurbitales > Cucurbitaceae > Benincasa > Benincasa hispida. Next base: position 11,252,235 of record NC_052359.1, read on the forward strand.
CTTATTGCTCATTAGAGGGATTAGTGGTACTTATGGAGTTAGATGTAATTACATAGGGAAAACGATAATTTTGGCCTAGCTGTACTTGCGAGTAATTTGTGAAGGGTCAACGCACCGTTGATTAATTATATCCAATGGACATAGAAATATATATGTAGTGCGAATGGTGCAACTGTCGATCTTTAGTGGAGTGACCGGCAGTTAATGAAAGTTAGTTAATTTAATTAAAAAATTTAATTAATTAATCAAGTACCATTGGAGGTTCAATCTATAGGTCCATAAGGTCCTCTCGGTAACTCAACTGGGATTAATGAGAATCAAATTAATTTTGGATGAATTGAAATTGTTCAAATTAATTGAGGAAATTAATTATATATAATATAATTAATATAAATTAATTATATGTGATATAATTAATATAATGTATTTAATACATTATAATAGAAAGTTTTATTTGAAAGGGAATAAATTATTTAAATGTGATTTGAATATTAATTATATGAATGTGATTTATATAAATACTATAGGTTAAATTTAATATAAATTTAATTCATAACTATAGGTTAAATGAGAAAATATCAAACTATAGATTATATTATATATGATATAATATAAATTATAGGTTATGATTTATATTAGATATAACATATAATATAATATATGTTATATATAATAATTTAGTTGTATATATATATATATATAATTTAAATTAAAACTTTGGTATTTATTTATTTTTTTGAATTAATTAAAGGGAGGGAATTATAGAAATAACTTATCCCCTTATTTCTCTCATTCAAGAAATTGTGGAAGTGTGGAGTTATTCTAGAGGATCTTCTTCCTCTTCTCACAAGAGACTAGAATCTTTTCCTCAATTGAATTCTTTGAAAATTTCCTCTCTAACAATTTTCCCTCTCTCTCAGCCCACAAATTATCTCTTCAATTTTCACCCTACAAAGAATACTAAGGTAATCTAGTGGTAGTATTCTTTTTGGGCTGCTGTGTTTTTGGTGTGTTCAAGATCGTGAGAGATTGTTGAGTTTGTAACCGAAGAGGATTTTGTGAAAATGGTTAGTCTTCAAAGGTAAGTGTTGCTCAAACCCTTTTCTTTCCTATCTTTTTTATGAATGAGCATGCTATAATTTAGAATGCATATAAATGGTTTCCGTTCTTTGAATCATATCTGTAAAATCAAAATTGGGATATGATCCATTTCCACATGGGTGTTCACACATCTTTCAATGTGTTAGTTAGAGTTCTAAGGTGCTTGAAGTACATTTTAGACTATGGATTGCATTATACGAGGTATCCACATGTGCTAGAAGGATTTAGTGATGCTAATTGGATTTTTGATAGCATGGAGACTAAATCAACCAGTGGGTCTATTTTTACCTTAGGTGAAGCATCTGTATCATGAAAATATTCAAAACAAATGTGTATAGAACATTCTACTATGGAATCAGAGTTTATAGCTCTTGATAAAGCAAGAGAATAAGCTGAATGGCTTTGAATTTTTTTTTAAGATATTCCATTGCGGCCATAGCCTATAAGTGCAATATGTATTTATTGTGACAATTTATGGCTTCTATGAAAGCTAAGAATAATGTCTATAATGGCAAGTTATGACATATTAGACGCAAACATAATTCGATAAGGAAATTGCTCTCTAATGGAACAATTTTCATTCATTATGTGAAGTCGAAAGAGAATATTGCAGATCCTTTGACGAAAGGATTGTCAAAAGAGTAAGTCACATATACATCGAGGAAAATGCGACCAAAACTTATGAAATGAGTTATTTGGTGGTAATCTAACCTAATTGATTGGAGATCCCAAGATCTAGATTCAATAGGCAAACTAGTTGGATAATTCATAGTTGACACACTAAGAAACTTATAGTTTCTTCCAATTTCTATGATGTTCTAGAGTGTGTGATATGTTGAAGTTAAAGTTATATCAATATCTTGTTTTACAAGAGGAGTAGTGACAGGATGCTCTTAATCAATATTACCTATATGAGAGTAGAAGTGGGGTCACTTCTATGATAACATTTCAAATCGCTTATGTTCTCTAAAGCTCTCATGAATTCAAAATTCTGTCTAAGACAAAATTGACACAAACGTACATAACTCAAAGATACAAGACGAGTTGTGTATAATATCTGTTGTCACAATTCACCAATGAGAAGGATAGTTCTAGAGCTTAATCTCACTATTTCTTCGGTAAATTCGATGGATATTCACTAAGGAAGGTTCAAGTTCAAAAGACACCTCTCCTAATGCATAACTTGTCAATTTGCTCTGAACGATTTTGTTTGATTTTTCTCACTTTCTTTCGCGTGGGGAATTGGTGGATATATATAGTGAAAGAAAGTGAAAGTTTGGTGAAGATTTGAAACATAAGATGAATTTAATTGTATAGATTAAATTCATTGTTTAGAAACTTCCAAATTGAATTTAAACTTAAAATTAAAATGATGTTTTATGTACAGATTTAATATGTATGAAAGTTAAATTTGTAGTTTTTTCAATTTGAATGAGTTATATTTGATTTTTGTCAAGTAACAACTTGAATAAATAGCAACTTGGTTCTTCATTGTCAAATTATTTGTCACTTTGAATAAATAGCAACTTGAATTGTCAATTTGAATAAATAGCAACTTTTTTCAATTTGAATGATTTTTGTCATTCAAATAGTAACTTGGTTCTTCATTTGTAGCATCCCATTTCAAATTGAAGAGTTATTTCCTTTCTTTTTTTTTTTTTCTTTCTTTTGGTCTTGAGTTGATCAGTTGAGAGTAAGTATCCAAAAGTCTACCAGATCCAAGTAGTTCGAGATTGCAGTTCTATCGGAGTTATTAGTCGTTGTATTCTACTGAGACAAATTGAAGAGTTATTGTAGCCTGTTTGCAGCCCGTGTAGAGGAATAATTGTCTTCAAGACAACACTTACCAGAAGCGTGCCTCAACTACGTTTTGACTCTCCAAAGGTTTTGAAGTTCTTTCAAGTCTTTAGTTATTTTCATATCTAAGCCTTGTTACACCATCTGACTTTCGTTTAAGTTTGAATATTATATATTGAGATCGTTTCTAGTAATTGAAGTGTAATCAGTTTGCTAGTGTATTAAGTTCTATATATACCATTTTCTCTAACAAAAATTAGTGGCGATGGAATTCAATTTATAATAGTTGGATTTTTTTCTTAAGATTAATGGGCTTGGCCTATTAATAGGCAAACGCGACAGCACAATCAGTATATGTGTGATTAGGTTTGAAGGAAAAATTGCAGAATGTGGCCGTGAAGACCCTTCTTACCGATGAAGAGATCAAAATACACTGGAAGGAAATTTGAAGAAAGTTTCGTCATTTTAGTGTGTCGATAGGAGAAGTATAGAGAGTGTTATTTCTTGTTGGGCGAGGGTTTCTCTTATTCTATTTCAAGATACCGAGTTATGGTACTGGACTCAAATAGTTCTTATTGAACTATTTTGGGAGAGATTTGTAATGTGAATTTGGGTGTCTTTGCAATCTCCATCTTAATAGAACCTATAGTTGCAGAAGACTGAATATAGTTCTGAGTTTGGTATATTTTTCGGTGTTGTTCTCTTTTTCCATTATCCTCTTTATTTGTGTTATTTTATAATTGATTACTTATTTTGCTCTAACTTGTGAAGTGGGAGTTTGAGATATAATTTAGTTTATTTCACATTTATTTATATCTTGCATGAATTTCCAACGACACTAAATTTAAAAACATTTTTAGAAAGGAGCACCAAATGAGATGTATTGACAAATACAAACATTTTCTTTTTGTTAAATAATAATTGAGAGAGAAGTTTTTTTTTTATCATATTCAAGCTTATTTACTATTAAGACTTTATTTAATTAAGTTAAAGAGAAAATGAAAAGTTAATATGTGAGATGAAGAATATATAGATGGGTGGAGGAGTGGGTGAGAAAAATGTGGTGAAAGAGGGTAAAATTGTAGAGATAGGTTGAAAGAGAGAATTGTGGAATTACGTAGAATGGGCGGAGAAAAATAAATATCCGATAAACAGAGATAAATAATTAAATGAAAAAAATTCTTTAAAAAAAATTGAGTGTGTATTACATTATGGTGGTTCATATATTAAAAGTTCATTAAAATTATATTCAACTTTTTAATCCAACATTATATATATTCATCTTCCTTAATTATAATACATAGTCTTCTCCTGTATTAATGTAAGATATGTGGAGGACATTGAATGAAATGTTTTAATTTGAAAAGTTATAACTTCTTCATAATATTTCTTATTCCAATGACATCGTACTTTTTTTTAATATTATTTTATTATGACAATTATATTACATTTTTGCAATTATTAATTTTTTAAACAACAAATATAAAGATACATATCATACGAGAAAAATATAAATATACAGAGTATAATTGAATTAAATTTATAAAATAAATTACATGAAAAAAATATAAAGCAATAATAACTTTTTTAAAAAATACAATAAATCCCTTAAACATTTGTTATTGTTGTGGTTGAAGAAATACTAAGGCACATTGTTGGTGGCTCCGATCTTCAATTTCCTATTAAAATGAAATAAGAAAAAAATACACGCAAGCACATTTATAAGAAAAATATATAGGTAAAACAAGATAGAGAGAAAAATAACGAAATTACCATAGATGCTTAGGGATTTGAATCTTGTATTTCTCTTTTCTAAATCTCTACTAAATGAAAAAATAAGCACAAGCATATAGCCTATAGAAAAAGTTAGATGCAACAAATGAAATATTAGAAGAATGTGATTTCTTTTTCATCTTTCAAGCCTTTTGTTGTGACTTTGTGAGTATGAATAAAAGGGGTGAATGATTATTTATATCAAAAGATTTGAGAGGAGAAAAATTTGAAGGTTTGAGAGATAATGAAGGGTGAATTTGAGAGGAAAAAATGAAATATGAATAGATGGCACATGAGATGTGAATGGATGGATGAGAGAGAGAAGTAATTGAAGAATTAATTATGAAGATTGGAAGGTTGAGAGGGGGAAGGTATTGGAAAGATAGAGTAATTAGTGTGTTTGTGTTTTACTTTTTAAGGTCAATTTAGGTATTACAAAAGTACACAATTAACCTTAAAAGATACGTAAGGGTAAAATGATCCAAAAAAGTTTCTTCTCATATTCGTACTTTTATATATATTATAATAAAAAAAAAAGATCATACGAGTCTTTCCTATATAAATTTTGGAAATGCATTCATACAAATATTTGCTTGCACAAAAATTGTTACTAGTATTATCTAACCAAATTTGATTAAAAAATAACTTTAAATGATAAGTAAAAATTATTAAGGGGTTGTTTGAGGACCCAACAAGAGATGGTATATCCCCACATCCTATATCATCTCAATGTTTGGAGACTCATTATCTTATCTCACTGATTTTAATTGTTTGTGGGCTCATTTTCGGAAAGTGTTTCATATCTCACCGTCATTTTCCTTCCATGTATCATATATCATCTCAATGCTTGAACATACTCGATCATACTCAATCGTTCATACTCGATCAGAACTCCCCAGACATCAGAATTCTCTAAACATCAGAACTCTCCACATCCTATATATCTCAACACCCCAAATAGTTTCTAAAAATTTAAAACCTAAAATAAGACTCTGAAAAGTAAAATACTAAAATAAAATGAAACTTAAAATATATCGATAGAAATAGTATTTTGACAAAAACAATACATTAATCTAGGCCTGATAAATTTTACCATCTCTAATTTACCTCACTCTATTATATTTTAAATACAATCATTGGAAAGACAAAAGTCAAACCATAGATATGTGAAATGGTAATAGTATCTAATCTTCTAGACCATGTTTGATTTGGCTTTCTTTATTTGAATTAAAATATAGCATATTATGTAAAGTACTTTGTTTATACTATGTCCTAACCAATATGTGTTGATGGACATGTTAAAATGACTAAAAATAGATAGATATTTTGGAAATTTCTATAAATAAATAATTTATTAAAAAGTATTATCAAACAAGGATAGTTCAACAAGTTAAAATTTTTATTATCAACATTTATATCAATATTATGAGTTGATATATATATATATATATATGTATGTATTAATGTTTGGTTAAATCATATATTACTATCAACTTCACTCTTGTTTGACCAAAGAATTTATGAGTCACACTACTAAAAAGTATCAATTTTTTTACTTTATTAACTCTTTACCTTATTGGCCGCAGAAATTTATAAGATTTCGTAATTTTTCGAAGCTCACTATTCAACTGATAGTTTAACACCCTCAAATTTCACCATTTAACACGATCATATCTGTAATCAATTATGTCAATCTAATCATAGTCAATTGAATGAGATAAAACTCCTATTATAACTTTCTTAAGACCTTATTTTTTGTTTTTTGTTTTTTGTTTTTTTTTTGTGTTAATTTTTTTGGTTTTATTTATTATTATTTTTTTGAGACAGTAAATTCTAAAGTTGAACTTACCTCATATTTGATAAATTCTAAAATATATATATAAAGTGTTGTCTATGAAAAAATATATGATTTTTCATATGCACCTAATACTTACTTTCTTTGAACTTGAAGTTTTGGTTATCTAATCAATGGGCTGAAATTTAAAGTTTAACACAGTTTCTGCAATAAAAATTGAATTCTCTCCAATTTTATTATGAATTTAAGATTTGTGGTTGTTTTTTATTTTATTAAAAATGTTTTTTTTAACATCTTCGTTCTAAGTTTGATTTCATTGTAAAATAAGGTTAACGTATATAAACTAATCAACAAAAAAAACATAGAGAATTCAGATTCTATTTTATGTTATTAGATTTAATGAGTTCAATAAACATGTGTTTGACAAACAATTAAAATTTTGTTTCTGAAAACTGTTTTCAGATTCTATGATCAAAATCGTGCAAATTTTGAAAACAACATTTTTATATTTTCATTATATCCATATTTTGAATTTTAGATTTTAAAATGCAAAATTATATTAAATAAAATAAATGCATATAAAAAAATACAATATATCATGTTATAAACTCAACTCATTTTTTTAAAAAAAATATAGTATGCATCCTGTAATGTATTATAATATCACAAAATAATAATTTTATAGATTTTTTAACGTAAATCATATTGATATATAAATTCATTATAGTTTATTATCAATTAAATATTAGTGGGAAACTACAACTAATTTTATGGTTTATAAATACATAATGTCATATATATTTTAAACAATTGTTTAAATTAGAATCTAATTTTCGAATTTACTGCTAAATACATATTTGAAAATATGAAATACAACTCTGTTTTTATTGAATTCCTTACTTTTAAATTCTCTACTAAAATACATATAACATTGAGAAATTACTAAACTAGCCCAAAAACCAAAACTTTTATTTAAAAAATTGTCTACTTTCTAAAAACATTTTATTTTATTTTTTTACTTTTTTAGGAGTGAAATTCTCCTTTTGCCCTTGGATTAAAAAACATCAAATACCCAACATGACCATCCATCACTTAAAATGTTGAAGAAAAACATTGTGTAATCTAAAGTTAGGTTTAATAGTCAAATAAGGTACCTCCTAACATGTTGATCTAAAAAAGTTACACGATTTTTTTTTCTTTTTTTTTTTAAAAAACACCTAATATGTCAAGCATAGCTCATAGTTTGACCTCTCAAATGTTTAAACTCTAGATAATTTCGACTTTCGAGAACATTCTTTAAAATTTTGTTCAGTTTATAAACATAGTTAGAAGAAACAAAAAAAAAAAATATATGAAATTGAGTAGTCATTATATCAAATAATATATGACCAAAATAAAATTGCGCAGGCACACATAAGTATGTAATGCACATAAGATCGAGTAGTGTAGTACACTATCATGTAAGCACGTGATTGCCTACATAAATCATAATATTATCTACCATAATCTCCCACTTCTATCGCATAAATAAACAGAAAAATAATACAAAAATTAAAAGAAAACAAAAAAAACTAGAAACCACAAAAATTTAAGTGTAAAACTCAAAAATCGGAGAAAACTACGACCCACTAAAAATAAATCCACTATGTGAAAAATTGTTACAATCACACAGAACAATTTTCTTTCCGATCTCAATTACAAAAGCACACTCAAGACTTTTATACTATTCACAACCTTTAATATTCTCACTCTCAAACTAGAAAATACATAAGAGAATTTAACTAGAGCTATCGCATTCAAACTTAAAGTGTTTATAGCTGAGACGACTTAAAACCAAAATCATAGACTCTTTTTATAGTGCTTGGAGTGTCATTTTTCCTTAAACCTTTTCAACGTGGGACAACCACTCTTCTAATATTTTATCAAAAAACCAATAAATTTCACATTGACAAGATATGTGAAGAATCTATAATTTCTATTGCAACTATTATCTTCATTGACAATCATAATTCTCAACTTAGAGAATTATAACTAACTCCACAATAAATGGAAAACTACTTGGAATACCACCTTCCGAATTTTTTTTTCCCACCGCATGTCGAAAAATCTTATTGAAATTTATGACGCAACTTCCACCTATTTGGCTCACCCGAAAGTTCTTTAACCATCAACACAACTTCCACTATACATCTTGCATAATCGTCAAGCCAATGCCCATATGCAGATATTTGAAAATGCTAACATTGCATCATTTATCATGGTAAATTGAACATAGCACAAGGATGATTTTTTTTTCTTTAAAGAAGTCACTATCTCCCCAAATGAGAAAGAAAAAATCACCATTTGAGGTAGATCGATATCTAATCTAGAGCTCTACGGACAAACCTACTTTATTTTTCATGTGCCCAAACTATTTGCATTTGAAGGAGCTTATCTTTTGCATGAATACTTTTTTATTTGAACCTCTACTGGAATCAACCCTAAACTTTATTATATCACCATCACCGCTTAACAAAACTTGTGTAACCTATATTGTATTAACATATCCTTGACTTACACTTTCCACAAGTTGAAGTTGATCATTCCATCAAATTTCTCCACATCAAACTTTACTGGGCTCTAAAAGCCTTGACAAATGTGCTTCAATTATAGCTAATCAACAGATAGTAACAACTCACACTGTCCACAACATTGTAGTACGTTTCAAAAAAATTTCTAAAGTGGAAGTTCAGACAATGTTGCAACCACAAAGCATACTCATAAATTCAAGAAATTAGGAACTTAAAGCAGCCCAAATACCATTTGTAGGGGAAAAAATATACATTTTTATCACATAAATAAGTAGAAAAATAACAGAGAAGTGAAAAGAAAACAACAAAAAAACAATGAAGCAATATTCCTTTAAAGCAATATTCACGTTACCTTCGGGAGCGGATCTATGAAGGGATAAGGGGGTCACATGCCTCATTTTACATCGTGTCGTTTTACGTATAAATAAAAAAATTATACTTATAATGTGAATATATAGCATCTGTGCCAAATGTAAAAAGATTGTATGCTTCAGAGGTCAAATGGTGAACTTAATCTCATTAGCGACCAAGGTGTGAATCTATTAGTATGCAAGTTCTTTCCTTGTTTCTTTTGACCAATTTTTGTGCATTTTTATATTTTAAGTTATTGGTTTTTGTTAATTTTTTTTTTAAATTAAGACATTTAAACACCATTTTCACATATAATTTTTTTGTTTTATTATTTACTTTACCATTATTTTAAAATTACATTCAATTTCAATTTAACTCTAATAAGTCTCTTAAAAATGTCTAATAAATATGTACAAATTCAATTTAGTATCTAAAAATCTCATAAAATATACAAAATGCTTAAAAATTAACTATTGTATTAGACAAAAAAATTTGTTTTTGTTTCTAATTGAAACTCAAAATTTCAATTTTGTAGTCAATAGTTACATTATTTTTTTAAAAAAAATTATGATACTACATTTTAGATACACAATCGAGATATTAGTGGTCTAGTATATATTTTTTAAAGTTTAAAAACTATATATGACACAAATAAAACGCTAATGAATTTAATTTGAAACTTTAACCTTATATAAAGCTATGCACTCTAACATTGTTTTGACGATATTATATTATTTGAATATTATACGATGCATCTAAAATTATATTTATATGAACTCGTGCCTCTACAAAAAAAACATGAATTCGCCATTGATTATCTCCACATTTTGGTAAATGTGGAGTCAAAATCTTAAGCTCTAACTTTTAAGTTGAATTTAAACATAGTGTCTCAATTGAAACTATGTTCGAGTTAGACAATAAATTTGGATCCTTAATTTGACTTTTTTTTTTTAAGTTAATTAACTTGAGGTTAAATATTAAAGCCTATTTTGATAGGCCCCACACACACATATTAAACTCAATTAATTTTTTTAAATAGAAAGTATTAATATATTATAAATTATATGATATTGTAAAATAATAAACACAATTTTTTTAAATATAAAACATGTTTATGAACTAATTACTAATACTTTAAGTTCAACATAGTATTTAGTTGAGAATTATAACTGATTTTATAATTCATAAATTATCATAAAATACGTTTATATGGGTAAATCGAGGCCCAATTTTCGAATATGCTACTAAATATAAATAACTATGAAGTTTTATTTTCATTGCGTCTTGAAATTTTCTGTCAAATAAGCCAATAGATATGCAAATTGATTCTGTGTGGGATAATGTTAATTTAGTCTAATTAAATAGAAAAGACACTAATTTTCATTTCAAAAATTAATAATTTGACGTGTAAACTTAAAAAATATGTATACCTTTTAATTAAAAAAATAATTGCATGGGAATATGAGAATCGGCCAATGTCGATGAAACGGCAGCGTTAAAGACCACAAAATCTTGTCAAAGAAAAGTCAAGGTCAAGTACCCAAAAAAAGTACAACTTTGGATTTTTCTAATGTATAATTTTTTAATTTTGGTGTTCAACATGTGAAGTGTGAACGGTAAGTTTTTAATTTTTATTTTGATTTTTTTTTTTTTTTGGTTTCTTCACAATGAAGTTTGTGAAAAATACTTAAGAAAAAAAAGAGGAAATCTTTTTATCCTTTAGCCTTTAGTTCGTTTTGAATTTGATTACAATTTAGTTTGTAGGTTTTAAAATTTTACAATTTTATAATTGAAATTTAGAGTTTATTTCAATATGGTCTTTAAGTTTTAAGATATAAAATTTTAATTTCAACTTTTAACTAAATACTATTATTCACTTCACTATTTGATATTAATACTTATTAATTAATTTCAATTAATTATGAAGTAAAATTCTAACCTTTTAATAGTGATGATAAAATAGTGAAAAAATGTCCACTAATTTTGGTATTTTTAGGAGTGGGCCCTTTGATTTACCATGTTTTTAAAATTAATTTTTTATCGGATCTGGTAAAATAAAATAATAACTTCCATCAAGGAAACTCGGCACCGTGAAAATATTTTTCCAAAATTTGTTGGGGAAAGACTAAAGTTGTGCTTGACATTGTGTTAGCTGTATTAAAAATCTATAGTCCAAGTTTGGAGTACAAAAAAAAACTTCCTTTTCAAAATCTACCAAGGTGGGATTCTCAATCAAAGGTTGATTCCCTTTAGTTGGTTTTTTTTAAAGTTAAATTTTCACCCAACAAGAAAATACATAACCAAAAATAGATATTAATCCTTGAATATAGAGAGAAAAAAATGATATATATAAAAAAAAAACTTTCATTGTACATCCGTTAATCCGAACATAGCCCGACATTTTTGTAAAACTTCTCTCTACACAAATTTTCCAAATATTTCTCTTACATTTAAAAAAAACTTTAAATTCTATTTTTGTCTTTGAATTTTGAATATTGTTCTATTTTGATCCTCAAATTTTAAAAAAGCGATCGTTTTAGCCCTTGAACTTAAAAAGTGTTTATTGTGGTCTCTACTTTTAAGATTTTGTCAACTCTGTGATGAAATTGCGTTTAGCCTGTGTTGAGCAAAATGGAGATGATGTAAAATACCAATAACCAATGCACTAAAATCTTGTACGCAAAATTACTTTTGAGTTTTCCTATGGAAAATCACTCTACCGCCTAATTCAAATTTGAAATTCTAAAGTTTTTAGTGTGACTAACTAATTGGACAATATAGTCCTTTAAAAATACAAATCATGTTGTAAGAGTTAACATAACAGAATTTTAATAGCAGAGACTATTTCAAAAATTTAAAGACTAGAATAGATGTTTTTAAAAAATTTAGGGATCAAAATTAAATAAGATTCAAAACTCATTAAAAAAATCTTAGAAAAAGAAATGTGTGAAGAAGAGTTGTCCAAGTACTAAAAAAAGAGATTTTTTTCTTAAAATATTTATTTTAGAAAATTATGGGATGTTTATTACGGCATTGAAAGTAGTATAATAATTACTGGCCAGCCAAGCCAATTTCAAAATTGAATATTGGAAACTTTTGTGTGGAAATAATTTTAATGATGGATGATTGTGAAGTTAATTTCATACCTAATAG
>NC_052359.1:11264784-11351379 GCF_009727055.1 Benincasa hispida
TATTGATTTTTCGATCCAATAATTATTAAACTCGACATAACATATATATGTCCACTCCAAAAGCTCACACACTATAAAAAAAATTTGAAAGATACAAATATTGACACATTTTATTGAGCTTTTTTTTAAAAAAATTATTGAGAATAATAATTATTAGGTTTGTTATTAGTAGTGATCTGGAAACAAATATTTGAAAGCAAGAGATTTAATAAAAAATTGAGTTATATTTGATACAGTGATCCGAAAATAAATATTTGAATAAGAACTTTTTAGAAGAATATTCAAATAAGTTAATAACATAAAATACAAAATTTTGTTTTTAACTAATACTTAGTAGTGATTTGGGCTGATAGCGAAAGAATATAGATTAAAATAAATAAATAAAATAAAAATATGGAACTAAAATGTAACAAAGTATATAAATCAAAAAGCTTATACATATTAGTTAAAAAAAACTTGTATGCATATCAAATCTCACAATTTTATTGATTTTTTCTTTTTAAAAATAACTTACTATCACTTAACATTTTAGTAGTGAGTTTTGGGTAAAAGTATAAAAAGAGACCATTGTTTGTACGAGCGATTAAGGTTCTTTTCTTTTATACATGGTTTAGAATAAATGTGAATTTAAATTTTTTAGGTACATTTTGATTGCTAGATCATAATATTTTACATCTATAATTTGGATCACACTCCTATATAAATGAATGGACCGAGATTCAAAGTGTATATTGTACCTAAATAGTTGCCTCCTCTCAACAAAAATTGCAACTATTACACCTAATGACATAATTTTACTTTAAAATATTCAATTTTCAAATATCGAACAGATGTATCATATTAGCATAAATTGCAACTATTCGACTTAATGATATAACTTTACTTTAAATTTTATTTTCACGCTCATATATATTTATTAATTAGACTGAAAATTTGAGGGACCACATCGATTGTACCAATTTTTCTCTATGAACACCTCAACTCGAGGACTTGCATTTTTTAACGAAAGTTGAAGGAAAAATAAAAAGTTAAATAAAATTATAAAGGTAAAAGAGAAAGATAAAGATTCTCTTTCATAGTCAATTCATATATAAATTATGGATTTATTCCTAAAATCATAAGACGTTCATAATATAAGTCAAATTACTTATATTTTGAAAAAGGATGTCGTTCATAGTCTTAAAAATTATTTATGGAAAACAAATGTTGTGAAGTGAAAAGTGTTTGTTACTTTTAATAACAATGAATAAATTCTTTAGAAACATGTCTTCCAAGTTCTAACCAAGATCCATGACATCCCAAGAAATGTTTCTTATACACAAGGGAAAGCCCATATTTTTTCATCACATTCGACTCAAAAGAAAGCTAGAAAAAGAAAAAAAGGGGAAAAAAAGTGAAAATAAAGGCAATAATTATTATTCCTTTCTTAGTATTTAAGTCATACTTTGCATCTCCAATATAATTTTAAAAGGTAAAAGGAAGAAAAAAAAAACTAATTGATATTTTACTCTAAAATGGTAACCACATCCTCTTCACCTCTTGGTTAAATGTCCATCTATTGGCTTTCTTTAAATAAATTATTTTAACACTATATGAATTTGGGAGAATCTTAGCATCAAGATGGCCACCACATGCAAGTTTATAGAATTTATGTAAACTTTGTTAATTATTAAAAATAAAGGTTTTTTTAGTCCTAACATTAAAATAGTTCAACTGGCATGAACTCGTACTATCAATTACCATATCTGAATTATAATTCTCCCACCCTATATATTGTTAGAAAAAAAAATCTAGATATTTATTCTATGTAGTCTCTATTATATAAAAGTCTTAATTTAGTCCCTTATATTATAAAATTAAAAAAAAAAGAGAGAGAAAATAGTTGTAGGTTTTTGAGACTTGGTTTAGGTTGTATTTGAGTCTATGAATTTTCAAATTCAAAGGTTTGATTTTGGTAGCATTGTAGGTCTCTCGTTAGGTTTTTTGTTAATTACTAATAAAAATATGACGTACCACCTTTTCTTAATGATTTTTTTTTAATTTTAAAGATAATTGTTTTAAACGACAAAACTACTGTAAATATTTTTAAATATAGTAAAATATCACTATTTATCGGTATTCATCACCAATAAATAGTGACATTTTGTTATATTTATAAATAAATTGGTTCATTTTCCTATATTTGAAAAAGCTTTTTTTAATATAGTTTTTTACTATTTTCTTTTTTTCTTTTCTTTCTCTCCCTCTTCCAAACCTTCTCCTTTGAGGGTTGTCATTGCCATCGGTGGCAATTGTATTTTTCTTTTCATTTCCATTCGTTACTTTTCTTATCTCTTTTCTTCTTTCTCATCTGTTGCAAATTTTTCTTTTCGTTTGGATTTTTTTTTGAAAAAATAAAACTCAAACGACAACAGGTGGCGAAGGGTGGAGTGGCAACGGGCAACTATGAGATGGAAAGAGTTTGGAATAGGGTTGGCTACATTCTCTGCAGGGACGGGATGAGGATTGAAAGGATATTCCCGCCTCGTCTCCAATCCCGACCTCACCCCAATTAATTTTTTAATATATATATATATATATATTAACCTTCTACATTGAACCTAATTTTTTATTTAGCTCAATTTAAGTTCAACTAAAGTTTCTAAGTCCAAATCAAAGAAAATTTTAGGAATTTTTTTTTTAAAAAAAGATCCCCATAGAGAAACAAAATGGAAAATGGGGAATGGATCCCACGGGGAATCCTAACCCCCATCCCCGCCATCAAATGGCGAGGACCAGAGCGGGGATGGAGGTAAATTCCCCCATTGGGGATGGGAATGGGAAACCCTCTCCACCCCGCCCCGGTCCTATTACCAACCTAACCTTAGTTTGGAAGGGAGAGGGAGAAAGAAGAAAAGACGGGATGAAAAAATAATAATAAAAATATATAAAAGATTTTTTTTGAAAATTATATATATATGAAAGTTTTTCAAATTTTAATAATGATTAATGAATGATTAATTGAAAGTTCATTTTAATTCCATAGTACTTCTCTAACTAATATTTCCTATTTAACATATCTTAACTCAAAACTAATATTTTTTTTTTTATTTAACATATCTCCCACCTCTTATTATACTAAAAATATATATATAAAAAATTACTTTTAACGCTTCATTCTCTTTCTTTATTTTTTATTTTATTTATTTTTACTATTCAAAAAAGAAAATACAAACTGAATATACCTCAATTGGTATACGAGTATATTAGTAACCATGAAATTTATGGTTTGAATTCCCTTAATCCCAGTTGTACTAAATATTTTTTTCTTTACTTTTAAATATTTCTTTCTTTTTCTCCCACTAATATTCTCTTCTTAACTTGTTTCTTAATCTTTAACTTATCTTATTAGATGTATTTAAATAATAATATGTATAATTAAAGTATGGACTATGCATGTGGATTAATATTTTATTACATTAGATTATTTTATTAGATTGAGATCTATGATGTGATCCATTTAATTAAAACCCTAAGTTCCTAATTAAGTATGGACCTAATGGGTAGAAGCCAATTCTTAGTTAATTAGGGTTTAATGAAAACTCTAATTGAACTAGTATATAAAGAGATCTTAGGCTATGGTCCCCAATATATACAAAAACAATACACACTCAATCTTTCTTAACTCCATCTAAAGAGAGATCTCACTAAGGGCATTTGGAGTTTTGGTTGAGAAAGACAATAGTCATCTTTAAGTCATCATCACCTTGAAGCTATCATTAAACTCTCGATAGAATCCGATATGTTATTTATTCTTAACAATTTGGCATAAATGATCCCATGGTTAATCTATTCAATATAGATTTAAAGTAATTATGCTAACAAGTGGTATCAGAGCATGAATTTCATGTTAGATTGTCGATTTTTTTTTAATCATTTACCATTGTTTTGCTTTAATTTAATGTTGATTTCATCATTCTTTGGGCCCGTTGTTTTGGGCAAATTGTTTGTAAATGGAGTCTTATAAGTCCTGTTGTTTGTGGCAATTTTTTGTTGTGAAAAAAGGCTCAGAACATAGATGAAAACCGAAATTTGGAGTGCAAACCCGATAGGTTTATGTGCAGAGTGCTATTGCATTGTGCGTCATTAAAAGCTTCTGACTGTCTTTTTGTCATTGTTCATACATCATGGATTCTCTTGGAACTCAATCTGTTTTTCTGGGCATAATTGTTGTGGAAGTTGGTCGAAAATTGGGACTTTTTGGAGTCCTAATTAGGGCCAAAGGGATTTTATTCGATGAATTCAGTAAATTTAAATTTAAACTTAAATTTGATTGATAACTTTGTGATTTAAGTTTAAATTTGATTGATAATTTGGAAATTAAATTTAAGTTTAATTGATAATTTGGTGATTTGAATTTAAATTTGATTGATAACTTTTTGTTATATTCACATGTTTATATTACATTAATTGTATTCTATGTATACAATTATTGGGTGAATTTTGGTAAAGACTATCTGGTGTTTTTCTTCCATTATTCTTATACAATAATATTGTTATATTATTATATCTTATGTTTTAGATTGAATTGATCAAAATAATATATTACCAAAGTAGCCTCTATTATCTAGATTAGTTTAATTCTAAAATACAAGATGTGCATATTCATTAATTTATGCAGATAGTTGTTGGCCCAAAGGAAAATAATCATTTAATTTGGACAAATTGTGGGTATGTATGTGGTAATAAGAATGTTATAATTATAAGGATTGCTCATGTGAAAAATAGTTGGTCCAAAGAAAGGCTATTTTTTGACTGAGTTTGAGAGTACTATTTACGGTTGATGTTTTTGCCCAAAGGTTAGACATCAATGTTGTACTAGGTATCTTATTAAAGGGGCCCAACTTATATGTGAAATTATTCTGTCATATTTTAATTGTGAGTATATGCTTCATTATTTATTGTTTTAATTGGTCTTACTCAAATATCTGAAAATCTGAGTTTAATTCATAGGTTGAATGGATCAAACTTCAAGATTTAGAAGGAAAGCCTAAAGATATTTCTCGGGTATATGGATCTGAACCTTGTATTAAGGACCGATAAACCTACTTCTATTGAGGAACAACCAAATATGGCTAATATTGAGAAGTGGGAGCTGTCAAATTGCATGTGTCTGATGATCATTAGGCACTCCATCCCAGAGTTTTTTCGAGGTTCTTGAAAATACCAATAAGTCCCTTGCTCAAATTGAGAAATATTTTGTTAAAAATAAAAGAGGGGAAGCATGTAATCTTTTGACTTCTTTAACTTCCATGAGGTATATGGACAATGGAAACATTATGGAAATATCCAATTTTGCAGGTAAATTAAAGGCAATTGATATCGAGATAAATGAAAATTTACTCGTACATTTGATATTTATCTCTCCTCATTCACAATTCACTCAGTTTAAGGTAAACTATAATACCAAAAAAGATAAATAGAGTATTATTGAGCTTATTTCACAATGTGTTCAAGAAGAAAATAGGATTAAAAGTGAAATGAGAGAAAGTGCTCATTTGACAACTTACTCTCTTGATAAGAAGAAAAGAAAATCTATGGATGTTGCAAAAGGGACATCTCAATAGAATAAGAAATAGGTTTCTGAAATCTTTATGCAAAAAGAAAGGTCACTTGAAGAAAGATTGCCCAAACACGCCAAGTGGCTTATAAAGAAGGGTAACCTTCTTACTTTGGTTTATTCTGAATTTAATTTGGCTTTCGTACCTACAGATACTTGGTGGATGGGTTCTAGTGCTACTACTCACATAAGTATATCTATGCAGGGTTGCTTATGGAGCCGACTAAAAAGTGATGCTAAAAGATTCATCTATGTAGGCGATGACAAAGCAGTTCCAGTTGAAGTTATTGGGAATTTTAGATTGCATTTAAAAATTGGTTGTTATTTGGATTTGAGTGAGACTTTTACTGCACCATCATTTAGACGAAATTTAGTTTCTATTTCCAATTTGGACAAATTTTGTTTTTCTTATTCTTTTGAAAATAATAAATTTAGTCTTTTTCAATATTCCAAGTTTATTGGTACCAGTTCTTTAATTGATAATCTATATATACTTGATTCTTTTGCTTCATTTAACAAGATCTTGTTATTTAGTTCATGTGGTACAAAGTGCAAATTAAATTAAAATTCCACTATATTATGGTATAAGCGTTTAGGTCACATCTCTAAGAAGAGAATTCATAGACTTGTATCAGATGGAATTCTTGATTCCTTGATTTAAGTAACTTAAAAGTTTTTGTGGATTGTATTAAGGGAAAATAGACAAACATAAGAAAATTAGGTGCCAATAGATACTTAGAGGTATTAGAATTAATGCATATAGACATTTGTGGTCTATTCCCGACAGCTTCTTGGATTGGATAACAATATTTCATTATGTTCATAGAAGACTATTCAAGATATGAGTACCTATAATTAATTCAAGAGAAGTCTCAATCTTTGGACGTTTTCAAATCTTTCAAAATTGAAGTTGAACTTCAACTTAGAAATAAAATTAAGGTTGTCAAATTTGATCATGGTGGTGAATATTATGGTAGATATGATAGATCAAGTGAACAAAGTCCAGGGCCCTTTGCCAAATACTTAGAAGAATATGGAATCGTCCCACAATAATTATGCGAATGGTGTGGCGAAAAGGCGAAATAGAACACTAAAAAATATGATAAGAAGTATGATTAGTCATTCTCCTTTACTTGAATCTCTCTGGGTGAGACACTAAAGACTACAACATATATTTTCAATAGGGTACCTAGTAAAGCGATAGCTAAAACTCCTTATGATTTGTAAACAGGAAAAAAGTCTAGTATTAGGCATCTTCACATCTAGGGTTGTCTAGTTGAGGCAAGGCCTTACAAGCCTAATGAAAGAAAATTGGATTTTGTGCATTCTAAGGATTTCAAGCTTTATGATCCCACTTCTACATCATTGATTGAGATGGAAAATTTCAAATTTCTTGAGGATGTTAAGTTTTTAGGGGGGGGGGGGGGGGGGGGGGGGGGGGGGGGGGTGAAGATAATATAAGGAAAGTTGACTTTGAAGAGGAATTAGTTTCTTTTCCTAATATGGTTATAGATGATATTCAAGCTTCAATTCCTGACTTCCCTATTGAGCCAATTATAAAACAAAACAACATTGAAGTCTCCGTTGTTGAACTTGAAGTTTAAACTTAACAACTTCAAAAAGTGTCACTAAGGAGACCCACTAGAGAAAGAAGAAATGTAATTCCAGATGATTATATTGTGTTTCTTTAAGAACATCATGATGATATAGACATAATGAAAGATGATCCAATCAACTTCCAACAAGCTCTACAAAGTTTTAACTCTCAAAAGTGAATAATGATATGGAAGAAGAAATAAAATCCATGAAAGACAATGATATTTAGGAACTTGTTGAATTGCCATCAGAAGTGAAACCCATTGGTTGTAAATGGATTTTTAAAACAAAAAAGGATTCGCAAGGTAAAATGAAAGATATAAAGCTCGTATTGTACAAAGGGTTTTACTAAAAATAAAGGTATTGATTACAAAGAGACTTTCTCTTCGGTTTGATTGAAATACTCTTTCAAAATAATCATGACACTGGTAGCATTTTTTTTTTTAATTTAAAGTTACATCAGATGGATGTAAAATCTGCATTTTTCAATGGAAACATTGACGAGACGATTTATATGGTGCAACCAGAAGACTTTGTGTATGATGATTCAAAGTCTTGGTGTGTAAAGTGAAGAAACCCATCTATGGTCTCAAGCAAGCCTCTCGTCAATGGTATCACAAATTCCATGAAGTAATTACCTCCTTTGGTTTTGTGGTGAATATGGTGGAAGATTGTGTATATCACAAGTTTAGTGAGAATAAATCAATCTTTGATGACATACTCATAGCAAGTAATGATGTAGGTTTATAGCATGACACTAAGAGGTTCCTCAAAAGGAATTTTAAGATTCAAGATCTTGGTGATGTTTCTTTTGTATTAAGAATTGAAATACTGCGACATCGTTCTCAAGGTATTTTAAGATTGCCACAGAAAACTAAATCGAAAGATTTTGAGTAGATTGGCATGAAAGATTGTGCATCAACAGTACCACTGTCACTAAAGGTGATAAATTTCATTTAGGTCAATGCCCTAAGAAAAAACTCGAGACTAAGGAGATGTAGAAGGTTCCCTATGCATCGAATGTTGAAAGTCTAATGTACACCTAAATATGTACGCATCCAGATATTGTGTTCATAGTTGGAGTGTTAGGCAGATATTTGAGAAACCGAAAACGGATTATTAGAAAGCAGCCAAAAAGGTTATGAGGTATTTGCAAAGAAAAAATATCGGAGATCAGAAGTTTTAGAGATCATTGTGTATTCTGATTCTGATTATACTGGATGTCAAGACACTTTGCGATCCACTTCAGACTATATCTTCATGTTGGTTGGAGGAGCTGTATTCTGGAAACGTGTTAATCAAACATTTATGGCTTCTTCCACCATGACTGTGGAGTTTATAGCATGTTATGAGGTGTTCGATCATGAAATATGGTTGCAAAATTTTGTCACAGGGCTTCAGATAGTGGTTGGCATAAAAAGACCATTAAAATTATTTTGTGACAATAAGTTGATAGTGATATATCCCAACAATAACATAAACAATACGAAGTCAAAGCATGTAGACGTGAAGTTTTTAGTTGTGAACGAAATTGTTCAAAATGGTCAAATTTTGATCGAACATATAGAAATAAACTCTATAGTGGAAAATTCGTTGACTGAAGGTTTACCACCTAAAGTTTTTCATGAGCACATTGCTCACGTGGGTGTTAGTCACTTTTTTTATTCTATGGTTTGGTGGGAGTTTGTTGTTGAGGATGTTTTTTAACCTTAATTTGTTTTATATATATATATATATTGAAGGAACTCTTATTCAAGAGAACCCATGAGCAAAAGCAAGATCTTTCCAAGCCCATTGTGACAAAATTAAAGGCATTTACAAACTACAGAACAGTTATGCATTTTCTAACAAATTACAACATACTTTCATAATTAAATACAAAAGGAACGAGAGACATACCTTTGAAGAACTCTTCTTCTATGAACCTCTCGCTCTCCAACAAGTGGACAACAACCTCTCATTGTCGTTCAGATCGCCCACTCAATCTTCTAGTGATCACAAACAATCTTCACCACAAACAAGCACCCTTAGACATCATCACTCGACAACCTTGGTATTCTTGGAGTGAGAATCCAGGAGGTGTGGGCTCTATTGGATTTGGTAGAGGGATGGAGGAAGGCAACGAATGAACTATACGATCAAGCAAGTGGGAGAATGTACTGTCTATCGCATAGACTGTGTATGCTTGATCGTTTAGTAAAACTCGAAGGTACACGATCGTTTAGTAAAATACACTAGATCGTTTAGTAAAAGGCGTTTAGCACGCGATCGTTTAGTAAATCCCTTTGCACAATCGTTTAGTAAATTGCTAGTATACGATCGTTTAGAAACTTGCTTGAAGGGTATCGTGTAGTCTCTCGTGAGCTAAACAATTAGTAATGCACACAATGAAGCTATCTCTTTACAAAATGAAAACACTTTTCATTTTATCCTTTAGTTATTCAAAACTGAAAATAACTTCTCACTTTCACAGTTAATGGAGAAAAATAACCAACCACAATTATCTCATAATTGTTTAATTATAAATAAATACAATAACTAACTTATCATATTATATTTATAACCTATAGTTTTAATATCACATCATATGTAATTTAAACCATAGTTCTTTTCTCCTTTAATTAATATAAATCATATTTATATCAAAATCCTCCAATTAATGTATCTCATACATTATGTCAATTATATCACATATAATTGAACCAGTTTAATTATATCATATATAATCAAACTCCATCTTGTTCTTCAAACTAACCCAAAAACTTATTCTCAACTTGAATCCATTGAGCTACCAAGGGGACCTTATGGACCTGTAGCTTGACGCTCCAACAGTACGTGAATAACTTACTAAACATTTTAATCACGAGATCCACCATCTGTTAACTGCCAGGGACTCCACTAAAGACCGACAGCTACACTCTTCTCACTACAGATATATTTCTGTATCTATTGGATATAACTTGTCAACAGTACGATAACCCTTCACAGATCACTAGTAAGTACAGTTGGATCAATTTACCGTTTTGCCCCTGTAGTTACATCTAACTCCTTAAGTACCATTGATTCCTCTAATGAATAATACATCATAGTCCTACTATGAGTGAACACCTCTCGTGCCATGAGAAGGTGTGTGGCGCCACATCGTTCAAGCCCCAAAGGGAGCAATCTATCTACTTACCCATACTTCAGGGAATGAGTGAATTTCATCTTGTGTAGCTGTGCTCCCAGCTCCCTAATCAGACGAATCCCGAAAATGGTAGGTTTGAGTCGGCAATCTGGCCACTCACACCCATGCAAATCAAAGATCCGTCTTCGTAGGCAGGAATTCCCAACTCACTCAGGATTAAGGTCATGTTACCTACGGTCATCCTAGTGAAATGAAAGTCTCTGTTATGAACGACGTTATATAACGAGAGTAAACATTTCATGGTCTTGTCTTATACAAAATTCTTTGTATAGGATGTTGGGGATGATGCCCTAAACTCTCGTTGGGTTCTGTAGTTTGTAAACACTGTATTGAACAAACGCTTATGATGTAATAATATATGATACTTTTCTTCACGTTTGTCTATGAAACATTGGATGTTTTAATTGCTTTACCACAAACCAATAAACTAAGTTCCCTGGTTGTCGTTGTAACTTAAGCATGTATGTGGAGACATATAAGTGGATCACGACATATGTGTTAACCAAAATGGTATGTCGTATATGGATATAGGAGGGAAACCTTAACCTAGTAACACTACGGATGCGGCCCACTTTGTTGAATAGTTACAAGTGTTGTGACTTGCTACATATGGTTTGATCCTGATCATTCATGTGGAGACATGTAAGCGGGGGCATTCTATACAAATGAGTTTGTATAAGACCGGACCACAGAGTGTTATAGTCTCGTTATATAACGCAATTCATGACAGAGAGTACACTTCACTAAGATGACCATAGATAACATGATCTCAATCCTGAGTGAGTTGGGAACTCCTGCCTTTGAGGGCGGTCCTTTGATTTACACGTGTGCGAGTGGCCAACCGCCGACTTAAACCTACCACTTTGAGGATTCGTCTGATTTGAGAGCTAGGAACTCAGCTATACAAGATGGAATTCACTCCTTCCTCGAAGCAGAGGTAAGTAGATAGATTGCTCCCTTAAGGGCTGATTCCGGGGCTTTAACGATGTTGCGCCACACACCTTATCATGGCCCGAGAGGTGTCCACACATAGTAGGACTATGTTGTATTGTTCATTAGAGGGATCAGTGGTACTTAAGGAGTTAGATTTAACTACAGGGAAAAAATGGTAAATTGGCCCAACTGTACTTACGAACATCTTAGAAGGGTTATCATACTGTTGATTGGTTATATCCGATGGATACAGAAATATATCTGTGGTGAGAAGAGTGCAGCTGTCGGTCTTTAGTGGAATGCCTGGCAGTTAACGGATGGTGGATCTTGTGGCTAAAGAGTTTGGTAAGCTATTCACGTACCATTGAAGCTTCGAGCCACAGGTCCAAAGGTCCCCTTAGTAGCTCAATGGATTTAAGTTGAGAATCAGTTTTTGGGTCAGTTTGAAGTGATTGACAAGAGGTAGTATGATTATATATGATATAATTAAACAGGTCAATTATATATGATATAGTTGACATGATTTATGAGATACATTAATTGGAAGAAAAGGATATAAATATGATTTATATCTAGTGGATGAGAAAAGGACTATGGTTAATATGTTGCATATGATGTGATATTAAACCATAGGTTATAAATATAATATGATTATATATTTTTTTAATTTAACAATTATGGGCTAATTGTTGCGGTAACCGAATGAGATAGTGGGAGGTTGCATTCAGTTTTCGTAATTGAAGGATAAAATGAAAATGGTTTTCACTTTGCAAGTGATCAGATATTCGCTCACCGATTGTGTACACTGCCTATCGCCTAGCAAATCGAGAGCATACACGACAGCTTAAAGTTTACTAAACGATTGTGTACATGCGCGCATTTCCTAAATGATTGCATAGAATTACCTAAATGATCATCTAGCTTTTTCTAAGCGATCGCGCGCTCAAACGTTTTACTATACGTTCGTCTATACGATCAGCCCCAGTTTGCTACATGATCGTGTACCTTTACCTAAACGATCAAGCATCCGTCTATACGATAGACTTCCGCTATCTCTCACTTGCTTGGTCGTGGTAAACGATTGTTCCTTCCTCCTTCCCTCTACCAAATCCGATAGAGCCTACACCTCCTGGATTCTCACTCGAGAATACCAAGGGTTCCGAGTGGTGGTGTCTTCCCTGCTACCTTGTTCGTGAGGAGTTCGTTCGTGAGTATACGACAGTGAGATTTGGTGGATGATTAGTTTGGCTTGCACAGCGAGAGCGAGAGGTGCAATCCTTTGACGAGAGCGAGATTTAAAGCGAAGAAAAGTTCTTCAACTGGTATGTATCTTGTTCTCTTTGTTGTTTAAAGTTCATAGCATATCGTATTTGTTGTTAAATGCATAACTAGTTTGTTTGATTGTGAATGCGGTAATTCTATCACAATGAGTTTGGAACAATCTTTCTTCTGCTCAGAGGTGCTCTTTGATAAGAGTTTTTTTATAAGACACCCCCACTCGCATGTCTCCACATCAATGATCAAGATTAAACCATCTGTAGCACTTTCCAACACTTGTAATATCTACAAAGCGGGTCGTATTCGTAGTGTCACCAGGATAAAATTTTCCTCCTTTATCCAAATACTACAGACCATTTAGGCTATCACTTAAGGCATGATCTACTTGTATGTCTCCACATACATGTTTAAGTCACAATGATAACCAGGGATCTTAGTTTATTGGTTTGTGGTAAATGCAACTAAAGTATCTCATATTATTACATCACAAACGTTTGTTCATACATGTATTTATAAACTATAGGACTCTACAAGATTTAGGGCATCAACCCCAATATAAACATATAATAAAGTTGATGGTTTATGTTTTATTATTTGAACTTGTTTATCATGCATGTGATTTTGCAAATGTAGCTTAGCATAAAGATTTTAAGGATGAACTCACTAAGGAATTTGGACTAGCTAGAAACAAGCATGATTTAGATCACTTTGCATGTAGTTTTGTTATCCATCCATACCTGATCTATATCATTGAATGTATTGGAATTGGTGATCAAGGAAGATTTAGTTACAAGGGTAGTGACAAAAGCTGTCTTGATTCTGTGCTGATACAGAAGATGGACCAGATTGAACTAAAAGAGAATTCTATTATTGAAATAACTTGTTTGTGCGCACTTAAGGTTTATGTGATTTAATTGCATCAGGTACATAAACATAGCCAAAATGTGAGATTGTTAGACGTATTTACATAATAATATGTATAATTAAAATATGAGCTATGTATGTGGATTAATATTTTATCACATTTGGTTATTTTATTAGATTGAGCTCGATTATGTGATCTATTTAATTAAGGCCCTAGATTCCTAATTGAGTATGAACTTAATAGGTAGAAGCTCATTCCTAGTTAATTAGGGTTTAATGGAAACCCTAATTGAACTTGTATATAAAGAAATCTTAGGGCTATGGTCCCTAATATACCAAAACAATATACACTCTTACTTTTGAATCTCATCTAGAGAGAGATCTCATTAAGGGCATTCAGAGTTTTGGTTGAGGAAGACAATAGTCATTTTAAAGCTGTCATCACTTTGAAGTTATCATCAAACTCTCAATGGAATTCGATATATTATTTATTCTTGGAAATTTAGCATGAATGATCCTAGGGTTAATATATTTGATGTAGATTTAAATTAATTACGCTAACATATCTCTATCTTCATTAACTAATATTCTCTAACATAACCCATCGCTTTTTAGCTTTTCTCCCTCTGTTTCCTTTTGGAATATTTTACTAAAAAGAGATAATGATCTCACAACTTGAAGTCAAAGAGCAAACAAAACACTACAAAGACAAGGTAACTAACAAAGGCAAAAAAACATTCAAACACACAAATAAAGCAAACATAACTGAAGAAAAAAGGTCCCCAAGGAGATGTTGGGGTTGATACCCTAAATCTCGTGGGTCTTGTAATTTGTAATTGTAATGTACAAGCAATTTATTCATTTAATAAAATAGGTAGTATTTTATTTGACATTTAGTAGCATTAATCCACAAAACCAATAAACTAAGATTTAAGGTTGTCTTTTGTAACTTAAAAATGTATGTGGAGAAATACAGGTGGATCATGTTTAAGAGATAACCTAAATGATCTGTAGTAAATGGATAAGACTGAGTACCTTATCCTGGCGACACTACGAAAACGACCTGCTTTTTAGTTGTTACAATTGTTGTAAAGTGCTACAAATGATCTTATCTTGATCATTCATATGGAGACATGTGAGTGAGAGTGTTCTATATAAAGAGTTTGAATAAGACCGGGATACGAAATGACTAGTCTTACTATATAACACAGTTGATAGAAGAGACTTACATTTCACAAGGATGACCATAGGTGACTTGACCTAAATGCTGAGTGAGTTGTGAAATCCTACCTTGAAAGCGGTGCTTTGATCTGTATGGTGAGAATGCCCAGTGTCGCTGATTCAATATGCATACCATTTTGGAGATTCATTTGATTAGGGAGCTGTGATGTTTGAATTTATGAAGTGCAAATATGGATGATATGCGTTGATGGAATTGCGTTGTGCACTCAAGTTTCCCCAGTGGAATCCAAATGTAAATTCCTCTGAGTTTCCTGGTAAGTCCAGGGTCGAACACAAGACTTGTGAAAACAGATTGCGTTGGTAATTTTTATGAAGAACTTTGCGGTAACTGGATAAATAAATAAATTGTTGGGTTTATTGTTTGTGTTGATGAAAAATAAATAAATGCGGCGGAGTTTGAAAAGAATCGATAAATGGGAGATGCAATGAATATGCGGTGAACGGGTTGAGAAGAGTTTCGGCTGACACTTCCTAGAATGCGTTCATGCTTTATGATCATGCAATATGTATACAATAGTAAACCACTTCTCGATGGGAATGCTACAGCTTCTAATATTAGAATGCATGCGATATATGCGATGAGTCTATAGGACCTACACATAAGCCTCTATTCTTGTTTACACGATGACAGGATAGCACTAACACAAATAAGGTTACCACATAGTATCATTCCTATCTCTAGGATGCATGCGATGCAAGTTGACAAACAGAGCTTATCTCTAAGTCCCTATCTCTTGTTTATGTAGTTCTAATCTTGCTTTTTTGAGTCCAGATTCTAACCTAGCTCTCTCGAGTCATTAGGTTCTTTCTTTAGACTCTCTCTCAAGTAACTCTAAAAGGTATTTTGCACAGCATAAGACAAGACAATCGCAAGCAATGAACTTCCTAGGTCATGTTATCTTAATTCTTCTCAACCCATTCGACTAGTTTAGCTACTCATGCATATTAAGAGAGTGAACAGATGTAGAAATAGAACTTCCATTGTATAAATATGAAGATGAAGTACAAAATAACAATGCAAGTATAGAATAAAGAGCCTGGTAGCAATCTCTTGCTGCCAGGCATTTACATTGTTTTTCTACTCGTGCTCAAAAGATAATCTCTCTCTCGTGAGAGTCGGCCCGCTCTCTGCTTTTACGCCCCAAGGTTCTCTCTCGAGCTGCCCTGAGCGATGTCCAGTACTACCACTCTTCTCTTGCTCTGCCTTAAAATGAAAAGGAAAACTATGGACAGAGGTGCGAACTTGTGGAACAAAAGATTGTTAAAACGGTAAACTGATCAACTCGTCAACTGTTCAACCCCTTTTCTGAAGAATGCCCTTGGTATTTATAGGGCATCCATGGTGAACGATGACTTCTCTCTCATAGTTGTACAGATGGAACAGCTTTAATTTCTGACTGATGTGCCGAATAATTGTCACCGAAAAACTGAATGTACTTTGTGATCGTTATCGGTTGTCAACTTAATTTGGATTCGACTGTCATCAGCTTTATGTCCCATCGCGCTTAATTAGCCTTTCACCCAGATGCGTCCACCATGTTGTGCTGACAAAGTTGCGTCGATCCTCCTCGGGCGAATGTTTGCGAGCACGATCATCGCAAAGCCTTGCGGTGAAGTTGCACTCGATCAATGATTTCTTGCGATCGCAATTCTTGCATTGCGTCAACGCATATTCTGCACAAAAAATCCAAAAATCAATTGTTCTAATGCAATGAACGCATGCGACCACAATATTATGAAATTGATGCTTAATGGACGTAAGTTAACATATTTCATCAACACAATCCAACATTGTTTAAAAACTTAGCACTATGATAACGTGCATTTCTGCCTGTTATCACACCCTCAAATTTAAACAATGCTTGTCCTCAAGCATAAGCTAAAGATTCCTTTAGCAAGTATACTGCAATGTTCTTTTCCTATATTTCTCAAGGATACTTCGTTCAAATCCTATATACCAAAATTTCCTTAAGTCTTATTCAATTATCTTCTTAAAATGTTTCTAAGACCTAGGGACTGCAAGTTTACCTTTAAAAAGGACTTTACTAAATTTCGGAACATCGCATGATTTATTTCAAAAACAAAATTTTCTACCGGGGTGTCAAATGATTTTATCCTTGCATAAAAATTTTCTTCATTGATATATATATATATTTTATGACCTTGCACTGATCCAAGTGCCTTGCCTTCGTTTTGGCTTGTCCCCACGGGTGTCATGTGGACATCCAACTACGAGCAATGCACTCTTTCTCACACTAAACTCATACCTATTTGGCAGTGGAGTTGCGGTCATTTATTTATGCATTGATCCTGGTGACGTACTTTCGTTTTGGCTTGCCCTCACGTGTGTCATGCGGACATCCAACTACAGGTAAGTGCCTTTCACAACTTAACTCTTATCAACATGGGATTCCCATTGCGTTGACAGTGGAGTTGTTATTCTCAATTTTTTTTCAAAAGTAGCAAGATCGAAAATAAATGCCTCCCCCCAATAAAATGCGGCAATGTCCTCATTCCCAAAAGATTAAAATAAGTCATGCGATGTTCTAGAATGCGTTGTAAGGAGAGTTTGAAAGAAAGCTAGCAAACCCCTAACTTCTAGAAATATTTTACAAGGTGACTATCTTAATATGCGGTAATCTACTAAATTTATCTATGTCAAATGATTACGGTGATCAAAGAGGATGCGGTGATAAAACTTTGAAAACTAAAATGCAATGTGATAGCGCAAAATTCGAAATAAAGATAAGGAAGAATACACCCCAAATTTTGTGCTGTCGCCCGCATTGTGTATTGACGCATCTATCTTTGCGGCGATCTATCTTCTGTGGATTGCAGTGATAGAGTGAGATAAGTGTTTCTTCATGTAACATCTCCATAATTCTGTGCCTTAATCGTTGTAAACAAACAAAGAGAGGATCAAATGATTTAAAACAAAACAACATGTTTTTTTTTTATAGAGAAGGAAATATGAGTAAGATTCAGATAGCTAAATAATAGTAAAAGTGACAAAGGGATAAGAGTTCAAGAGTCAAGTAAGGGGTAGTCCGGGTTTTTCAGCTTCACGGAGGCTTTTTCTAGTTGGAAATAACCTCCGCAATATGCTTTAACTCGCTGTCATTAACCTTAAATGTCCAGTTGCCATTCTCAGTGACCAGCTCCACCGCACCATGTGGAAATATTTCTTTAATGATGAAGGGACCAGACCAGCGTGATTTTAATTTTCCTGGGAAGAGCTGCAGTCTTGAGTTGAAGAGTAAGACCTTTTGCCCGATTTAGAGGTTCTTACCGTATATGCGTTTGTCATGCCAGCGCTTGGTGCGCTTTTTATAAATCTTCGCATTTTCATATGTGTTATTCTTTCATTCTTCTAACTCGACCAGTTGCATTTTTCGCTATTCTTCTGCTTTCTTCAAATCAAAGTTCAGCTTCTTTACCGTCCACAGTGCCTTATATTCTAGCTTCAAAGGCAAATGATATGCCTTGCCAAATACCAACACATATGGGGACATACCTATTGGTGTTTTAAATGTAGTTCGGTATGCCCACAACGCATCGTCAACCTTTGTTGCCCAATCTTTCCATGAAGGCTTTACTACCTTTTCAAGTATCAGCTAAATTTCTCGATTGGACACCTCGGCCTAACCATTCGTTTGTGGATGGTATGTGGTGGCCTCTTTGTGGAGGATGTTGTACTTGTGTAGCAACTCCTTGATATTGCGATTGATAAAGTGGGATCCTTCATCACTTATAATGGCACGGGGAGTGCCAAAACGAGTGAAAATATGCTTCTTTAGGAAGTGGAAGACTACCGCCGCATCACTTACAGTGCATGCTATTGCCTCTACCCACTTGGAGACATAATCGACGGCTAATACAATATAATGTTTACCATTCGAAGAAGAGAATGGTCCCATGAAATCAATGCCCCATACGTCGAATAATTCAAGCTCCAAAATAGTGTTCATGGGCATTGCGTTCTTCCATGAAATGTTACCTGTGCATTGGCACCGATCACATTTCATTGTGTAGTCAGTCGCACCCTTGAATAATATAGGCCAAAAGAATCCACTTTGCAAACTTTGGCTGCAGTACGTTGCCCTCCAAAGTGTCACCATATGGTGAGTCATGGCAGTGCGATAATATGCGTTGTTGAGCAGCATTTAGTAAGCATAAACAAAAAATCTGGTCTGCACCTCTTTTATACAGATTCGGCTTGTCCCAATAATAATTTTTACATTCATGCTTGAGCTTCTTCTGTTGGTGGTAGGTGTAATGTTCAAAAAATTGCTCGCAAACGAAATAATTGACTATGTCTGCATACCAGGGCAATTCTTCTATATGGAATAGCTGCTCATCCGGGAATATGACACTTACCTCAGACTCATTGCGGTAAACCTTAGGATTTTCTAGTCTAGACAAGTGCTCCGTAACTTGATTTTCTGTCTCCTTCCGGTCAATTATTTCTATATCAAATTCTTGAAGGAGGAGAACCCATCTGATCAACCTCGGCTTTGCGTCCTTCTTTTTCATTAAGTATTTTATCGCCGAGTGAACAGTGTGGATGAGTACCTTTGTTCCCAGCAGATATGCCCGAAATTTTTCCAACGCAAAAATTACTGCCAGGAGTTCTTTCTCTGTGGTGGTATAATTTGTTTGAGTAGGGTTTAATGTTTTACTCACATATGCGATGGGATGCAAAATTGTCTTTTTCTTTTGCGCTAAAGCTGCTCCCATCGTATACCCGCTTACGTCGCACATGATTTCAAAAGGAAGTGTCCAATTCGGCGCAATCAATATGGGTGCGGTAATTAGCGCATTCTTCAATACTCGAAATGTGTTGAGGCAATTGTTGTCAAACTCAAATTTTATGTCTGCCTCTAACAACGCACTCAGTGGTCGTATTATTTTAGAAAAGTCTTTGGCAAATCGTCTGTAGAATCCAGCGTGCCCCAAGAAGCTTCGCACAACCTTCACGCTGGTTGGGGGTGGAAGTTTTTCAATTGCTTCGATCTTTGCTTTGTTCACCTCCAACCCATCCCGGGAGACCTTATGTCCCAACACTATGCCCTCCTTCACCATGAAATGGTATTTTTCCCAATTAAGCACCAGATTCATCTCTTTAGTATCTTCTCCAAGTTGGCTAAGCAGACTTCATAAGTGTTCCCATAAATAGAGAAGTCATCCATACATATTTCCACAGAGTCTTCGAGATAATCTGAAAAGATAGCCATCATGCACCTTTAGAACGTGCTTGGCGCATTGCAGAGGCCAAACGGCATGCAGCGAAAAGCAAATATCCCATATGGGCAGGTGAATGTGGTCTTGTCTTGATCCTCTGGAGCTATCATAATCTGGTTGTATCCGGCATAACCATCCAGGAAGAAGTAAAAATCATTTATAGCTAGACGGTCTAGCATTTGGTCGATGAATGGCAGAGGGAAATGATCTTTCTTTGTAGCCGCATTCAGCTTGCAGTAGTCCATACATATGTGCCATCCAGTGATGGTCCTTTGCGGTATTAGTTCGTTATTCTCATTCGGGACTTCCGTCATACCGTTTTTCTTCGGCACACACTGCATGGGGCTGATCCACGTGCTATTTGCTATAGGATAGATAATGCCCGCATCTAGCCATTTGATAATCTCCTTCTTGACGACCTCCTTTATCGCAGGGTTGAGTCTGCGTTAATGTTCAATTGTTGCTTTGTGGTCGTCTTTAAGACGAATGTGGTGCATGCAGTACGCAGGGTTGATTCCTCTTATGTCGGCAAACATCCAGCCAATTGCTCGTATATGCTTCCTGAGAATGTACATCAACGCATTCTCCTGGTCTTCATTGAGCGCAGAGGAAATGATAACTAACAGCTGCTCATTCTGCCCAAAAAATGCGTACTTTAGATGGGTTGGTAGGGTCTTCAATTCAAGTGTTGGTGGCTCCACTAGGGAAGGTTGGGTTGTTTTTGTTTCTTCTGTTGGCTCTACTTCTTGCTTTGCGATCATCTCTTCTTTCTTGTTTGTTCTTGTTATGATCGCATTACAGGCAGCAACGAATGTGCTGGCATCCTCTTCTTCATTCTTCTCATCAAACTTTTCTTCTTCAATCGAATTCTGGTCATCATCAGAGTCATGTAGGTCTTCTTCATCTGGAAACTTCATAACACGAATTATATTAAACTTGAGCTTCTATCCGTTGATACTCAAAGTGACTTCCCCTTTATGCACATCAATTTGAGCACGACCCGTTGATAGAAAAGGTCGCCCCAGAATGATGGGCACATCTTTGTCGACCTCATAGTCCAATATGATGAAGTTAGCTGGCAGGATAAATTTTTCAATAGTTGTCAGTACATCCTTCACCTTTCCTTCTGGATGAACCAGAGATCTATCGGCCAGTTGAAGAGTCACTGTTGTGGGCATAAGTTGCCCCACATTTAGTTGTCTAAAGATTGACAGAGGCATCAGATTTATGCTGGCTTCCAAGTCACATAGGGCTTGCTCGATGTATAGTCCTCCTATGGAGCATGGAATGGTAAAGCTCCCAGGATCGCTCATCTTCGATGGAATTATTGATTTGGAACTTTGCATTAACGCCATCGTGGAAAATTTTCCAGCTCCCCTCTTCTTAGTTACCATATCCTTCAGAAACTTGGCGTAGACAGACATTTCCTCAATCGCTTCACTGAAAGGAATGTTAACATGTAATTACTTTAACATAGATAAGAAGCGTTGATACTGTACCTCTTCGTTCTTTTTCTTCCTTAGTCTCTGTGGGAAATGGGGTAACTAAACTTTCACAATTCCCGTTTCAATTGGCTTTGAGGTCGACGCAACCTATGGTTTTATTGCTTGTTTTTCTCTTTCTTCTTCTTGTGTCACCGCAATCTCAGGTTCAGCCACAATGGAAGTTGTTCTATACAACTCCTTCTTTTCTCCCTTCACAGTCTTTCCACTGCGCAATGTCACAACCTGACATTGCTCTTTACCTGATCCCCTCGGGTTACATGGATGTTTTTTTGAACTCGGCAAAGCCCCTTGCGGCCTACTTTTCAGCTCACTCACAATTTGGCCCATATTTAATTCGAGATTGCGGATGGACATAGCCTAACTTTGAAACACGATTTCGTTTTTCTCTATATATTGCTTTAATAGGCTCTCCAAAGAAGAGGATTGCGGTGGTTGTGAGCTACTTGCTTGGTTTCTCGGTTGACCATTGTTGCGTGAGAAGAATCCTGGTGGCCCTTCTTTCTGTGCCACAGGTTGGAAATTTTGTTGTTAATTCTTTCAAACAAAATTGGGGTGGTTTCTCCACCCGGGGTTGTAGGTGTTCGAAAAAGGGTTATTCTTTACAAAGTATACAGATTGTGGATTTTGCGGGCAATCTTCCATCGCATGCCCATCACCGTAAGTTGCACACCTTGCAGTTTTTTGATTGATTGCGTTGATTTTCCCGATTTGCGATGTTGGGCTGCTGATCGCAATTCCTTGGATTAAATTCATCATTGCGGTCATCTGGTTTTATAATGAAGCAATAGCACCGTTATTAGCGTTAGTGTCTTTGAGTCTCAATCTTTGGTCACTCTCTCTCCAATCTTCATGGTTTTTAGAGATGCGATCCAAGATATTCTTTGCCTCGTCATATGTTTTATCAAGCAAACCACCAGCGGCTGTTGCACTGGCAGCGATCTGCGAAACGGAATTCAAACCATGATAGAAAATATCTATTTGAAGGCTGTCTGGCAACCCATTATGTGGACAGTCCTGGACCAACCTCTTAAACCTCGCCCAAGCATCACTGAGCGATTCGTCCATATCTTATTCAAAATTTGTAATCAGTTTTCTTCGTCGGACGTTCTCAATAGGTTAGAAATACTTCATAATTTTCTCCACTATCTGTTCCCAAGAAGTGATCTCTCTCGGCTCGAGAGAATACGCCCATTTTCTAGCCTGGTCACAGAGAGAAAATGGGAACAACGTTAGTCGAACTTCTTCGGCAGAGATGTTCGGGAACACAAAAGTATTGCAGATTTCAATAAAACTTCGGAGGGGGGCGTGTGGGTCCTCGCCATGCCTTCCTCCGAATTGACCTGCAGTCTGGATCATCTGCAGCATCACTGGTTTCATTTCGAATCTGCTTCCGTTTAGGGCGGGCTTCAAGATTCCCGGAGAGAAATCATAGAGGTTTGGCGATGCATAGTCTCTAATGAGCCTATTACGATCATTTGCCAACAGAATTGAATTCTCTATGACATTATTATCGTTTGGTGCTCCATTTCCAGGTTGCTTCGCCATCTCTTCTTTATCTGATTGTGGTTGTTGTTGGCAGTATCTCAATCTTCTTCTAAACGTTCTCTCAATCCAGAGATTGAGAGTCTGCAAAGAAATCAGAAAAATTATCGTTAGCAAACTATTTTGCCGAAGTCCTTGGGAACGGCGCTAAAAACTTGATGCTTGATTTTATGAAGTGGAACTGTGGATGATATGCGTTAATGGAATTGCGTTGTGCACTCAAGTTTCCCCAGCGGAACGCAAGTGTAAATTCCTCTGAGTTTCCTGGTAAGTCCAGGGTCGAACACAGAGACTTGTGAAAACAGATTGCGTTGGTAATTTTTATGAAGAACTTTGCAGTAACCGGATAAATAAATAAATTGTTGGGTTTGTTGTTTGCGTTGATGAAAAATAAAAAAATGCGGCGGAGTTTGAAAAGAGTCGGTAAACCGGAGATGCGATGAATATACGGTGAACGGGTTGAGAAGGGTTTTGGCTGACACTTCCTAGAATGCGTTCATGCTTTGCGATCATGTAACATGCATACAATAGTAAACCACCACTTGATGCGAATGCTACGGCTTCTAATATTAGAACGCATGCGATATATGCGATAAGTCTATAGGACCTACACATAAGCCTCTATTCTTGTTTATGCGATGACATGATAGCACTCACACAAATAAGGTGACCACATAATATCATTCCTATCTCTAGGATGCATGTAATGCAAGTTGACAAACATAGCTTATCTCTTAGTCCCTATCTCTTGTTTATGCAGTTCTAATCTTGCTCTTTCGAGTCCAGATTCTAACCTAGCACTCTCGAGTCATTAGGTTATTTCTTTAGACTCCCTCTAGAGTAACTTCAAAGGGTATTTTTCACAGCATAAGACAAGAAAATTGCAAGCAATGAACTTCCTAGGTCATGTTAGCTTAGTTCTTCTCAACCCATTCGACTAGTTTAGCTACTCATGCATATTAAGAGAGTGAACAGATGTAGAAATATAACTTCCATTGTATAAATATGAAAATGAAGTATAAAATAACAATGCAAGTATAGAATAAAGAGCCTGGTAGCAATTTCTTGTTGCCGGGCATTTATACTATTTTTCTACTTGTGCTCAAAAAGTGATCTCACTCCTGCGAGAGTCGGCCTACTCTTTGCTTCTACGCCCCAAGGTTCTCTCTCAAGCTGCCCTGAGCGATCTCCAGCGCCAACACTCTTCTCTTGCTCCGCCTTAAAATGAAAAGGAAAACTATGGACAGAGGCATGAACTTGTGGAACAAAAGATCGTTAAAACGGTGAACTGATCAACTCGTCAACCATTCAACCCCTTTTTTGAAGAATGCCCTTGGTAGTTATAGGGCATCCATGATGAACAGAGGCTTCACTCTCATGGTTATAAAGATGGGACGACTTTAATTCCTGACTGATGCGCCGAATAATTGTCACCGAAAAGCTGAATGTACTTTGTGACTGTTATCGGCTGTCAACTTAATTCGGATTCGACTGTCATCAGCTTTATGTCCCATCACGCTTAATTAGCCTTTCACCCAGATGTGCCCACCATTTGCGCTGACCAAGTTGCGGCGATCCTCCTCTGGCGAATGTTTGCGAGCACGATCATCGCAAAGTCTTGCGTTGAAGTTGCGCTGGACCAATGATTTTTTGCGATCGCAATTCTTGCATTGTGTCAACGCATATTCTGCACAAAAAATCCAAAAATCAACTGTTCTAATGCGATGAGCGCATGCAACCGCAATATTATGAAATTGATGCTTAATGGACGTAAATTAACATATTTCATCAACGCAATCCAATATTGTTTAAGAACTTTGCATTATGATAATGTGCATTTCTGCCCGTTATCATACTGAGAAGCAGCTACACAAGAAGGAATCCACTAATTCTCTATAGTTAAAGTAAGTAGAGAGATTGCTCTCTTAAGTGTTGATCTAGGGCTTGAACAATGTGGCGCCATACCCTCTATTGGCTCGACAAGGGTTTGGTTATAGTTGAACTATGACTTATTGTTCATTAGAAGAATCGGTGTTACTTAAGAAATTGGATGTAACTACAGGGGAAAAACGGTAATTTTGGCCCACCATACTTATGAGCAATTTGTGAAGGGTCAACACACCATTGATTGGTTATATCTAATGGACACAGAAATATATTTGTAGTGCAAAGAGTGCAGCTTTTGGTCTTTAGTGAAGTGACCGACACTTAATCGAAGTTGGTTAATTTAATCAATTAATCAAATACCATTGGAGCTTCAATCTATAGGTCTATAAGGTCCCCTCTAAAGGAAATCATAAACAGAGATCTCCATAACCAGCGGAAGTGGATCGTTCTAAATTCCAATCCGAATGAACACAACCATTACAGTCTTAAATGGAAACATACAGATTATGCATAAACAGAAATTATAGCATGCTACAATAGGATTCAAGGGATAGAGTATATATACCTTTGAAGAACCATTCTTCAAGTATCCCTTGATCAGTGTCCAATGCGTCCAATGAAACCCTCGAACGCAATGAACAGAATGCCAATAGCACGAACAATTGGATGCTCCTCGTACCCAATCGAGTCCAACTCGATTCACGAACTAAGTTAGAACACCACCATAAGTGTTATCTTGGTATTCTTAGTGTGATAATCCAGGAGTTGTGGGGTCTGTATAATCTTGGCTTGAGGAAGATAGGAGGTAAGCGATCGAGTAAGTAGGAGATATGAACACAGTCTATCGCATAGACGATGTACTTGATTGTTTAGTAAATGGAAGCCTATTGCATAGACTTTGCTACTCGATCGTATAGTAACGATCAAAAGAGTAACTATCGTATAGTCAACTCTTAGCTGATTGTGTAGACTCTGTCAACGCTATCGCCTAGTAAAAACTATTTGTACTTGATAGCTTTTCCGTGAGAATTTTCCAAATCAATCACCTTCTAATTTTGGGGAAAAAAAATTCTTTTTTCTCACGATTACCATAAAATTTCCATAACCTCCCATTCAATCGGTTATTAGAGAAAAAGAATTAATTATCATATAATTAATATATTATAAATATATATGATAGCCAAGTTATCATATTATATTTATAACCTACAGTTTTAATATTTTATCATATGAAACATATAAACCATAGTTTTTTTCTATTTTATGGCACTTAATATAAATCATATTTATATTAAATCCTCCATTTAATTTATCTAATACATCACACTAATTATATCACATATAATTGAATTTCCTCTTGTTAATTTGAACATTTCAAACTAACCCAAAATCTGATTCTCAACTTGAACTCATTGAGCTACCGAAAGGACCACATGGATCTATAGCTTAAAACTCTTTAGTCATGAAATCTATATAACTAATCAATACAGCGATAACCCTTCACAAATCGCTCGTAAGTACAGTTGGGCCAATTTACCATTTTGCCCCTGTAGTTACATCTAACTCCTTAAGTACCACTGATTCCTCTAATGAACAATAAGTCATAGTCCTACTATGACTGAGTCCTCTTTTCAAAGAGAGGGTGTGGCCACTATGTTCAAGACCCGAAATCAGCCCTTAAGGGAGCAATTTATCCACTTATCCCTACTTCGGGGAAGGAGTGAATTCCATCTGGTGTAACTGAGTTTCTAGCTCCCCAATCAGACGAATCCCCAAAAAGCTAGGCTTGGTAAGTTGGCAATTTGGCCACTCTCACCCATACTAATCAAAGGACCACCCTCATAGGCAGGAGTTCCCAAAACATTCAGGATTAAAGTCATGTCACCTATGGTCATTTTAATGAAATGTAAGTCTCAACTATCAACGGCGTTATATAAAGAGACTAATCATCTCATGGTTCGATCTTATACAAACTCTTTGTATAGGACACCCCCACTCGCATGTCTCCACATGAATGGTCAGGATCAGACCATTGGTAGCACTTTACAAACACTTGTAAATATCTACAAAGCGGGTCGTATCCGCAGTGTCACCAGGATAAGATTTCCCTCTTTTATCCTTATACTACAGACCATTTAGGTTACTACTTAAGACATGATCCATTTGTATGTCTCACATACATGCTTAAGTTTACATAAAATAACCACGGATCTTAATCTATTGGATATGAGTAAATGCAAATAAAATAACACTTATTTTATTAATAATAATTGTATAAAATGTTTACAAATTACGAGACCACCGGGAGAATTAGGACACCAATCCCAATAATCTCCCACTTGTCCTAATGCCTCCGAAGACTAATGTACAATTCATAAAATAGTACAATATACAATAAACTAGGGCATACTCTATACCCAGTATCTTCTCCCACTTGCCCTAGACAAGGTGTCTCATGTCCCGTAGACCTAGACTCTTCAGATGACCCTTGAACACTTTAGTTGTGAGAGCCTTTGTAAACGGATCAGCAACATTGTGCTCCGATGTGATCTTCATGACAATCACATCACTGCGATGCACAATCTCCCTGATGAAATGATATTTCTGTTCAATATGCTTGCCTCTACAATGATTCTGAGGTTCCTTAGAATTTGCCACAACCCCGACGTTATCACAATAGAAAGTGATTGGAAAAGACATATTTGGAACAACTTCCAAATCTGTAAGGAACTTCCTAAGCCAAACTGAAGGAACACTTAACGTCACGAGTGCATTCAGATCTTTCTAATTTCATTATGACCGAAATACAACATATACATTCTAACATACCGTTATGCAAATACACACTAATCAAAGGCATGTTTTGAACACTAAAATACAAGGGAAAGAGTTCTCATACCCGTTGAAGACCCTCTTCAAGCTTTGGAACTTAGATGCAGCAGAAGAACCTCCACCCGTACTCTATCACCCAGCAGCAACAAAATAAATCATGAACAAGTGAACAACAACGGAGACGACACCACCAAAATAGAGCCCTTGGTATTCTCGAAGTGAGAATCCAAAGAGTGGTCTTTGGTGAATTTGGTAGAAGTTAGAGAAAGAATAAATCGTGTAGACAATAAGTAAGTGGGACAAACTACAGGACACGAGACTTTAAGGCATCAACCCCAACAAGCCAAACAACCTCTTTAGCAACTTCATAAGCGGCTACATATTCGGCTTCCATAATGGAGTCCGCGATGCATCCTTGCTTGATACTTCGCCAAACTACAGCCCCTCATTCAGAGTGAACACTAACCCTGATGTCGATTTTCAAGAATCTCTATCAGTCTGAAGGTCAGAGTCTGTGTATCCTGTAAAGATCAAATCCTTATCTCCATACACAAGCATATAGTCTCTCGTTCAACGAAGATACTTGAGAATCATTTTGACTGTTGTCTAGTGATCTAATTCTGGATTGGACTAATATCGACTGACAACCCCTACTACATAGCAAATGTCAAGTCTAGTACATAACATTGCATACATAAGGCTTCCAATAGCCGAAGCATAGAGAATCCATCTCATTTCCTTAACCTCTTGAGGTGTCTTAGAACATTGTTCCTTAGATAAAATAATTCCATGCCTAAAGCGTAATAAACCCCTCTTGGAATTCTGCATCAAGTACCTGATCAACACCTTCTTAATGTACAATGCCTGAGACAAGGCCAACCTCTTGTTCTTACAATCCCAAATGATCTGGATCCCTAGAACATACTATGCCTCTCCCAAATCTTTCATTTGAAATTGGGTGGCTAGCCACTTCTTAATGTCAGTAAAAAAACCTACATCATTCCCAATGAGTAGGATATCATCCACATATAGTACCAGGAAAGCTACTGAGTTGTTGATGATTTTCTTGTAAACACAAGGCTCATCAACATTTTGATCAAAGTCAAATGATTTGATCGCACTATGAAATCTAATGTTCCACGATCTAGATGCTTGTTTCAGCCCAAAATGGACCTATTAAACTTGCAAACTCTTTGCTCTTGATCTGGAGCAATGAACCCCTCTGGTTGAGCCATGTAGATGGTCTCCTCAAGATTACCATTTAGAAAGGCAGTCTTTACATTCATTTGCCATATCTCATAATCATAAAATATGGCTATGGACACGAGAATCCTGATAGACTTCAACATGACAACAGGTGAAAAAGTTTCGTCATAGTCCACTCCCTCGACCTGGGTATAACCCCTTGCCACGAGTCTAGCCTTAAAGGTATGCACCTTTCCATCTACACCTCGTTTTCTCTTTTAGATCCACTTACACCCTATAGGTTTTACCCCATTAGGCTGATCCACAAGTTCCCAGACAAAATTGAAGTACATAGACTTCATTTCTTAATTCATGGCTTTAATCCACTCATCTTTGTCAACATCCTCCATTGCTTGCTTATAAGATAATGAATCCTCAACTCCATCATCAGACATGATGTTTTGGGCTTTAATCAAACCCATGTAGCGTTTCGGTGGGTTCATAACCCTCCCACTACGTCGAGACAATCTCAACTCTTGAGATGGTTGACTAGATGAACCGACATCAACAACTCTTGTTGATCCATCAGTCTCTTCAGCAACTATTGTTGAACTCTCAGTGGTCTCACTAGAAATCTCATTTAAAACAAGCTTGCTTCATGGATTATGATCTCTGATGTGGTCTTCTTCCAAGAAGATAGCATTTGTCAACACAAACACCTTATTCTCACTTGGATCATTGAAGTATCCACCCTTCATTTCCTTGGGGTAGCCTACAAAGAGGCAAACTTTTGAACGCGGTTTCAACTTCTTAAGGTTAGCCACAAGCACGTGGGCTGGACATCCCAAATCCTAAAGTGGCGTAAACTACCTTTACGGCCTTTCCACAACTCAAAAGGCGTTTCAAAAACACTCTTCGAGGGAATGTTGTTCAAAATGTAACATGCAGTCTCCACTGCAAATCTCCAAACTAGTTTGGAACATGAGCATAACTCATCATAGACTGAACCATGTGCAACAGGATTCTGTTTCTCCTTTCTGATACACCGTTCTACTGAGGTGTACCTGGGGCCGAGAGTTAGGACGTGATTCCATGTTCTATCATATAGTTGTGGAATTATATGTCCATATACTCTCCACCACGATCAGATTGTAGTGTTTTTATCTTCTTACCTAACAAGTTTTTTAACTTCAGCCTTATACTTCTTAAACTTGTCAAGAGTGTTAGACTTATGTTCCATTAGGTATAGATACCCATATCTTGAATAATCATCTATGAAAGATATGAAATATTCATATCCACCTTGAGCTCTAACACTTATTGGACCACAGAGGTATGAATGTATAAGCTCTAAGGTTTCCTTGGCTCTATAACCTTTTCCAGTAAAAGGTTGTTTGGTCATCTTGCCTTCAAGGCATGATTCACATACCGACAAGGAGTTTTCTTCTAAACCTTTTAGAAGTCCACATTTCTCCAACTTCTCACTCCTATTGAGGTACCTTAGATGCCAAAGATGGTCGTTTTCCTTTCGAGAAACCTTTGGTCTTTTTTGCAGTTGTCGTGGTTTTGAACATTTCAATATTAAGCAAGGCTTTGATGACTAACAGCCTTAGTACATTTAAGTTATTTTCCATTGAACCAAAACCAATCTCCATACCATTCTTGAAAATAAACACTACACTCTCAGAAAAGGAGACGGTTCAATCAGACAAGAAACCGAGATTAAGTTCCTCTTGATATGAGGAACTACAAAAACATTATCGAGTAACAGATAACGTTTTTTGTCCAAAAATAACTTTAGCCTGCCTACAACAACAGCTGAAACAACCTCACCAGTACTGACTCAAATAGTCTACTCTCCACCTTCTAACATTTTCCAGGAACTAAATCATTAGTAGGAAGAACTTATATGATTAGTAGCACCTAAATCAAGTATTCAGGCAGAATCATCATTCTCTATCAAACACGTCTCCAAGACAAATAAATCATTCTTTATACTTCTTCCTCTTCTGAAGAGTAGTGGGATCAGTATCAGAACCTAAATAATCTCCAAGTTTCATTTCAGAGAAAACTTCTCGTCGATGAACTTCAATAGAGTCAGCAACAATTGTTTTCTCTTTTAGTCCTTTGACATTTAAGAAAGACTGGAGGTTATCTTGGGAACTGACACTACTGGTTTCTTTGTCATCCATCCTTGTTGCTTAAAAAGTGAGAACCGACGTTCAAATAATTCTTGCAACAAGTCCATGATTTTACGTGCAATGACCATGTTTTGAACCCTTTTGGCCAATGCATTAGGTATGCTAGCCAAAATATGAAGTCAGGCCA
Source organism: Benincasa hispida (assembly GCF_009727055.1). Taxonomy (NCBI): domain Eukaryota; kingdom Viridiplantae; phylum Streptophyta; class Magnoliopsida; order Cucurbitales; family Cucurbitaceae; genus Benincasa; species Benincasa hispida. The sequence continues at coordinate 11,296,004 of NC_052359.1, forward strand.
ACGAGTTAGCCTTCATGCACACCTCATATGCATTACGAACATTTTGCGGTGCATCAAGGGTCGGAACTTGAGGACACTCCTCAACCATGACAAACTCGAGGTCGTTTACCACGAAATATATTTTAAGAGACTCTTTCCAATGTTTGTAATCGGTCAAATTAAAAGAGGCAATTAACGAAAAATCATACATGTTGCTGAAAAAATTAACATGATAATCTACAATAGATTTTAGAAAATACTCTTGAAAAACAACATCCAATCTGGTTTAGCAAAATCTAAATGAACCACGTGTGACATCTAGTTTTGTAATGATGCTTCAATGGTTTAGGACAAAAGCCACCGAAGGGTAGTCAATTTATCCCTCCTCTGAATTGAGACACTCTCAATCAGTCATTAATACTAGAACAACTCTTGTTCCTATAACGACTAACCATCATTGATTTGGTCAAGAAATCATTAACTTGCTTAACAATTTCCCGTAAGTTTGACCCTTCATTTTAGATCCTAAAGTTCTGCCCCAAACAGCCAATCTGAGGAAAAAAATCCGATTGGGGCAAAAACTAAAGCGATCCTATCCATTCCTGGAGTTCACCTTGATATTGACCAACTGCACAAACCATCCGAATGGGGACGCTCCCAGGGCACCAAGAGGTCGTGCAAGAAGATCTCATGGTGCAAAGAAATGAAGGAGACCGCAAGACATGTTGACACACATCCTTCACCCACTTACTATAAATACTCTCTCCATCCACCTTGATATTGACTCATGCAAACACCATCTGAAGGGGGACGCTCCCAGGGCACCACGAGGCCAAGCATGAATCCCACGACGTGAACACTCAGGGAGAAACGTGAGTTGAATTGACATATCATATATATCTTTTCCTCTCACCGAGTATTTTATAACCTAGGGTTTAGTTTACTTAGAAAAAACACGGCTAACAATTTTAACTAAGTGACTTTTTAGGTTTGCCCAAAAGTAACTCTTACTTTAAAAAGTTGAACAACTTTTGATCATCATTCATTAAACTCTTTAACAAAGTCTTTGACCAACTGTTGCATACTTATAGCAAATCTATCTAATTCACCTTTCTAGGTAGATTCCCAGATAGAAGTATTCCATTTCCGTCAGCTTAAATACCCTAGCCTAGCTAGAACTAGCCTTAGACAAAAGATCCCTTATCGTCAGATTTAATACAAATTTGATCTTTTATGGAAATCAATTTAATCCTATTAAACCGATTTAAATATTAAACTTAGGTATTTAATCTCATTAGACATGAACTTAGGTCTATCTCAATCCAATTTTAAAACCCTTTTAAAACATGAGTTCACCTAAGTTCTCATGCAACTCTTTCTTATTGATTTTTGTTCTAATTTCCAATATAACTCTTATACATGGAAACAACTAAAACCAACCACAATGCAAAGCAACACATACAAGGCATTCATAACTCTTATAAATAATCCTAAGTGTCATGCTCCATGCATTGTTCATTCATTATTACTTGTATATAACTCTTATATAACAAAGCAATGAACCAAACATACATGCTTCCATACACCCTTATACTATAACACTTATAATATAAAGATGATGCATGAATATGCTTAATGCATGCATAAATATAACTCTTATATTATATGATGCATGAGCATGCTTTCTTGTAATTTCATCATGCCAATAACTATATTATAACGCTTATAATATATGATGCATGAATAAAATGCATAGCCAAGGTAAGTTTTAAATCTATAGGTCATACACTATGGCATATAAGCAAACATACATCTCATGTACATTAAATAAAAGTTGATGAACCGGGATAATTAGCCTCAAATCCACAAGAAAAAACTTACTATTACAAAGAACAATGAGTCCACCGGTTCAAATAGGCGAATCGAGTCTTGAACCGTCCAGGCGAAGATCGCGTCACCTTAAGTATCACTAATTCCTCTAATGAAATGTAAGTCTCAATGATCAACGACGTTATATAAAGAGACTAATCATCTCGTGGTTCGATCTTATACAAACTCTTTGTATAGGACACCCCCGCTCGCATGTCTCCACATGAATGGACAGGATCAGACCATTTGTACCACTTTACAACACTTGTAAATATCTATAAAGTGAGTCATATCCATAGTGTCACAAGGATAAGGTATCCCTCCTTTATCCTTATACTACAGACCATTTAGGTTACTACTTAAGGCATGATCCACTTGTATGTCTCACATACATGCTTAAGTTTACATCAAATAATCATGGATCTTAGTTTGTTGGATATGAGTAAATGCAAATAAAATAACACTTATTTTATTAATAACAATGTGTACAAAATGTTTACAAACTACGAGACCACCAGGAGAATTAGGACACCAATCCTAACACTATCAGTAGCTCAACTGGGATTATTGAGAATAAAATTAATTTAGGAATAATTTGAATTGTTCAAATTAATTGAGGGAATAATTATATATGATATAATTAATATAATGTATTTGATACATTATAATATAAAGTTTTATTCGAGAGGAAATAAATATTTTAATATGATTCAAATATTAATTATATGAATGTTATTTCTATAAATACTATAGGTCAAATTTAATATGAATTTGATTTATATTAAATACTATAGGTTAAGTGAGAAAATATAAACTATATATTATATTATATGAGATATAATATAAACTATAGGTTATATGTTATATTAGATATAACATTTGGTTTAATACATACATACATACATACATACATACATACATATATATATACATATATATATATATATAATGAGGTAGTTATTGTGTATATGTTTATATATTAATTTTTTTAAAAAAATTGAAAATTAGTTTTAATTTTAAAAATGTTATAACTCCCTCCCCTTATTTCTTTCCAGTATGTGAAAGTGGAAGGTTGGTGATTGAGTTTCTCCCTTTCATTCAACGAAAAAGGTAACACACAATGCTATCTCCCAAGGGTTATATGCAAAAATTTCCTCTAAAAAAATCTTCCCTCTCCCTCTACTAAAATTATCACAAAACCTACAAACTCCTGTGGATTCTCATCTCAAAAGAGAATACAGAGGTTTTCGCTTGGTGGTGTCTATTTTGGGTGTTTGTTGTATTCGTTGTATTCATGGTATATGATACATGAAGATTTTTGTGACTTCAAGAGTAAGTTCTTTTTAAAACCCTAATATTCTATCTCTTTTTATTAAATCAGACTGTGCTTTCTAATGCATAGTTAGTTTTCGTCCTCTCGTTTTTTATGTTTATGTAAAATAATGAAAATGGGATCTGATCCACTTCCATTGCGGATGATTGCTCATCCCTTCAATTGGTATCAAAGTGGTCGTTTTGAGTCCCATTTTTCATTATTTCGAAATTAATTCAGACTTATGGTGGGATTTATGTTCTGCGTTGCATTTATGTTGGTGAATATGATATTTGCGCATTTTGGATGTTTTCATCGGGATTAGCTTTAGTTTACCTTTTTTTTTTAACAATTTTCTATGTAAGAGCCCTTTGTTTTTGGGCATAATTGCTATCGAGTTTGTAAAATTTTAGTTCGAGTCGTTTATGAAGTGTTTCGACAAAGATTTAGAGGTTTCGAGGCCAAAACTGGAGGAGATTAGAGCAAAATTCGATCTATACAGTAGGCTATCTGTACAGCAGCGTCGTGGCGTTGTGCCCTAACGCCGCGATGCTTCGATGCGATGCAACAGAGAGAATTTTTCGTAACGTCGCGGTGCTTCGAACCTATTGACGTGAAGCAGACCTATTTTTTAGTTGGCGGTTGCGGTCTAGCGGTTTGAATTGGCGGTTCGGCTCCTTCAGCGATCCAACAACTATTTTGTACCTATTTTTATTATTAATGTAATAATTGATTTTTTTAATTAATTAAATTAATATAATTGTTATATTAATTTGATTAATTGTTAGGAAGCCAATCCTAGTCCAAAATGTGTTTACTTTTAAATTATGTGTTGGATGTATGGTTTATTTATTATTATTATTTTTTTATATATGTCATATAGAGAACCATAGGATACATTTATCCATGCATTGTATTTATTATGAATATTATAATATAGTTGCATGAATTATTATGATCATGCCCATGCATCATATAATATATGCATGCATTAATAATATTACCATGCATCAATTATATTATAATTGTTATAATATATAGTTAGGATATATAGATGAATGTTATTTTTTTCATTACTTTAGTATATAATTGTTATGTATATTAAGTAATGAAAATGAGATTGCATGAAAAATGACAATATAATTGTTATAATCTTATAGAGTATGTCATTAGATGCAATCTTAGATTTTAATTTATTCTTTATAATAGTTAAAAATAAGTGGAATTATAAATTAAAATCTATAATAAAGAATTGTATGCTCACGTAGGTTAAAAATCATTTTTTTAAATAGTTTAAAATATGATTCACTTTAGATTTATGATCACATTATTTCTAATACGATTAGAAATATGTTTAATTTTTAATTAGTTTAATAGGATTAGATTAGTTAATATTAAAAGATTAAATTTGTAACAAATATATCTAAGGAACCTTTGTCTAAGGTCGGTTGTGTCTAGGCTGGTATATTTAAGCTGACGAAAACAGAACACCCCTACCTACGAACTGACCTAGAAGATGAATTAGATAGATTTGTTACAACCATACAATGATTGATTAAAGTTTATTAAAGTATTTAATGAATAATAATCAATATGGTTAACTATCCAAAGTAAATATTACATTAGGCAAAGTAAAAAATCACTTAGTAAAAATGATTAGTTGTATTTTTCTAAGTTAATTAACCCAAGGTAAAACACTCAATAGGAGAAAAATGGGGTATTTGATACTTCATTTTTCTTACCACATTTCTCCCTGAAAGTTCACACCGTGAGACCTTACTCGGCTTTGAGGCATCTTTACTTATGTTCCCCTGGGCGGTGTTTGTATAGGTCAATATCAAGATGAATGGAGAGAGTGTCTATAGTAAGTGGGAGGGGGACGTGTGTCAACACATCCCACGATCTCTCTCATTAGTTTGGTGTGAACTTTCATGTTTGACCTCGAGGCACCTTTGCTTGTGTCCCTCCTACGAATGACATTTGCATGACTTTTTACTTAAACTCCAGAAATGGATAGGATTGCTTTAGTTTTTTCCCAATCGGTTTCTCCTTACAGTTGGCCCATTGTGGTAGAACTCTAGAATCTAAAATGAGGGGTTACACTTACAAGAAAAATATTAAGCTAATTAACAATTTTTTGGATCATGGTGATTATAATTATAGAACAAGAGTTGTTCTGGTGTAATTATTGTTGAGATAGTCTCAATTCGGTAAAAGAGTAATGGTTCACCTTCCGATGGTTTTTACCCTGCTCTACTGAAGCATCATTGCAAAATAGATGTCACATAGGTTACATTAAATTATTTTACTAAATTGGTTGGTTGTTTAAAATGGGTAATGTTTGTGTAACTAATATAGATAAATTGTATGTTTTAGCAATATTTAAAATGACATCCGCTACTTTAAATATGCTTGTCGGCGATAAATTTAACGGCGATAACTACGCTACATGGAAAAACATTATCAATACAGTTTTAATCATCGATGACCTATGATTTGTCCTAGTTGAGGAGTTTCCTCAAGTCCCACTTGCCAATACCACTCGAAATGTTTGGGAGGCATATAAGCGATGGGTCCGGGCAAATGAAAAGGCTTGAGTGTACATCTTAGCAAGCCTATATGAGGTATTGGCTAAGAAGCATGAGCTCATGCTCACTGCCCATGAGATCAAGGAGTCCTTAAGGGGAATGTTTAGACAACCGTCCATTCAGCTCCGGCACGATATGCTCAAGTACATCTTTAATGCCCGTATGTCAGAGGGGGCCTCTATTCGAGAGCATGTTATGAACATGATGATCCATTTCAATGTGGCGGAGATGAATGAGTCTATCATTGATGAAACCAGTCAGATTAGCTTCATCCTGGAAATTTTACTTGAAAGTTTCCTATAATTCCGTAACATTGCTGTTATGAACAAGATTGACTACAACCTAGCTACCCTGCTTAACGAGCTACAAACTTATCAATCCTTAATGAAAGTCAAGGAATAGAAGGATGAGGCAAATGTTGCCTCATCTTCAAAGAAGTTCCACAGAGGTTCCACCTCTGGACCCAAGTTTGTACCCTCTTCTTCTGACACCAAAAAATGAAAGAAGAAGAAAAGAGGCCAGAGACCCACCAGCTACTACCCAAAGGGGTAAGAAAGCCAAGACTGCAAAGGGAATATGTTTCCATTGCAACCAATAAGGACATTAGAAGAAGAGTTGTCCCAAATACTCTGTGGAGAAGAAGAAAGCCAAGGAAGATAAATATGATTTACTTGTGTTAGAAACTTGTTTAATGGAGAATGAAAAATTGATATAGATAATAGATTCAGGCACCACTAACAACGTTTGTTTTTCATTTCAGGGAATTGATTTCTGGTGGCAGCTAGCAATTGGTGAGATGACAATGCGTGTTGGAACTAGAAATATCGTCCCAGCTTACTTTATAGAAATCGTATATTTTATTGGAAAATGTATATGTTGCTCTTGATTGAAAAGAAACTTAATTGTTGTAAAGTGTTTAACTGAACAATCTTACTCTATAAACTTTTCTGTAAATAAGTGATTATTTGCAAAAAAAAATGGTGTTGAGATTTGTTCTGCTAAATTGGAAGACAATTTTTGTATACTAAGACTATTAGCAACAAAGGCCCTCTTTAATACTAAACTATTTTAAAATGCGGTAATTCAAAATAAAAGACAGAAATTTTCTCTAAAGAAAATGCTCATCTTTGGCACTTAAGGTTAGGTCATATGAACCTCAATAAGATTGAGAGATTGGTTAAGATTGGATTTCTAAATGAGTTAGAAGAAAATTCCTTACCTATATGTGAGTTATGCCTTGAAGGCTAAATGTCTAAGAGATCTTTTACTAAAAAAGGTCACTGAGCTAAAGATTCTTTAGAACTTGTACATTCGGATGTCTATGGTCCTATGAATGTTAAGACGAAAGGAGGGATTGAGTATTTCATCATCTTTGTTGATGATTACTCAAGGTATGGGTATGTTTATTTAATGCAACATAAGTTTGAAGCTCTTGAAAAGTTCAAGGAGTACAAGGCTGAAATTGAAAATGCATTAAGTAAAATGATAAAAACATTTTAGTCTGTTCAAGGTGGAGAGTATATGAATTTGAAATTTCAAGACTATTTAATAAAACATGGAATTGTATTCTAACTTTCAGCATCTAGTACACCTCAGCAAAATGACGTATCAGAAAAGAGAAATCGAACCCTATTGGGCATGGTTTGGTCTACGATGAGTTACGCTTCCCTACCTGACTCGTTTTTAAGGAACCGTGAGGTCCATTACGGAAGTGGAGATCATTCCCAATTCCCAATATTATAGATTTATGGAAATACAAAACCCTAAATATGCATTTTAATAAAATTACAACATGCTTTTGAAAGGAATTATGGTTAGAAATTACATACCTTTAAAGAAAACAATGTCTTCACGAAACTCGTCTCCAAAAAGTCATTAACCTCCAATGAATCTCGATCTTCAAAAGCGTAGTAAACAAGGATACCACCAAACGGAGTCTTATGTATCATCTTTTGGGTAGAGAATTGGCAGGAGGTGTGGGCTCTGCTTCTTTTGGAAGAGAGAGAGAAATTTGATAGGGATATTTATCTTATCTGTGAAATGTGTTCTTTTTTAGAGAAAAAACTCAAAAAGCAAAACTTCTTCTGTGAATAAGATGAAAACCACCAGCAAATAAAATCACTACTCACTACGTTAAACTAAGAGAGAATTAAGGGGAATGAAGTTATTTCCCTCCCTTTAATTTCAAAATTAAATTAAATTAAAATTAATTTAATTTAAATAATAATTATATATATATATATTAACTAACTTATTACATGTACATATATGACTATATGTTATATCAAATATAACACATAACTTATAGTTTTTATATTGTATCAATACAATATAACCTATAGTTTTTATTTCTCTCAATGATACATGGTATTTAATATAAATCTAATTCATATTAAATTTAATTATATGAATCTCATTCACATAATTAGTATTTGAATCATATTCAAATATTTAATTCTTCTCAAAATGAACTTTATATTATAATATATCAAATACATTATATTAATTATATCACGTATAATTAATTTAAATAAATTATATCATATATAATTAATTTTCTCAATTAATTTGAACAATTCAAATTAATCTAAAATTAATTCTCAATAATCCCAGTTGAATTACAGAGGGGACTTTATGGATTGTAGATTGAAGCTCCATTAGTACTTGAATAATTAATTAAACTCCTTTAATTAAATTATTCAACATCCATTAACTGTCGGTCACTTCACTAAATACCGACAGCTACACTCTTTGCACTACAGATATATTTTTGTGTCCATTGAATATAACCAGTCAATAGTGTGATGACCCTTCACAAATTGCTCGTAAGTACAACTGGGCCAAAATTACTGTTTTGCCCATGTAGTTACATCTAACTTATTAAGTACCATTAATCCCTCTAATGAATAATAAGTCATATTCCAACTATGACCAAACCCCTCTTGGGCCAAGAGAAGGTGTGGCACCACATTGTTCAAGCCCCGGAATCAACCCTTAAGAGAGCAATTTATCTACTTACCCTACATTAGGGAATGAGTGAATTCTATCTCCAATTTGTGGTGGCCATTTTGGATTGTTCGTGAGAGATCCGGATTAGGGAATTCACATGAAGAAAGATTCTTCAAAGGTAAGGTTTTCTAGATACCCTAATTTTTCTTTACTCATATTTTGGCATGTTGTAAATTTTGTATTATTGCATAATAATCATATTCTGTAATTTTGCGTTCTATGAAAAACTAAAAAAAAATATTGGAACGATCCACGTTTCCACTCAGGGCCTTCATAGGTTCCGTCAATTAGTATCAAAATGTAATTTTGGTCCCAATTTTTTTTATTTTCCATAATCAAATTATAGTAGTGTTGGGTAGCATTCTGTATATGTTCATGAGATGAATATTTTTGTTGAAAGTGGTTTATAATTATTGGATGTTTCGGGATTGGACATTTAGATTTAGACCTTTAATTTACAAAATTTGTTTGTAAGGGTCCGTGTTTTAGGCATATAAATTACGATCGAGTCTGTATTTGTCTGTGTTGAGTCGCTTTGATGTTCCCCGTGAAATTCTGGAGAAAACGACGCCCAATTCGATGCATTTCTGATGAAGATTGCGATTGTAAAATGTCGACTGTACAACGACGTTGCAACGCTGTGATGCGGCGGACAGAGTTCTTTTCTGTAGCGTCGTGATGCTAGGGCGCAATGTCATGATGCTACGAGACAAAGAAGAAGCACAGTTCATCGTTCGATTCGAGCGCGATTCGTGGAGTGATATTTCAGTTCGGTTTGTGGGTTTTCCGGTCGGTTGGTTTAGGTTCTTCTGGACCGATTCGTGGTTGGTTTGAGTTGTTCCCAGTTCGATTCGAGCGGTTCAAGGATCGATTTACTTGTTTCGAACCGGCTTGACTATTAACTTGTAATAGTTAGATTTTTTTTAATTAATTAAAATTATATAAGTGTTATATTAATTTAATTAATTGTTTAAAGTGTCCAATCTCGGTCCAATAAATTTTTTTAATTATGCATATGATGTATGATTTATTTTTATTATTATATGTCATAATGTATGTCATATAGTACAAATCCCACCATAGGTTATGTATATTTTATGCATCATTTATATTATAAATGTTATAATATATAGTTGCATGATTTTAGATTTATAGCATGCTCATGCATCATATAATATAATTGTTATAATATATGCATGCATGCATTAATAACATATCCATACATAATTTATAATTATAATATATAGTATGTACGGATGGATGGTTGTATGTTATTAATTATTTCATCATTTTATTATATAAGTTTTGATGCATGACACTACTTTGGGTAATTTTATAATCATTATAATTTTACTAAGTATGTCATAACATGCAATAGATGATTTTAATTTGTTTCATTTCTTTTATAAAAGTTATAATTAAATGAAATTAGAAATTAAAATCAATAATTCAGAATTGTATGCAAACCTTAGGTTAAAATCATTTTTTAAAATAGTTTTAAAATATGATTCACACAGTCCTAAGATCACATTTCTAATAAGATTAGAAATTAAGTTTAATCGTTTAATTGGTTTAATAGGATTAAAATGGTTTTTAACTAAAAGATTAAATTTATAACAAATATATCTAAGGGACCTTTTGTCTAAGGCTAGTTTTGTCTAGGCTAGGGTATTTAAGCGGATGGAAACGTAATACCCCTACTTGGGAACTTACTTATAAAGGTGAATTAGATAGATTTGTTACAAGCATGCAATTATTAGTTAAAGTTTATTAAAGTGTTCAATGAAGATTAATCAAAATTATTTAACTATCTAAAGTAAGTGTTACTTTTAGGCAAATTTAAACAATCACTTAGTTAAATCATGTGGACATAAATTGAATATAATATATCATATTATTTAACTATCTAACTAATTAAACAATCACTTAGGAGAATTTATATATTTAAATATGTTTTAAATATATAAAGATTGATATGTGTTAAAATTAATTTAATATTTGATATTAAATTAATTAAGTTTTATTTAATAATTAATTAAAATTTTCATTTTTAAAGTCAAAATAGATTTTATAAAATCAAATTTTGATTTTTGAGATAAGATTGAAAAAGAGAAAATAAAACACACAAAATAGAAAAAGAGGTTTTTCCATTATCCATCTTTCAAGTAGCTCACACAAAATGCATTCAACCTTACCTTGTCTTCTCCAAGTAGCTCACACAAAATGTCTCTCCTTTGCATGTTTGTATGCAATATAATGAAGAAATTGGAGTGAAAAACGGGCATGCAATCTATAGAGAATTTTAGAGAAAATTTGGTTTGAAGAAAGGTTCTTTAATAAGGTTGCTGCAGTGATCATTTCTCCTTCATCCCTTGATTCAAACTTGTTTTGAGTACCACAACTCAATCTAGAGCACCAAGAGAATGGTGGGGAAGATCTTGAGGTGGTCTGCAACAAGATTCGGAGAAGATAGCAGCTGGAAAAGGAGCTTTGAAGAAGTTCTACAAGAGGTATGTCTTGAAACTCACTTGTTTTCTGCAAGAGCATGTTTTATATTTTGCCAAAATTAGTGAATTTGAATCTTAGATGATCTTTGTACTTCCGTTGTTGCTGATGCAATCCTATAGTTGTTACCCAGAGGGACAAGAAAGCTAAGGCTGCAAAGGGAATCTATTTCCATTGCAACCATGAGGGACACTAGAAGAGGAATTGTCCCAAGTACTTGTCAGAAAAGAAGAAGACTAAGCAAGGTAAATATAATGTACTTGTATTGGAGACTTGTTTGGTGGAGAATGATGATTCAGCCTAGATAATCCATAAGGCGCCACTAATCATGTTTGTTCTTCATTTCAGGGAATTAGTTCCTAGGAAAATTGGAAGTTGGGGAGATGACAATGCATGTTGGAACTGGGCACGTCGTCTCAGTTGTGCCAGTGGGAGGACTTCGACTTTATTTATAGAAATCGTATATTATATTAGATAATGTATACGTGATTCCAAACTTAAAAGTGAACCTTATTTTTGTAAAGTGCTTAGTAGAACAAAAATACTCTATTTCATTTGAAGTAAATAAAGCGTTTATTCAAAAAAATGGTGTATATATTTGTTCTACAAATCTCGAAGATAATCTTTATGTACTAAGACTGTAAACGACTAAAGCCCTTCTGAATACTAAAATGTTTAAAACTGCGATAACTCAAAATAAAACTTAAAATTTCTCCTAAGGAAAATGTTCGTCTTTGGCACATAAGGTTAGGACACATCAATCTCAATAGGATTGAGAGATTGGTTAAGAATGGACTTCAAACAAAGTTAGAAGAAAATTCTTTACATGTGTGTGAGTCATGCCTTGAAGGCAAAACTACTAAAAGATCTTTTACTGGAAAAGTTCATAGAGCCAATGAACCCTTAGAACTTGTACATTCAGACCTCTGTGATCCAATGAATATTAAGGCAAAATGAGGGATTGAATATTTCATCACTTTATTGATGAAATTACATCTACATCGTTCCTCTCCTTTCAGTCGAGCTGCTTCGCCCCTCTCCCTATCGGTCGAGCTTATTCAAGATATGGGTATGTTTATTTAATGCAATGGAAGCCTTAAGCTTTTGAAAAGTTCAAAGAGTGTAAAGCTGAAGTTGAAAATGCATTAAATAAAACAATTAAGACATTTCGATCTGGTTAAGGTGGAGAGTTTTTGGATCTTACATTTCAAAATTATTTGATAGAACATGTAACAGTATCCTAACTCTCAGGACCTGGTATACCACAGTAGAATGGTGTATCAGAAAGAAGAAATCAAACCCTGTTGGACATGGTTCGGTCTATAATGAGTTATGCTTCATTACCTAACTCATTTTAGGGTTATGTAATACAAACTGCAACTTATATTTTGAACTTTTTTTTCCATCCAAGTGTGTTGTGAGAACACTTTTGGAATTATGGAATGGTCATAAAACTAGTTTACATCATTTCAAAATATGGGGTGGTCTAGCATATGTGTTTGAGGCAAATCCTAAGAGGTGGTTACTTTTATAATCCTAAAGAAAATAAAGTGTTTTGTGTCAACGAATGCTACATTTTTAGAAGAGGATCACATAAGGGAGCATAAACCCTACAGTAAGATTGTGTTGAGTGAACTTTCCAACAAAACTATTAAACCATCAATAAGAGTTGTTGAAGAATCCAATACCCCAACAATATTTGGGGAATTTGGATCATCTAGTAGGTCAAATTCACCTCAAGTGTTGAGGGAGCCTCAATGTAGTGGGAAGGTTTCGAACCCACCTGTTCATTATATGGGTTTAACAGAAATCCTAGATATGGTAGCTGACAGAGATGTTGAGGATTCATTGTCTTAAAAGGAGGCCATGGAGGATGTTGACAAAGATGAGTGGATCAAAGCTATAGATTTCGAAATGGAGTCTATGTACTTCAATTTTGTTTTGGATCTTGTAGATCAACTTGATGGGATAAAACCTATAGGTTGCAAATGGATCTACAAGAGAAAACGGGGTGCTGATGGGAAGTTGCAAACCTTCAAGGCTAGACTTGTGGCAAAGGGTTATACCTGAAGGAACTCGTTTTACAAAGATCCTTGAGTGGAAGCGGATCATCCAAATTCCATTTTGATTGAAAAAATAAATTTACAGTAAACATACAAGATATGCATTCTAAACAAATTACAACATGCTTTTTGTAAAGAAAAAGGGCTCAAGAGATAATACCTTTGAAGAACGTTTCTTCATGTAAATCCCTTGAACTATCACAAACCTCGACTTAGCAAACCTTGAAGACTTTCTTCAAGAACTTAACGAACCAAAACAGACACTACCATAGGGAGCCTTCGGTATACTCAGGGTGAAAGTCCAGATTGGTGGGCTCTGACTATTTTGGTTTGGAGGATTTTTGAGTTTGGAGGAGGAAGGAGATTGAAAAAGACACAGAACAATTCTATGATACTTTCTATCATATAGCAAAGCTCTCAATCGTGTAACCACTGAAAGGAAGAAGAGAAATAAATTCTTTTATTCCTTTTTCCATAAAACCAAATAATCACCCACTAAGGTGGTTGGAGAGAAACTAGGAATTATTATCCAAAATAATATAAATAAATATGTTAACTAACTTATCATATCTTATTTATATTAAACTATATGTTATATTAAATATAACACATAACCTATAGTTTTAATATTGTATCGTATACAATATAAACCATAGCTGATTTTCTATATTTTATGGAATTTAATATAAATCAGATTTATATTAAATTTGACAACTATGAATCACATTCATAGAAAATATATTTGAATCTCATTCAAATATTTATTTCCTCCAATTAAACAATAATGTATCAAATACATTATGACAATTATATCATATATAATTGAATCAATTTAATTATATCATATATAATTAAATTTCCTCTTATTAATTTGAACAATTCAAATTAACCCAAAAATTGATTCTTTACTAAATCCTTTTGAGCTACCAAAGGGACCTTATAGACTTGTAGCTTGAAGCTCCAACGGTATGTGAATAATTAATTAAACTCTTTAATTACATTATCCACCATCCGTTAACTGTATGGTATTCCACTAAAGATCGACAGCTGCACTCTTCGTACCACATATATATTTCTGTGTCCACTGGTATAACCAATCAACAGTACAATAACCCTTCATAAATTGCTCGTACGTACAGTTGGGCAGCCCCTCTCGGGCTAGGAGAGGGTGTGGCGCCACATTCTTCAAGACCCGGAATCAACCCTTAAGGGAGTAATTTATCTACTTATCTCTGCTTGGGGAAAGGAGTGAATTTCATCTTGTGTAGTTGTGTTCTCAGCTGCCCAATCAGACGAATCCCCAAAATGGTAGGCTTGTTGAGTCAGCAATCTGGCCACTCTCACCCATACAAATCAAAGGACCGCCCGCATAGGCAGGAGTTAACAACTCTCTCAGGATCAAGGTCATGATACCTATGGTCATCTTGGTGAAATGAAAGTCTCTATTATGAACGATATTATTTAATGAGACTAAACATTTTGTGGTCCGGTCTTATTCAACCTCCTTTGTATAGAATACCCCCCCTCACATGTCTAATACATGAATGATTAAGATCAGATCATTTGTAGCACTTTATAACACTTGTAACACCTATAAAGCGAGACATACTCTTAGTGTCACAAGGATAAGGTACTCAGCCTTATCCATATACTACAGACCATTTAGGTTATCACTTAAACATGATCCACATGTATGTCTCCATATACATGTTTAAGTTACAATAATAATCTTGGATGTTAGTTTATTGGTTTGTGGTTAATACAACTAAAATATCATATATTTTATAGACAAAGTGAATAAAATATCATATATTATTATTCATACAAGGTTTACAAACTATAGAACCCTATAAGATTTAGGGCATCAACCCCAATAATACCCAAGTTGAGGGAGTCAACTATGAGAAGACTTTCTCACTTGTTGCCATGTTGAAGTCTATCCGGATACTCCTTCCATTGTCTCATATTATGACTATGAGATTTGGTAAATGGACGTAAAGACTACCTTTCTGACTGACAATCTTGATGAGACTATCTATATGCAGCAACCTTAAGGATTCATAACTCAAGAGCAAAAGGTTTGCAAGATTAATCGAATCATTTTTGGATTGAATCAGGCTTCTTGATTTTGGAATATAAGATTTGATACTGCAATCAAATCTTATGGTTTTGATCAAAATGTTGATGAGACTTGTGTATACAAAAGAATCATCAACAGTTTAGTAGCTTTTCTAGTGTTGTATGTAGATGATATCCTACTAATTGGGAATGATGTAGGTCTACTGTCTGAAATTAAGAATTGGCTAGTGACCCAATTCTAAATGAAAGATTTAGGAGAGGTACAGTTTGTTCTAGGCATTCAGATCTTTAGATATCGAAAGAAAAGAACGCTAGCCCTGTCTCAAGCATCGTACATTGACAAGATGCTTGTCAAATTTTCAATGCAGAACTCCAAGAGAGGTTTACTCTCTTTCAGGCATGGAGTTATATTTTCTAAGGAACAGTGTCCTAAGACACTTTAAGAAGTTGAAGAAATGAGATAGATCCTCTATGCATCAGTTGTTAGCAGTCTGATATATGCAATGTTATGTACTAAACCTGGCATTTGCTATGCGGTGGGGATAGTCAGTAAATATCAGTCTAATCCAGGATTTGATCACTGTATCGTCATTAAGAATATTCTTAAGTATCTACAGAGAACAAGGAACTACATGCTTGTGTATGTTTTTAAGGATTTGATCCTTACAAGATACACGAACTTTGATTTTCAGATTGATAAGGATTATAAGAAATCCACATAAGGATCCGTGCTCACTCTAAACGAAGGAGCACTAGTTTGAAGGAGCACCAAGCAGGGGTGCATTGGTGACTCCATTATGTAGGATGAGTACATAGCAACTTGTGAAGCTGCTAAGAAAGCTGTGTGGCTCAGAAAATTCTCAACAGATCTAGAAGTAGTTCCAGAAATGTCAAAGCCCATCACCCTCTATTGTGATAATAGTTGTGTTGTGGCCAATTTCCGAGAGCCTATGAGTCACAAGCGCGGGAAGCATATAAAGTGAAAATATCATCTCATCCGAGAGATTGTGTATCGAAGGAATGTGATCATCACGCAGATAACTTCAGAGCACAATGTTACTGATCCATTTACAAAGGCCTCACGGCTAAGGTGTTTGAAAGTCACTTGCATAATATGGGTCTACAGGACATACCACATTTAGTCTAGGGCAAGTGGGAGATTTTTTATTGGGCGTGTTTTATGCCCTAGTTTATTGCTTTGTTATTTGTATATTAATATGACTTGTATATTGTACACTCCACTAACTTTAGGACAAGTGGGAGATTGTTGGAGTTAATGCCCTAAATGTCGTAGGATTCTATAGTTTGTAATTGTATTGTATAAATATTTTATTTTTTTAATAAAATATGAGATGTTTTATTTGACATTTAGCAGCATTAAACCCCAAACCAATAAACTAACATCCAAGGTTATCATATGTAGCTTAAACGTGTATGTAGAGACATATAGGTGGATCACGTTTAAGTGATAACCTAAATGGTCTGTAGTAGATGGATAAGGTCAGATACTTTATCCTTGTGGTACTATGAATACGACCCGCTTTGTAGATATTATAATTGTTGTAAAGTGATACAAATGATCTGAGCTTGATCATTCATGTGGAGACATGTGAGCGGGAGTATTCTATACAAAGGAGTTTATATAAGACCAGACCACGAAATGACTAGTCTCATTTTATAACGTCGTTCTTAATATAGACTTATATTTCACCAGGATGACCATAGGTGACATGACCTGAATCCTGAATGAGTTGTGAACTCCTGCCTATGAAGGCAGTCCTTTGATTTGTATGGGTGAGAGTGGCCAGATCGCGGACTCAATAAGCCTACCATTTTGGGGATTCGTCTGATTGGGGAGTTGGGAACATAGCTACACAAGACAGAATTCATTCCTTTCCCAATGTCAGGGTAAGTAAGATTGATTTCGAGGCTTGAACAATGTGGCGCCATACCTTCTCCTAGCCCGAGAGAGGTTTGGTCATAGTGGTACTTAAGGAGTTAGATGTAACTATAGGGGCAAAACGATAATTTTGGCCCAGCTGTACTTACGAGCAATTTGTGAAGAGTCATTGCATTGTTGGTTGGTTATATCCAATGGACACAAAAATACATCTGCAATGCGAAGAGTGTAGCTGTCGGTCTTTAGTGGAGTGTTTGACAGTTAATGAATGTTGAATAATTTAATTAAAGGGATTTAATTAATTATTCAAGTACCATTGGAGATTCAATCTACAAGTTCATAAGATCCTTTTTGTAGCTCAACAGGGATTAAATGATAATCAATTTTAGATTAATTTGAATTGTTCAAATTAATTGAATGAATGAATGAATTATATATGATTTAATTAATTTTACTTAATTATATATTATATAATTACTATAATGTATTTGATACATTATTTGAGAGGAAATAAATATTTGAATATGTTTCAAATATTAATTATGTGAATTGGATTCATGTAATTAAGTTTAATATAAATGAGATTTATATTAAATATCATTGATGAGAGAATTAAAACTATAGGTTATATTGAACATGATACAATATTAAACCATAGGTTATATGTGAAGGAACTCTTAACGAAGATCATCCACGAGCATGTTCAGATCTTTTCGATTTTATTGTGATCGAAATACAACACATACATTCTAATAGACAGTTATGCAATACACACTAATTAAAAGCATGCTTCAAATAATAAAAATACAAAGGACAGAGTTCTCATACCAGTTGAAAACCTACTTCAAATGTTGAACTCAGATGCAGCGGAAGAACCTTTACACGAACTCTATCGCCCAACAAATAACTCGGCTGCAACAGCACGATAGTCTACATGAACAGTAGCAACACGAACAGTTAGAACAAGAAAGCAGCGGGGACGACACCATCAATTGGAGCCCTTGCTATTCTCGAAGTGAGAATCCAAAGTGTGGTCTTTGATGAATTTGGTAGAGGTCGGAGAAAAGATAAATCGTGTAAACGATAAGCAAGTGGGAGAGAAAGAGCTATCATATAGCAGTGTGCTTATCGTTTAGAAGAAGCTACACGATCGTGTAGGTTTTATTAAGCGATCGTTTAATAAAAGGTAGACGATCGTTTAGAAAACGTGGCATGCTATGCAATCGTTTAGGAAATCTAAACGATTGTTTAGAGACGGGTGTGTGATCGTTTATGCACTGGTGTGCAATCGTTTAGACGATGAGCAATTATCGTATAAGCTCTCAAGCTAGGCGATCGTTACGTTTTAACACTAATTGGGAATTTTCGAATCTTTTGCAAAATGAAACAAATTGTCATTTTATTCTTCAGTTACAATAACTGATTTCAGATTCTCCCACTAACGCACGCCTGAGGAGAGGTTTTTGGCCAATTTTCATATAATTAACCAATTTAATAATTAATGAATATAATCATATTATATTTTTACCCTATAGTTTGATATCACATATCTACTATAGTAATTTCTCCTTCACTTGATATAAATCATATTTATATCTAATTTCCTCCATTTAATGTATCTCATACATTTAGTCAATTATATCATATATAATCACACTCCCTCTTGTCAATTTCAACATTTCAAACTGACCCAAACACTAATTCTCGACTTTATCCAAACTACCAAGGGGGCCTAATGGATCTTGGTTCGAAGCTCCAACAGTACGTGAATAGCTGACTAAACTCTTTAGCCACGAGATCCACCATCCGTTAACTGCCACGCATTCCACTAAAGATCAACAACTAAACTCTTCTTACCATAGATATATTTATGTGTCCATCGGATATAACCAATCATGAGTACGATGACCCTTCACAGACGCTCGTAAGTACAGCTGGACCAATTTACCGTTTTGCCCCTGTAGTTACATCTCACTTTTTAAGTACCACCGATTCCTCTAATGAACAATACAACATAGTCCAACTATATGTGAACACCTCTTTGGGCCAAGATAAGGTGTGTGGCACCACATCATTCAAGCCCTGGAATCAGGCTCTAAGGGAGTTATCTAATCTACTTACCTCTGCATCGGGGAAGGAGTGAATTCCATCTTGTGTAGCTGAGTTCCCGGCTCTCAAATCAGACGAATCCCCAAAATGGTAGGTTTGAATCGGTGACCTGGCCACTCGCACCCATACAAATCAAAGGACCACCCTCAATGGCAGGAGTTCCCAACTCACTCAGGATTGAGGTCATGTTACCTATGGCTATCCTAGTGAAGTGAAGTCTTTTTTTATGAATGGTGTTATATAACGAGACGTTAACACTTCATGGTCAAGTCTTATACAAACTCTTTGTATAGGACGCCCCCACTCGCATGTCCCCTACACGAATGATCAGGATTAGACCATCTGTGACAAGTCACAACACCTGTGACCATTTCACAAAACGGGTCGCATCCATAGCATTACCAGGATAAGGTTTCCCTCCATATCCATATACTACAGACCATTTTGGTTATCACTCAAGACATGATCCACTTGTATGTCACCACATATATGCTTAAGTTACATACAGATAACCAGGGATTTTATGTTTATTGGTTTGTGGTAAAGTAAATAAAACATACAACTGAGCAAAAAACAAGATGTGAAGTAAATATCATATATTATTACAACACAAGTGTTCGTACAAACTGTTTACAAACTACAGGACACGAGACTTTAGGGCATCAACCCCAACAATATGTTATATATGATATAACATATATGTATATATATATATATATATATATATATATATATATATATATATATATATATATATATATAATATTTATATATATATATATATATATATATATATATATATATATATATATTAAATTTTAAAGGGAGGGAAAACTTAAGATCATTCGGGGAGTTGTGGTTTTGGGGTGTGGATTATGTCTTCTTGTCGTAGCTCTTGATCTCTCTGTGGGTGTGTGACACACAAAAATCCCAAAAACTCTCCCTCTCCTCTCAATCTTTCCTTCTACCAAAATTCACAGAGCCCACCACTCCTATGATTCTCATCCCAAGAGAATACAGAAGACTCCAATTGGTGGTGGCCATTTTGGATTGTTCGTGTTTTATTCGTGACAGATCTGGAGAAGACAATTCATGTGAAAGGTTCTTCAAAGGTAAGGTTTTTTAGAAACCCTAATTTTTATTTTCTCATTTTTTGGCATGCTGTCAATTTTGTGTTATTGCATAATAATCATTTTCTGTAATTTTGCGTTGTGTGAAAAACCAAAAAAAAAAAAAAAAGAGACAATCCACATTTTTGCTTAAGGCCTTCACAAGTTCATTCAATTTGTATTAGAGTATGGTTTTGGTCCCAATTTTTCTTATTCTCTAGAATTGAATTACAGTAATGGCGGATAGCATTCTGTATATATTCATATGATGAATATTTTGTTGAATGTGGTTTATAATTATTGGATGTTTTGGGATTGGCCATTTAAATTTACAACTTTAATTTACAAAATTTGTTTGTAAGGTTCCATGTTTTGGGCATATAAATTACAATCGAGTCTATATTTGTTTGTGTTGAGTTACTCGTGGCGTTCTTGATGAAATTCTAGAGAAAATGAGGCCCAACTCGACGAAATTCCTATGAAGATCACGACTGTACAACAGCGTTGCAATGTTGTAATGTGGCAGATGGAGTTCTTTTTCGTAGCATCGCGACGCTAAGGCGCAATATCGTGACGCTCTGAAACAAGAAGAAGTGTGGTTCAGTGTTCGATTTGGCGTGGTTCATGGAGTGATGTTCCGATTCGATTCGTGGGTTCTTCGGTTTGGTTGATTTGGGTTCTGCTGGATTGATTTGTGGCTAGTTCGAGTTGTTCCTAATTCGATTCGAGCGGTTCAAGGGTCGGTTCACTTGTTTAGAATCGGTTTGACTATTAATTTGTAATAGTTAGATTTTTAAAAAATTAATTAAATTAGTGTAAGTCTTATATTAATTTAAGCAATTGTTTCCACTTGGTGGTGTCCATTTTGGGTGTTCGTTGTGTTTGTGCAATTCGTAGTAAAGGATACGTGAAGATTTTGTTGACTTCAAGGGTGAACTTTTTTAAAAAAAAACCCTATTTTTCTCTCTCTTTTTATTAAAGCATGTTGTGTTTTTTAATGCATAATTAGTTTTCGTCCTCTAGTTTTTTTATGTTTCTGTAAAATAATGAAAATGGAGATCCGATCCACTACCCCTGCAGATGATCGCTCATCCCTTTAGAAGATTCCTTGTGAGTCTCCACAAGAGAAGCCTCAATTCACTTAGAACAATATATAAAAATCTTAGTTTGAACATCCTGACTAATCACCTGAGGCGAGCACAAGGTGGTACCATGGACATGTATGTTATACACGCACCAAATATGATAAATGATAAGACACCAAGCAACTCTTCAACTTTTCTTCCTCTAAAACTTGTATTTCTTTTCATTCACATATTTTGCTCTTTCAAACGATTTTGTCTACCTTTTAACATTTTAAAAATATATAACAGAAAATAGCTATCAAACATATTTGGCTTTCTTTTAAAACTAACACACACAAGAAAGAAATGTTTATCAAATACGGGTGGGACTTTCCTATCTTAGAAATCCTTTTTCTTCCTCTAATTTTTCACCAATTCACTAAAAACTATATTGTACAAATTTGTCATCATTCAATTTTAACATCCATTAGTGGTTAAGGACCGATAGCCATTCCACGAATTTTATATGTTGGAAATACAAATAAAAATTTAGTAGAACAATCTATAACAAAATTTTCATACTCCATAAATAAATAAATTTTAGTATATTACAATTGTCATCCACGAAAATATTTTAAAATTGATCGACAATAATTTAATTATCTAACTTATCAAATAAAAATTTTCCAACATATGCTTTGAGGGATCCATATTAACTCATAATAACTCATAATAGTGGTTCATAAGACAATCTACTATTTTGTTCCTTAGCAACAACTAAAAAGATAATTCCAAATAAAATTAATACAATCTATCATTTTGTTTCATTCCGTCCAAAACAACATAAATCACTCCTAACTCAAATCTTATATTCAATTGATTCTAAATATAACAAAATTCTCTTAACCAAATAGTCATTTTCGCCAAATCAAACATAACCAAACTGACACACAAGTGTGTTAGTAATCGTGGATCTGTGGTTCAAATCTCCTTACTTTTAATTGTACTAAAAAAAGATCATTCTCTACTCAACTATGTAATGATGTTAAGAAATTGATAATAAAAAATGGACAGACATGATAAAGCAATAAAAAATCGAGACATAAATTTACATGGTTAAAAAGAACCCTTATAAAAATGGAAAATTTCTCAAAAAGTATAAAAATAAAAAGGAAAGTTCGACACGTCGTTTCAGATCCGTAGCCTGTGTAGGCTGAAACGACAAGTCGGCTCCGTTTCATCATCGTCTCTTTACCCTTAAGCCTCTGTGATGCAAATCCCCCGGTAGACTCCGCGATGAATCCATATCGCCCTCCTTGGGCTCTCCCGCGGCTTCTATGCTTCATCAGAACTGCAACGTACTCCTCCGCCGCCGTTACTGCTCCGACCACCGCCTCAAACTCTAGCTTTCCCCTCAAGAATGTGACCAAGTTGAACTTCGAAGCTGCGCTATCTGAACTTCGGGACCATGTCCGAGCTGCGGACTTCGTTGCCATCGACCTCGAAATGACCGGAATCACCAGCGCCCCTTGGCGCGAATCCTTCGAGTTCGATCGCTTCGATATTCGCTACCTCAAGGTCAAGGACTCTGCCGAGAAGTTCGCTGTTGTTCAATTCGGCGTCTGCCCATTCCGCTGGGACTCTGCCAAAAACTCATTCGTCGCTCACCCGTAATTGTTTTTCTTCTTCGTTTGATTGGATTTCGTTTAAATACTGCGACATTTCGTGTGAACCATGCAGTATTGCCAGCTTACAGTGATGGCGAAATGGTTTATTTTCCAGGAATTTGACTTTATCTCGCTGTTTGAGTTGCAGGCATAACTTTTTTGTTTTCCCACGCCATGAAATTCAAGTTGATGGTCATTCTTCCGAGTTCCTCTGCCAGACAGCCTCCATGGAATTCTTGGCTAAATACCAGTTTGATTTCAACACTTGCATACATGAAGGTAGTTTTGTTTTCATGTTTCTCCTTGACTTGATGGACATACAATTTTTCTTCAGGGTACAGAGACTGCATAGAATTCATTTTACACGATTATTCAGTCTGATTGCCAACCATAATCGTTTACTTTTAGTCATTTCATTGTTCTACTCTTTTGGTCCTCTCAGATTTTGAGAACTTGAATTGTAATTAATCTCAGGAATATCTTATTTGTCCAGAGCACAAGAAGATGCAGCACGTAAACGCCTGAATTTTGCATACAGGGATGAAATGTCAGATGCATCTTCTAAGGTGACTAATATTAAGGATAAGAAGAGAATTGGCATTGCTGATGTTTTATTCAAGGAAAGAATGAAAAACA
This sequence comes from Benincasa hispida, assembly GCF_009727055.1. NCBI lineage: Eukaryota > Viridiplantae > Streptophyta > Magnoliopsida > Cucurbitales > Cucurbitaceae > Benincasa > Benincasa hispida. The sequence continues at coordinate 11,319,893 of NC_052359.1, forward strand.
GATTACGTGAATGGCGGGACAGATTACTATCTGAAAGAAACATGGAGTTTCAAGCCCAGGAAGGCTCAAATGATTACAAACGACAATTTCAAACAATTTTCTTCAAGATGCGTCCTGCTCTTACTTTGAGTGATTTCACCTCTCATCAGACAAGATTGATTCGGCTGGTAAGATAGAAATGTTTTCCCTCGATAAAGGGAAGAAACTTTCCATATATCTTTCGCGTGATGATAAATCTGCATTACATATTTTACATCAATTTTAAACTTTGATGCACAAATATGTGTGCTTACTTAAAATGGAGAATGAAATATAATGGAAACAAGAGTAGAGGGAAATGTGATTTTATTATTCTAAGAAGATGGTCATATTTTGCAGTTGCTAGATGTTTTGTACTTGTTTCTTTTGTTTGTCATGTTAAGAAACTGCCTTTGACATAAATATTTTTCTGATCCAATATTTTGCTACTTATTCATCAAATCTTATTTATGGTTGGCAGCGTGTTAGTTAATTTGAACTGTTTGAATATTAATGATTCAATGTCCTTTGTTCTAGATAACTTGATGTTATTTCTTGAAGTGACGATCATGTGGAGGTGAACACATGCAGGTAATTAAGAAGCATTTTGAGGATCTCTGTTTTGTTGTCGTGGATGATGGTGATGCTAATCTACAACACTTAGTCGTGTACGTGGATTCTAGAGACGATAAAGAGCTGCTCATGGTAAGACACTTCCCCTTCATGGCATCACAGAACTTGGACTAGAAACTAGCAAGTGAGGGAGTTGAAATGAAGACAAATATCTTGACTTGGTTACTTTTCTTTCTAACTTTTAAATTTACATCCGTGCTTATTAGATGTTTTAGAGCATAAACTAAGTTCTGGAAGTTAGCTTTCTGAAATTTTGTTGTGAAAATCTATAATGTTATGTATTTTGTCAGCAGTAGTGGAAAACAATATGTGAGGTCTACAGCCTTGTTGTTACGCTTTGTGCTTTTGGGAGAGAGATATAGAAGTAAAAAGCATTTAAAAAGTTACAGCACCTAATGGCCTATAATGAATTGTAATAATTAATGCAGCAAGAGGTAAACAGCGATCAGAAGGAAGCAGCTGAAATGAAGATCCAATCTGCAATTGGGTTTCGTCATGTTATTGATCTCCTTTCATCGGAAAAGAAGTTGATCATTGGTCATAATTGCTTCCTTGGTAAGGTATTCAGCATTAGTTTCATAGGCAATAACTAATGAACATTAAATTTCCAACTGACACATCTATTTTTGGACCAGATATTGCTCACATACACACAAAATTTATAGGCTCTCTTCCTTCAACTGCTGAGGAATTTGTCTCTTCTATTGGAGAACATTTTCCATACATCATGGATACCAAAATTCTTTTAAATGGTGATAACATTCTTCAACTACGGATGAAGAAGTCCAGCACATCTCTATCCTCTGCATTTGGCTTATTATGCCCGCATCTTGCCTCTAGCTTTCAGAGGTATCCTACCTTCAAATCTGGTGTGCAAGTCGAGGTTCAAGTAGATGATTTGAGGTATAGGTTTTTCCTGGCATATGTGAATGACTAGTATTTTCTATATTGAACATGGCCGAAACTCAGGGTCAAATTCTAACTTGCCAACATGAATATTGAATTTCTGATCATTTTTGTGTAATGGTATACGTCTGTGCTGATATGTACATTGTTGTTTTCTTGGAGAACACAAGTATCCATTTTGTGACATCCTGGCATGATTTAGAAACTGAAGGTAAACACTGAATTAAATTTATTGAAATCTCATTGCATCTGTGTTTTATTTCTACGTTTTCAAATAATTAATTTATGTACATATTAAAAAGATGATCTAAGTTAGGTTTTTCCTGGCATATGTGGTTCGCTAGTATTTTCTATATACCATTGTTGTTTTCTTGAAAAACAAAGGGATCTATTGTGACATCCTGGCATTATTTAGAAACTGAAGGTAAAGACTGATAACTGATTTAAATTTATTAAAATCTCATTGCATCTTTGTGTTTTATTACAATCTCTATACAGATCCTCCAACTGGAACTCTGGAGATAAACATGAAGCTGGGTACGATGCTTTTATGACAGGATGTGTATTTGCTCAAGCATGTAATCTTATAGGAATTGATTTTGCACTTCGTTCACCTTCTGAAAATTTGGTTGACAACGAGAAATTGCAGCAGCACGTCAACCATCTGTATTTGAGTTGGGCCAGTGGAGATATTATTGATCTGAGCACCGGTAAACGAGTGACTGGGTCTTTGAGGTCTAATACATCGAAAAAGCATCAAGCAAATATATTGTTCGAGAACATTGTTCTGATCTGGGGATTTCCCACCAAATTTAATGCAAGGAAGATCGAAGACTGCATGTATAAAGCCTTTGGCGTGATGAACGTCGTTAGTGTCTACCATTTAGATGAAAGTGCTATGTTTGTGCAGTTTGCAAAGCCAGAAATGGTTTCCGAATTTCTCAACCTAAAGGAGAACTTGGAGAGGCACGATGATCCAATATCAGTTTTGCATCCTCTCACCGAACTTTTTGAAGCTAGGACTACTCATGCTGCAGGCTATGAAGCATACAAGAAAATTTGCAGCTCTCCCATTTCTAAACTCTTGTTTGCCGATCAGGCAGAGGCAGTTGGGATTAACTGTAAGACGGCGTCGATAAAATCTGAGGCAGAAAAGAGCCAAATGCATGAAGCCACAACATGTTGAATGAAACTACTGAAATACAGGGGAAGGGGATGGGAGCAAATGATCTAAGCAACAGCACTGACTACCATAGTTTACTGAAAATGTATGGATTTTTTGTTTTTCAATGTAAACTCACTCGAAACACTAAAATTGTATCGATTTTTTTTTATTTTGCAAATTGGCATTGTATATTGTATGTTTTTGGAAATGAAAGCCTAATTTATAGCAGTGGGATAATTGAGCAGAAACCACAAATAGAGTTCAAATAGATTGTATTGAACTCCCCTCAGTTTCTAGATACTTGAAGAGTACAAAATGGCAATACAAGTGTGATAAACCAATAAAAGAATTTAACAATCAGGCGCAAGAAAAACTAACAAAAGTTACTTTCAGTCTATTTGGACAATGGTTGTCTTTGAAGATTCCCACTTTCCTCCACCTTCTTCCTCTATTATAATGTCATCCACAGTCAGTGAAAAGCCACAAGAAAATGTAAGACTAGGCTTCATTTTCGGCACGAACACTGGCTCTGCCTCATTGTTCAGAATCTGCAGGACCTTCCTCATCGAAGGTCTCACCGAGCTATCTGGGTTTGCACAGCTCAATCCGACAAGTAAGAGCTTCCTCATTTCTTCTTCCCTGAACTCCCCATTCAACCTTTTATCAGCTGCTTCAATGATCTTGCCTTGAGAATGCAATCCCCAAACCCAATCTACCAGATTTACCATCTTTTGAGTACCCGCTTCTCTTTCGATCGGCCTCCTCCCACATGCCACTTCAAGGATAACCACACCGTAGCTGAAGACATCAGTTTTCTCAGTCGCTTTCCCATATTGAAGATACTCAGGTGCAAGGTATCCCATTGTTCCTGCAGTTAGAGTCGAAACGGGGCTCTTGTCGTGATCCATGAGCTTTGCCAATCCAAAATCGCCCAGTCTCGCATTGAAGTTCCCATCCAGCAGTACGTTACCCGTCTTTATATCTCTGTGGATGACTTGCTGCTCACATTCCTGATGTAGATATGTCATCACAGATGCCAATCCAACAGCAATGTTGTATCTATGAGGCCAGTTTAACAAGCTAGCTTCTCCAGTTTCCTGGTAAAGCAGCCTATCAAGGCTCCCATTTGGCATAAAGTCGTAAACAAGAAGCAATTCACCTTTCTCAACACACCAACCTTGGAGCTGAACCAAATTTTTGTGCCTCAACCGAGCTATGATCGACAACTCGGCTAGGAACTCGGTCTTCCCTTCGTGGGAATGCTTCGATCTTTTAACCGCCGAAATGGTTCCTGATGAGATGCAAAAAGCTTTATAGACAGTCCCAAAAGCCCCATTGCCAATGATCCTACTGGAATGAAATCCTTTTGTGGCTGTCTTTAGTTCTCTGTAACTAAACTCTCTAGGACCTGTCAAAAGCTCTGCCTTGATGTTTTTCTGAGTCTTAATCTTCCTCCATTTCCTAAGTGAAAAGAAACCAAACACAGCAATCACAGCACAAAAGAAAGCCGGTCCGGCAATTCCGAGACCCAACCCGAGCCTACTGTGATGACCATTACCAGAATCAGATATAGAAATATTAGGAGAAACAATCACAGTGCTATCAGAAACATTATGAGGGTTAAATCTAGGCCTAACAGGAACAAACCCAGAAGTATTAAAACTCCAATTCTCAATCAAATGAAGCTCAGTACTCCCTTCCGTCGAACCCGAAAACCCGACAAACATAACCTCCTTAAGATAGCTCGAAAGATCGACACCGACGTCGAGAAGCGCCTTGGAAGGCTTCACACTAGAATTACTCAAGAAAACCCTCAACCTATATTCCTCATTCTTGTACTCAATCCAAGCCGTAATCGACTTCCCACTCTTGAGATTAATACCTTGAGAAGCAGGATTAGCCGTCTTGATCGAAATCAAGCTCTCAATGTCGAATCCAACATGATGGGCATTAGGATCATTGAAGACAGAATCAAGCCGTGTATCAAATTCAACCGCGAGAAACTTGTTCTTGGTCAATTGGGAGGAATTGACGAGACCCAGATACCCCCCTGGACTACCGAGAGTCTGATTATCGGGGGAGAGGAAAAAGGAAAGGCCGTCGCCGGAGGAAGTGGGGTTAATGTTGGTGATGGAGAAAGAGAATCTTGTAGAGAAAGAGGCAGTGATGTTAGCATCGGCGTCGTAAAATCCGATTGGTTTGTTGTAAATTACGGTACCGGCGCTTGAGGAAGGGACTCCGAGCTCCTTGGTGAGGCCGATAACACCGTCGCGGAGGTGGGAATCGCCGAGGAGAGTGAGGTTCCTGATGTTGAAAGAACTGAAATCGAAACCGATACACTCTGTTCTTGGGGGAGTGAAGAGGAGGAAAAGGGCAAAAAGAAGGAGATTATTTGGGATCATTGGGGAGGAATTAAGGAATTGGAAATGGGTTTTCAAGAACCGAGAGGATTGAATTGAATTTGATGATGTGTGAATGTTCTTGAGTGAAAGAAAATGGAGTTTAAACGGTTAGAAAATGGGGTTTGAAAAATAATGGAGAAGAACAGAGAATGGCAACGGTAATGATGGAAAAGACTACAGCAAACGCCGTCGTTTTGGTCAAAGTATGACCAATGTGATAATAATGTTATAATATATTAAAGATTTTATGTAAGTTTTTGTGTCAGTAATAATTATTCCGATTTTATGAATAATAAGAGAGAGATTATATGGTATTTATATCAAAAAGAAAGAAAGGAAGGAAAAGACACTTTTGATTACAATCATTTTCAATTTTATAAATGTGAAAATATGTTCTAAACTTTTAGGTAATCAACCATTGGTCCCTACAATTAGGCCTTTCCAAAAATCAATGTCAACATATTTGGACATAAAATGTAAGTTTCGTTGGGTTTTGTTTGTTTTTTCCATTTTTTTTTAGTATAACGGAACGAGGAAAGGATCGAACTTTCAATTTTTAGAGAAAAAAATCATATCAATTATCGTTGAACTAAATTCTTTGTAAGTTTTGTTAGGTTATTATTATTTTACAACATGTGAAGTGGGATAATTAAACCTTTAACTTCAAAATTGAAAGCATAAACTTTAATGTCAGTAGAATTAGACAGGTTGAGTTTTAATGATTGACGAATTGAACTTTTTATGCTTCCAAGTGACATGAACTCAAATCTAAATGTTTTAGTGAAAAAAAAAAAATTAATGACCCTTTAACATTTAGTTAATAAAATTTTAGTCTATCTAATTTTTTGAAGTTGTTTTTAAATATAGAAAAATGAACCAACTTATTTCTAAATAGAGCAGAATTTCATGTCTATAATGAAATTTTGCTATATTTGAAAATATTTCAAGTAATTTTGTTATTTTAAATAATTATATTTTTGAAAAATATAATTTAATTAATGGATATTTTTAGATGAGTTTTTTCTTTAAAATAAAATAAAATTGTTGATTGAACTATAAATTTAGTTTTTTTTAGTGTACAACGATTGCGTGTGAAAAATTAAATAAGCTATTTAATGATAATTGGTGTCTTATCCATTAGACTATGTTTGAAGTATCTTATTAATTTAATCTTTAAACTTTTATGATTATGTCTATCTAGATTCCAAACTTTATAAACTTTTAATTACCTACCATCATGGTTTTGGGTAATCTTTATCAACAAAAACAATAGATTGAGTAAATTGTGGTAAGTCTATTTAACAAAGTTGATTAATATGACACAATATGAGAAACATTCTTTTTTAACAACAAATAAACTATTTTTATAGAATACATTCTATTTTTTGTCCATTGTTCTTTTCTTTTTTCTATTTATCTTTTAAGGTCTGTCAAGTGTTTTTATAGAATCATGATTTTAACTTCCAAGTACTTGAAATTTTTGTAAAATTATGAATTGAAAATAGACCTATCACATTGTAGTTGATAAGTTTGCTTGAAATTTATCTATTTGAAATAAAATAGAAAGCTCTTCATTTTTTCCCTGTTTGGAGGAAAAAATAAGTTATATTTTTTATTCTGTGAATATGGAAGAAAGTGATTCGAGAATAGATAAAAATATCATTTTAATCTATATATTTTGAAATTTATACTTTAAAAAAATCTTAAATTTAAGAGTTGTTTTCAAATAAAAGAAAATGAATAAACTTATTTACATATATAGCAAAATGTCACTATTTACCAGTGATAGACCATGATAGACTATGATAAACACATATCGTGATCTATCGATCTTTATGATAGATGTCGATCGCGGTTTATCACTGATAAATAATGACATTTTGCTATATTTGTAAATATTTTCAGCAGTTTTACCATTTAAAACAATGACCTTAAATTTAATCATTAAAAATTATTTATCTTTTTATCAAAATTGGTTAAATAATAATAGTAATTTTCATGCATAAAGATACATTGGAAACATATTTCCAAAATTTATAGTAGAAATTAAAGGTTTGTAGATAATCAAAAGTTTTAGAAAAACTAACAATAAATTAACAGCAAAAACTAAATTTTAAGATTTGTTAAAAGTATAGGCATTATAATTAAATATTTGAAAATATAGGACTAAAGTTGAATAAATTTTAAAGTCGAAGAATGTATTTTAAGCAATGATTTTTTTTGTGTAAAAAAGGATAATGGATAAGAAAAATATTTGAGTGCACTCAGAACATCATCACTTACATCATATTAAAATATATATAAAAAAAGATTTTTCATATGACAAATTATGATTGAATAATTTGATTAGATGAGGGTGAAGATACATAAATATTTTTCAATCCAACAATACTTTCCAAATGAAAATCACAATACCAAAAGATTGTGAGTGGGAAATCTTTCAAGAGAAATTATGAGTGCTTTCTGCATTGGCACTTTTATAAAATTACAAAGGCATCCCCCATATAGGGACCAAAGTGCAAATCTAATTGTACGATTCATATAGCCGTTGTAAATCAACAATCATGGGAAATGGACCCAACCTGCAATTTTTCCACTTTCCAATGTCTTTTATTATTCTCTTCGCTAAATCTAATTATTTATCTTCAGTTTAGTAATCAATTTTTATTTTTTTTTAAATCTTATTTATTCCCATTGTTATCTATTTAATTTTTATTGAAGTTTAAAAAACTAAAAAAAACTTATTTTTTTTTTAAAAAAAAATAGTTAAGAATTCAACTCTTTTACTCAAGAAAGATAAAACTATTATAAGAAATTAAGAGAAAATCGACTTAATTTTTAAAAATCAAAAAACACAATCGAAATAATTACTAAACGGGATGTTCAATTTAAGTTAAGATAGACTTATACATGAAATTTAAAGTTGATGTTTATTTGATTGGATTAAAAAAACAACACTAATTCATGAAATTTGAATAAATTCGAATAGTCTCTACGATAAATTGATGGTAAATAAGGACTAATAGAAAGTGATATTGATACAAATGAAGGAATCACAATAAAAAATGTTGGGATTGAAATTGAACCCTATATTTTGTCTAAATTAAAAAAAAAGTTAATTAAGTATAGAGAGTAATTAAAGAACATTTAAGGAACAAAGACTTTAACTCTTGCATAGTTGGAAATTTTTGGATGATTGAAAACAAATATTTTCAAATTTATGGTGTCTTTTGAATGTATTTTCAGTTTTAAGTCTATATTTATTTTCTTTTCAGGTTACACTAGTTTGAGATATATAAAAATCTTGAGAACATAAAATTTTAAATTAATATACTTTTAATTAAATTTAAATAGTAAATATCTAACATGAAATTTAAAAATTACAAAATAGATAATGGATAAAATTATATTATATGTGTGTGTTTTATAGGAGTGATAGTTGATTCAGTTTTGTCGGTTTTGAGATCAAACAAGAATCAATCCAAACCAATCAGTTATAAAGAAGATTTTCATATCGATGTCCAATAAAGAAAAAACTAATAGATCGATTTTTATTTAGTTTGGTTTAATATCGATTTGGTTATCGGTTTTCGACATTATCTTTTTTCTTATAAATTTTAATTCTTATTTCCAACTTTATTTTGAATGGCCTCCTTTTTGCTAATTCAAAATTAAAATTGAGCTGATTTTTTTTTTCAAGATTGAAATTAGACATTTTCTTTTAGTTTTTCTTGGCACTTGCACAATAGAAAACATAATAACTCCATAATAAATGGTCTCTTTTTTTAAATAATAAATATATATGCAAAACACTAAAAAAAACCTAATATCAGAATTTATTTTCAAGGGTATACAATCAAACAATAAATATATATTTTTAAGAAACCTAATGCACGCATAGAATTTGAGGAGCCAAAAGGGTCTATGGAGGCCTTACCTTTGAAAGATTGGGCGGCCATGGTGAAAGAACAATCAAAATAGATGGAGAGGAGAGAGGGGAAAGAGAGAAGGAAAAACAATAAAAATATATAAAGAGTAAAATCCACCTAATCTAAGAAAGTAATATATATAATTAGTAAAAATTGTCACCTCATTTAAAATTTGCCCGTTCAACATGCTACGTCATTTTTTCGTCAGTCAATCAATGGTCAAATTAAATCGGAGAAAACATTTCTCAAACCTTAAGGACTAAAGTGTCTCTTTTAAAACTTTAGAAACTAAATAGATATTAACCTCAAACTTTAAGGACCAAAAGAGCATTTTAATATGAAGAGATATAAGAAAAAAAAGATAACAAATGTAACTATTTTTTGAAACGTTTGAGCTTCATTTTTTACACCGAGGTAAGTTTCTTTGCTTCTATGTAGTGTAGGTTGCGTGCTTAGAATCATTCAAGCTTGACTCTATCAATGTACTATTACTGGTGTGACTCAACCCTCAAACAAGAGATGATCCTCCTTGTCTTGAGATATTCTTTTTTTTTTTTTTTTTTTCTGCAAAGGTATTATAATTAAAGTGTGGGATGGGGGAATCGAATCTCATACCTCGAGGTTGATAGTATGAACATTATGTCAGTTGAGCTATGCTCTTGTTGACAATATTTTGTTGTTAACTTAATTGGATTTTCACTTTCTTTGGTTTGATTTCAAACTAGTTTTAGAGTTTTTAAAGTTTTGTTCAATATGAAGGGTTTCATAATAAAAATGATGTTATTTAGGCTCCGTTTGGTAACTATTTTGTTTTCTGTTTTTGTTTTTCAAAATTAAGTCTATTTCCTCTCCATTTCTTACCATGATTTGCATCTTTCCTAAGTATAATGGTTGAATTCTTAGCCAAATTTTAAAAATAAAAACAAATTTTTAAAAGCTACTTTTTTTAGTTTTCAATTTTTTATTTATTTTTTAAACCATTGATAAAAGATAGATAACAAATGAAGAAATTTAAAGGTTGAAAGTAGTGTCTATAGGCTTAATTTTTTAAAACAAAAACAAAAAACAAAATGGTTACCCAACAATGCATTAATTGTCAATTTCTAAATAATTTGAGAACACTATCCATTTTATATTGTTTTATGTATCACTTCACCCACTTGTTTATTTCTCTCAAGAAAGGGTCTACTTGAACCAAAACTCCAACTCAAAAGCATCGTCCCTACAAAATTAGTGGAGAAATTTTGTGGTGGGTAAATTTCATGCAAAAGTTAATGGTTAGTGAGAATTCAACCTTTTGTAATATAAATTGACATATGAGTTACAAATTTATTATCATAGATTTTAATTTTTGGTAAAATAAATGTGAGATCTATATTTAAACATTTAATTTTTAAAAAAATGTTTAATAATAATGAATTTTCCTTTAAACATTTTTAGAAAATTGTTTATAATTGAATATTCATATGTTTGGTCACATTTTCTCAAAAATATTTTTATACAAAAATTTGTTTGGTTTACTCTAGAGCGTCTATTTCTACTGATGATTGATCGACCAAACGCATACGAGTGATAAGAATGAGAATGGATATGGTCTAAGTGCAAGCATAAATTGTCCATGAAGTAATAAATATTAAAGTATTCCAAGAATCGAATCCCACAAGATTGTTTATACAATTCAATTTTTCTAAGAAAGAGTTTTTTGATGCAAACCCAGGGATGACCATTAAATAAATGATTTTAAGGTTGAATGTTGACAAAAGCAGTAAATAAGGAATGTTGAACAGAGACACAGTTATGTTTCAACCAAAAGGGCAGTGGGCAATGCGGCCGCATCATACCAAAAATAGTGACTTAACACGGATAAAAAATCTCTCAATTCGGTCTTGTATCAAGTTCCTTTAGAAGCCCTAAGCAACTAATGCCAATATTTCTATGGTTAATTGTATCTTAGATTAATTCACATGCAATTTCTTTATCCTATGATGTCCCGTATTTCTAAGTCAATGTGGTAGTCCTATTTCTAGACTCTTAGTCTCATACTCTTTTGTGACATCAGTTTATATCCTAACCTTCTCAACATTAGGAGTTCACTAGATTGCTAAATTAAGTGATCAGTTTAACTTAACAATACTTTTCGATGAACTCAACAAAGGAAATGCAAAAGTTAAAGAGTTATGAAACATAAGCATTTCTCAAGTCATAAAACCCTAGGGTATTAACATAATTTAACCTCTAGAGAATTTTGCTCATGATTAAGAACAAATGAATGTATTTCATTAGATCATAAATCATGATTATAAGATAAATGTTCAATGGATGAAAAAATAAAGATAGAAAAATGAAAAGAGAAATTAGAAGAAATGTTGGAAATATGATTAAAAACGACTTTGTGGCAATCTTTCACTCCCCCAATCTTTCCTTTCCTCAGGTGATTAACCTAGAGTGCTCATCAGGACTTTTGTTTTTGAAACTTGCTAACCAGAAAGAAAGATGGATTTTGGCCAAGGGTTGACTGAATTTCTGAATTTGTGGAGGGTGGATGGAGTTCGATGGAGAGTTTATCCTTGAAAAGATAAGCTTCCTCTCCTTTTATAGGCCAAGGTAGTTGAGGAATAACCTAAAATCATGCTCTGGATGTTCACCCATCATTTTAGGCGTTGAATAACAACTTTGATTAAGGAAATGGTAACTTGAATGATGGGCACAAATTTGGAAAATTAAGGCTTTCTGATGCAGTCGCAGTGAAGTCAAGATTTGCAAAATAGTACAAAAATCAGTATAAAAGCTCATAAAGGTAACCTAAATCACTAAAAAAAAACACGTTTTAGACAATCTAAAGAAATGTGATTGCTCATTTTATCTAATTTAGGACATCCTTGAGGTCAAAATATCACATAAAGTATCTTTTTATTATAAAAATTTACTAAAATATATGGTAAAAACATGCACTTTTTGACATTAATCAATGATAAATTACTATAAAGGACTATTAAACACTATGAACTAATAACTTAAAATGTTAATGGTTGCTAATGTTGATTGTTGGTTGTAATGCAAATTTTTGTATAACAATAGATGCAAATAAGGTTCAAGTCCATGTCCCCATTACCAGTTTCCCGGCAACGGTGCCATAAACTTGTAATGCAATTTTTTGTATAACAATAAATGCAAGCAAGGTTCAGTCCATGTTCCCGCGTTACCAGTTCCCCGACAACGGTGCCATAAACTTGTTGACATAAAATGCGATGCAAGAATAGAATGCGAGATACAAGTACAGCCTATGTCCCCGTTACCAATTCCCGACAACGGCGCCATAAACTTGATGTGGTTAAAATGTATTCTTAATCTTATGCACTACAACGCATGAATGAATGATGACTTTATTATCTGTATGCGATAACTACTTCTAGATATGCCTTATTTATGAGAATCTTGTAGTATACTATGCGTTGTCACAAGTTTCCTCGTCGTGGAACCAAGTATAATTCCACCACAAGTTTTCCGGTGTAATCGAGGTCGAACACCAGGGACTGTTTGAGGTTATTGCTTTACAAGTTTATGGCGTCGTTGCCGGGGAATTGGTAACGGGGATATGGACTTGAACCTTGCTTGATCTATTGTTATACAAAAATTTGCATTACAAGTTTTATGGCGCCGTTGCCGGGAACTGGATATGGGGACATAGGCTGACCTTGTATCCGTATTCTATTCTTGCATCTATTTTATGTCAAAGTTTATGGCGCCGTTGCCGTGGGAACTGGTAATGGGGAAATGGACTTGAACCTTGCTTGCATCTATTGTTATACAAAAATTTGCGTTACAAGTTTATTGGCGCCATTCCGGGGAACTTAGTACGGGGACATAGCTTGACCTTGAATCTCTATTCTATTTCTTATGCATCGCATTTATGTCAACAAGTTTATGGCGCCGTTGTCGGGGAACTGGTAATGGGGACAATAGACTTGAACCTTTGCTTTGCATCTATTATTATACAAAATTTGCATTACAAGTTTTATGCGCCATTGCCGGGGAACTGGTTAATGGGGACATGGACTTGAACCTTGCTTGCATCTATTGTTATACAAATTTTGCGTTACAAGTTTATGGCGTCGTTTCGGGGAACTGGTAAGTGGGGACATGGACTTGAACCTTGCTTGCATCTATTGTTATACAAAAAATTGCGTTACAAGTTTCTGGTGCTGTTGCCGGGGAACTGGTACACGGGGACATAGGTTGTACTCTGTATCTCGCATTCTATTCTTGCATTGCATTTTTATGTCAACAAGTTTATGGCATCGTTACCAGGGAACTAGTAATGGGGACATGGACTTGAACCTTGCTTGCATCTATTGTTATACAAAAATTTGCGTTACAAGTTTATGGCGCCGTTGTCGGGGAACTGGTAACGGGGATATGGACTTGAACCTTACTTGCATCTATTATTATACAAAAATTTGCGTTACAAGTTTATGGCGCCGTTGTCGGGGAATTGGTAACGGGGATATGGACTTGAACCTTGCTTGCATCTATTGTTATACAAAAATTTGCATTACAAGTTTATGGCGTCGTTGCTGGCGAACTGGTAATGGGGACATGGACTTGAATCTTACTTGCATCTATTGTTATACAAAAATTTGCGTTACAAGTTTATGGCACTGTTGCCGAGGAACTGGTAACGGGGACATGAACTTGAACCTTGCTTGCATCTATTGTTATACAAAAATTTGCGTTACAAGTTTATGGCGCCGTTGCCGAGGAAATGGTAACGGGGACATGGACTTGAATCTTGCTTGCATCTATTATTATACAAAAATTTGCATTATAAGTTTATGGCGTCATTGCTGGGGAACTGGTAATGGGGACATAGGCTTGTACCTTATATCTCGCATTCTATTCTTGCATCACATTTTATGTCAACAAGTTTATGACGCCGTTGCCGGGGAACTGGTAACAGGTACATGGACTTGAACCTTGCTTGCATCTATTGTTATACAAAAATTTGTGTTACAAGTTTATGGCGCTGTTGCCGGGGAACTGGTAATGGGGACATGGACTTGAACCTTGCTTGCATCTATTGTTATACAAAAATTTGTGTTACATTGGTCTCAGTCCCAAACTGGCAGTTGTTGGTCTTAGTCTCTGATTACGATCTTCGATCTCTAGTCTCACTCGTCGATGATTGATGTCCAACCATTGAGACTGAGGACTAGTTGGCCAACCAATTGGGATCGGTGACCAACGACCCCTATGGTGATTGAGATTGAGGATCGATAAGCAATGACTAAGGGCAAAGGATCGAGACAGGGACCAATGACCATTGGCCATCACTGGAGTGGTCACAAGTCATTGATTTTTTTTTTTTTTTTTTTTTTTGTCTCAATTGGTATCCATTAATCACTGGTTCCAATCTTAGTCACTGACTACTTATCGACGCAGTGGTTACAGGTCACCAATTGTCAGTTCCAATCCTAGTCACTGATCACTAGTTGTCAGGCCCAGTTCCCAATCCCTCGTTTCAATTCAGATCATTGGTGAATTAACCACTGGTCCTGATTGATAGTCTTTGAGCCATGTGGTGATTGATAGTGGTGGTGGTAGTGTTGGATTGGTCATCACCAATGGCGAGTGATGGGTGGTACTCATTCGCAGCAATTATCGTGGAAATGAAGGTGGAAAGATTTGGGACATGTCATGAAAACCTGAGGGGACTCCCAATTAAATAGCAAATTTTTTTCTTTTCTAAAGTTGACTTGAAGTGTTTCACTCAATAACTTTTTTCTCAAACTCATCATTTTAAAAAGTCATTTTGAGTGGTGTCAAAATGTTTGTTAAATGACTTAGTTTCATAATTAAACACCTGAAAAGTCATTCCAAAATACGCTTTAAGAAAGCTACCAAATATAAGCCTCAAGAGTAAAATTGTTGAGTTTTAAAACTCAATAACCCAAGTACAACCTAAACCAAACTTTAGGGACAAAAAAGGTAGCTTTTCCTAGTATAAATAAATATAGTTATCTATTTATATAGATAGAAAGATTGTTTTAAAAAATATAAATATAAACTTTACTTGAAATTTCAAGATTTATACCAATAATTCGTGTAAATATTAAAAAGAAAAAAAATGGTTTTATATTTTGAGTAAATTCCATTTAATTCTATGTTTCCAAATGTTACACTTAAAGACCTTTGAGTTTTTGAATTTCTATTTGATTTTTAAGTTTCAAAATGTTACATTTTTACTTTTGAATTTTATTTTCATTTGGTCTACCGGCTTCAAAATTTATACCTTTAATCTTGATTTTCACTTAATACTCACTATTAGTTATTGGTGTTAATGTTTATTAATTAATTAGAAATTATATCATAATTTTTTTAAATTCATTAACCAAAAATTAACGCCAAAGACTGAAGTGAGCATTAATAAAAACTTGAGGGTAAAAGTATAAAATATTAAAATTTAGGAACCAAATGAAAACTAAACTCAAAATTCAAGAGTAAAAATATAACATTCTAAAGCTTAAAAACCAAAATAAAATTTAACTCAAAACTAAGGAGTAAAAATGAAATAATTTAAAATCTAAGGACTAAACGAAAACAATCAAAACCTAGGATCAAAGAATATTTTTCCTATTTAAAATAAATTTAACTACACTTTGAAGTTAGTTATTGATAACTATATGTTAATTTAATTTTGTAAATTTACATTGTTTACTTTTTTTAATTGATTTTTAGTCACTGACATTTTTATAGTCTTCAAGATGTTTGAAAAATTGCATTTCATTCCAAATTTGACTATTTATAACCGAATGAAGTGATTTTTACTTTAATTATAATTTGAAACGAACTATTAATAACTAATAATTAAAGTTCAAGATTCTCCCTTTATAACATATTTTATATAATATAAATATAAATATAGATAAGTCAAAATGAGTTTAGTGAATTAATAGATTCTTTACTATAAACATACCCTCCTTTTTTAAAGTTGGAGTTTTAATCCAACATTGTTAGGACCAAGAAAAAGAGAAGAGACATAAATATAAATATAGGTATTGATTAAATTTTTATAAATATGGTATAGAAATTAGAATATNTATATATATATATATATTTTTTAATTTTTGGTAAATGCTGGATTTTCTCTTTTCTTTGAAGTCAGTCAGCAAACAAACATACCATCAGTCGCTCTCTCCCCCTGTTTCTCGAGTCTCGCATTTCTCACCTTTGCCGTCGGGCATCGCTCAGCTACCGTTATCGTCGACTTCTTCGCCACCGTCTCCGTCGTCCCTTTTCCGATGGAAGAATCTAGCATCTGATTTATTTGCCGGACAAAGACGATGAACCAAGCATCTTCTGGGCTGATATTTCAGGTAATCTCACTTATAAGGGGCTTCAAATTGATTTATTCAATTGACCCAGTAATGAATTTTCTGTTCTTGTGATGGGAAATTGTTGGCTGGCTTTGAATTGAGTTTCCTGATGTTAAAGTCACTGTTTGTTGTTTTTTTTATGGGTTTCTTGTTGTTAAGTTCATTGATTGCTGTTCGTTATTGTTCTTGTGATTTGAAAACTTATTTTTGGTGTGTTGTATTGAATTGATGGTTATTACAGTCACTCCAATCTTCATCCTAGTTCTGAAAACCAATGATTCTTCTCGATTTTACATTCTTCAATACAATCAACCGATTTCCAGAGACATTTATCCTCGATTTCCATTGTTCTGTATCTGATCTTACTATTGTTTGGTAGTTTAGTTTCTGAGGTTAATTTGTTCTACTGTATCTTCAGATTGATTACCTCATGCGTTGGACCCAGAAATTATTATTTGCATTACTGTAAAGTAAAATAGACTAATCTTTGGATCAATTTAGGCCTCGAATTTTCAAGGATAAATGTCAGAATAATTCATGAATATGGTTGCCTCAAAAAATTAGGACAAACTTGAACCTTTATTATTCAAATAGAATCAAAAGACCTTGGAGAATGATTCACTTTCTAAGTTTGAATAATTCCTAAAACCTCCAGATGATCTCAGATTTAGAGCAAATGAAAACATAAAGCAACCATTGTTCACTAGTTCCTAGTGATGCAATGTCTTTACACTTTTTTCTTGAAGTAGGACTATACCAAGCTCCCAAACTTATTAAAAGAATCGAGGTTAGGTTCCTTTCACCTCTAATTATTATGGAGTATTCATTGTGATTATTCTTTTTCCTCTATTTAGGTGCCATGGATTTCCAAAGAAATTGGTCGATATCAGCTTTTGCTTGAGAACAATCAAATTTTCGAATCTGTTGAAGCACCAAATTGAGTGCTGAGGAACTTAACCTAATAGACTGAGTTGCTGAGGACATTTGCTGCAAAGTCAGTTCTCGGGGAATTGATTCACTCGTATTTGCACGTGTATCCATTGGTACTTTGTACCTTCGTCTTTGTCTGAAAATTACCTAGCACAGAAAACGTCTTAATGCCCCTGTGATTCTATCTTCCTGTTCCCTTTAGCTTCATCTGAAAATTTCCCATGGCGGAAAATATCTCTTCACATGATCAAATATCAGAAACAATAAGTTCCATGGAGATCCCTCTGCCGGTTGATAAGTTAGCATTGGAATTGGTTGGCCATGGCTCCTCCTCTGGCCTTTCGATCAAGTTAGTTTTGCATTACAGTTTCTTTGA
This sequence comes from Benincasa hispida, assembly GCF_009727055.1. Classification (NCBI taxonomy): domain Eukaryota; kingdom Viridiplantae; phylum Streptophyta; class Magnoliopsida; order Cucurbitales; family Cucurbitaceae; genus Benincasa; species Benincasa hispida. Next base: position 11,337,625 of record NC_052359.1, read on the forward strand.
CATTTTTCCTTTGTTGTTAGCTAAATGGGAGGTTTTTCAAATGGCCACTTGTGTACAAGTTTCATACATTTCTTCATTTGAAGCATTACTTTGCTCTAGTTTTTAAGTGAATTCACCGTTTTAACTCTTCTTGGGATTCTGTTTTAAATGTAGGCCTAAAATGCTTGTGGTTCTTGTAGCTACTGGAAGCTTCAATCCTCCCACTTATATGCATTTACGCATGTTTGGTGAGTTGTTAAAAATTTTCTTCATATGTTTCCGGATGAGAATTTGGAGGAAGTTAATAAATTATGATGCAATTAATTTCAATGTGGAAATATCAGATATGTCTCAGTGAGACAACTGGGCTTGTTTTGACTTGCATTCTTCATCTTAGGAAGAGTCCCTATGAAGTTATGATAGACCTTACAATATGACATTTGAAGTTTATGTTTGTTCAAACTTATATGATGGACGTAAATGTCTAAGTTCATGTGATCTTCAGACGAGTGCTCTACAATTGGAGAAATTATTGAGTAGGGTTCTTTAGTCGTTATTCCTTGAAAATCATGTTTGTCGTGGCACATCTATATATGACCTATGATGGTTGATAAATGCACCAACTTTTTAATATATATATATATATTTAATTTTTTGATTTAAAAAATAACAATAAGAAATAATGTTTTCATTAACATAGGTGAAAGAATATACAAGGGCATCAAGCAAACAAGGCCAAGAACAAAACAACCCCTATGTCCAATTCTAGAAAGGAGCCTCAATCCAAAAGAATAAGGTTAACCTGATAATTACACTATATTAATAGATGTCCACAAAGAGGAATTAAATCTAATTGTATCCCAAAAATCCTATCCAAACCGCTCCACACCACAAAAAAAAACTGTACTATTCCTCTCAAGCAGATGTCCAACAACAAAGCAAACAAACAAGAATGCCAAAAAAACCTTTCTTTTCTCGTGAAAAGAAGAATTCAAGAGCACCTCCTCCAGACATTGAACAACCAATTGAAATATGTCGCTCAATATTTATAATAATAATAATAATTATTATTTTTTTTTGATAGAATCAACAACTTTCATTGAGAATAAATGAAAGCATATAAGGGCATAAAAAAAACAAGCCCACCAAAACACCCCTAATAAAGGAAGATGTTCCAACTAAGTAAAATATTACCAAGTGAATAATTACAAAAAAGCTTCGAAAGTGAAGCCCAAAGGGACACATGAAACCTCGCTAAGGACCAAACCTCACAAGGGTCCCTATCCCTGTCACTACTTCAGAGCACTCTATTGTTTCTCTTCCCTCCAAATATCCCATAGCACCGCGCACACCCTAGCAAACCACAAAAAACGACCTTTTTCTTTAAAAGGCAGATGGAGAATGAAGTTTTCGATCATTGCACGAACGTCCCTTTGGCCAACAATCCAAACATCAAACTCTTGCAGGAAGCAACTCCACATAACCTGTGCATATTGACAGTCCCAAAGGAGATGAAGGCCCCACCAGTGAGGTCATCTTCCTAGCAAGCCTATCTAAGGTGTTCTCCCGACCAAGCAGAATTTACCAAGTAAAGAACCTGATTTTTCTAGGTATCTTAATCCTCCAAACCACATAAAAAACTGACTCTCTACAGGGGGAGGGATCCAACACTCTGAAGAAGGATTTACAAGAAAATCCTTCACTAGGATTTGGACTCTAAACTCAAACATCTCTCCTCCTAGTCCTAAAATTGCACTCATCCAGTAAAGAAAGAAGAGAGGCAACCTCCGTCATTTCCCTATTGGACAAATAAGGACAGAACCCGAACAAAAAAGACAGTTTCTGGACCAAACCAAGAAATCTGAGACTGGACGATTTTTGAAGGAAGACAAATGGTTGAGATGCGGAAAAATAGAGGAAAGAGGACTATCTCCCCACCCATTGATCTTCCCAAAAATACATATCCTTACTATTCCCCAGAATACAATGGACCAGATGAGGAAAAGTGGGAAGCTCAAACAAAATGTCTTTCCACGGATTTCGGTGTATGCCTTAAACCCCTTTAGCCACCCAATCAAAAGGGTGGTTGCCATGCTTGCTCAGTATTTATTATTTAGTTAGCTCCTCAGTTGATGGTGTAGAAATCTTCTTTTCTCTAGAATGTATTGAGATGAGATTTCTTTTTTTCTTTTCAAAATTCTTTTGCTACTTGCTTAAAATGGATACAGTTGACATGATAATTTTATATTAGTTATTTTTTCATACAATTTCCTATTGAATGGTAGTTGCCTAGAGAAAGTTAGAGAAAGTTAGTAACAAAAAAGTTATGTAGAAGTACTGTAATTTTTTGGCTACTTATTTGTTCAAAATTATGAGTTTCACTTGTTATTCAATTCTTTCGTGCAAACTTAGATTTTCATTTTGTGCATAGAGCTGGCAAGGGATGCACTGAAATTAGAGGGCCTTTGTGTTATTGGAGGTTATATGTCTCCAGTTAATGATGCATACAAGAAAAAGGTATGCAGCTTTATTGAAAATTTAAAAAAACTTTTGTTGGTAAAACGATACATAAAATTCATGATGCAACATGCAGTTGTCACATTATTTATTTTTTTTTATCTTTTTATCAAAGGAAACAAATTATTTCCTATAAAAAGTTTCACAAGAATGAGGGATAAGGAATTAACCCAAGTTCAATATCAATTGAGATCAGAAAAAAGTTAATCGTTTGGCATAAATAAAAAAGGGAGAGGGAGTTTAGAAATGTTTGGACAAGGATCTCCAACTAGAGGAAAAGGTGTTTAGAACGGTTTATGTTTATCTCGACTATTTTCACCAAACAACCACCCAATCTCTTTCGACATTGAAAAACTTGTAGAAAAAAGTGGCCATTGCAGTTTGAACCTATTACTTGGACTTGGATTTGTTGCCTTTTGGGTTGATCACTGTGCCAATCCATAATGACAATTTTAGTTCTGCTCATGACGGTTTAAATATACATCAAATTGATACCTCTTGTTGGTCCACAAATCACACAAAACTGTTTTGTAATTATAGCATTTCCTTGATTATTAACAATTGAAAGGCTCTCTTATAGCATTTCATTAGGGAGGTGTTCTCTCTCCCCTTTGCATTTAGGATGCTTTTTTTTATTTTTTTGTGTGTGTGAATATAACGTCTCTTTGTTTCTTATAAAAAAGAAATAAAAATAACCAAACTGATGATGGATTCACTGAAGCTTCTAGGATAACAAGAGAAGAAAAATATCTGGAAGAAAAATACCATCATATACAGCTAGACAATGGACTGTAATTTTCTTAGATACTTGTGCTTCCAACAATTTCCTTGAGGATGACCTCTTGATCAGAAACAAGAGTTTGAAGTGGGACTCTCTGACAAGAATTTCTAGAAGACTTAACTTGCAATCACATTTGGAGATGAACTTCCATTGCCATCGAGAGAGTAGAGCATCTGTCTTAAGTGGTGCTATTGTTTCCTTGTGGGCATAGAACAAATCGATTTTCTTCTCTACTTTCGATTTGCAAATTTGATTTTTCAATTTGCAGTTTCGATGAGGAAGGACTTTTTTACCTTCGTTTTCTTCTTTCCCTTTTTTTTTTTTTTTTGGAGATGAACTTCCAAAGCCATTGCAACAACTTATGTACTTTTCTGCCAAAAGCCACCTAAAGGAGTCTGTAATAAGTATTAGCAATAGTGTTTGGTTTAAAACAAAATCTCCAACACTACTTGAGACAAAGACACTTCCACTTAACAAAAAACAGAAAACAACATATCGAATTTGTTTCTTGATCGTAGTGTTCTAAAAGTGCACCCTTTAAGGCACTTTGCTTCAAAAGCATTCACCCATTGAGGTGCATTCCTGCACAAGAAGCATGCACAGCAGTATTTATATGAGGAAAATACTTGTGTTTCATAATAGTTGCTTCATAGAAAAAACTTCCTCCTTTTTATCAGTATTGGAATGAGATAGAGAGTAGAAAAGGATGTTAGAAAGGGCTGAAAGAAGTCCACTCCTTTAAAAAGGACTATCTTTCATCTCTTAACCTTGCAAAAATTTTGAAATGATTGAGTGGTTTTGATCACATATGAAGTAATAGCTACAAAGGATGACTGTATTATTGTTACTATTTCTATTAAGTTCTGTTGCATGGCCTAACAGAGCAGAGATTCTGATTATTATTTAGGGCCTCATTTCTTCTGAACATCGAATAAAGCTCTGCAATCTAGCATGCCAAAGTTCAGAATACATCATGGTCGATCCATGGGAGGTAAAAAAGAATGTTATTTGTAACATACATAATGTGTTAATTTTGTCGAAACTCCATTATTTCATTGTTTTTATGTTTTGGATATTTTGGAATTTGACTTCTGATTTAGGCCAGTCAAAACGCCTACCAACGCACATTAACTGTTCTGTCTAGAGTCAAGACTTCGCTATTCGACAGTGGATTACTTCCCAAAGGTATGGTTTCTAGAGGATGAAAACATCTACATCATTAGACCATTTCATGGGATGATCTTTTCCTATTCATCCTTGCATAGCAAAATTTACATTATATGTTTATACCCAAAGGTGCGAATAAGAAAAAGTTGATAGAATGCGTGCGGCGTGGTGGTTTGGTCTTTTGCTGTTCAAGTGTTCATCCTTGAATAGTAAAAAGAGCATTCTTCATACCGAACCTACCTATTATAATTGTATTACATTTTTCCAAAGGTTACTAGAATAATCTTCTTGTCTCTCTTTGCTTTTGTTAGAATCCCTGAAGGTGATGCTTGTTTGTGGTTCTGATTTGCTTCAGTCTTTCGTAACACCTGGAGTTTGGATACGCGATCAAGTATGGATATCGTTTCTATTTCATGTAGTAATCGCTATAATTTGATTCAAGCTTGATACTGCTCTCATTTCCCTTAGGTTGAAATCATATGTCGAGATTTCGGTCTCGTTTGCATTTGCAGAGAAGGACAAGATGTTGAGAAAATCATATTGGATGATGAAATTCTATATGAGAACAGGGTAATAAGCAATGTTGTTGTCACAAGACACTGACCATTTGTGGGTTCTTTTGCAAGTTCTAATATTGGGAAAAATCTTCTTTGCAGAGCAATATCAAAATTGTAGATGAAATTGTACCCAACCAAATAAGCTCCACCAGAGTAAGGTAATCAGAAACAGAATGTAAGGGTAAATTTGGAAATGCGAAATTTTTTGGTATTAATTATATAATCATATATATTGATTTACAGGGATTGCATTTCAAGAGGACTGTCAATCAAATATCTCACTGCAGATGAAGTTATTGAGTATATAAGAGAGCAACATTTGTACCTGAGTCCTTGATGTTTTGTTTTGTTTCTCACATTTTACCTTTTACCCCTATACTTGGATCAATAAGTCAATTGTAACCCCAATAAATCCAAAATTATTATTCCTATACTTCTAAAATTACAGACTTTATTGATATCATAGTTATAATAATTCCTGTATCAATTGTAACTACTTAGCATTTTTTGTTTTATACTTTTGCATTTGTTTCAAGATTAAAGAAACAATATAATCAATCTAAGTATTTGTTAAGTTTGAATTCCATTTTGCCAAACTTTTAGGATTATTTTATTTTGATCTTAGGATTTTTCAAGTTTATTTCATTTTAGTTTTAAATTGTTCTTAACATATCTATCTTTTCTTAGTTATTGAAATTTTTAAAGTCATTTGACCTTGAATCATTTGATTAGTTATGGAGCACAAATACTTCATGTGAGGCAAAGAATCTATATCAGACACGTATCGGATACTGATACTTCTAGATACTTTCCAGATATGTATCTAACACGCGATTTGACATATCTATTTCTATGCGTATTTTTTTTTTAAAAAAGACAAGCAATTCATATAATCTTTTCCAATCTAAAACTAGACAACTTATTTAACAAGTTTACTACTCGAGTCTAAAATTAAAAGGAAAAAATAAATAAATAATGGACCAAACCTTAGATTAGAATCGTCTAATCTCCATCTTCACATTTGAGTCCCCACAAAGTCCATAAGGATATCTTCAACAATTCAATGAAGAAGTTCTTTGTGTATCTTCATACTTTTCCCTCTAATCTTCTTCTTCTCTGCAATATGAGTTACTTTTTTATTGCATTTTATTAACTATTGTACTTCAATATCTTAGATGTTGTTTTTTTTTTTTTGTATTGTGTTTCAGTGTTTGTATTCTATTTTGTGTTATTGTTATTAACTTGTATGCTAAATTTATCCTATATTTTTTTAAAAGAAAAAAAAGTATCTTCAATGTATAGTATCCTCGTTTTTTAGAAATATATATATTAAAAAAAAATATAAGAAATGACATATCTTTAGACGTATCCGTATCTTAGTTTTTTTAGAAATTGATGAATTGCCGTATCCAATCGTATCCGTATTGTATAGTTGTATCTGTGTTTGTGTTTCATAGGAGATAAGTGTAAAATTGCGTTACCTCTGACTTGAATTTAAATCACAATAGTTGACAAATTAAAATAGGTATAAAAAGGGCAATTATTTTAAATAACAAAATCAATATAATAAAATGTCATTGTTTATCAGTGATAGATAATGATAGACATCTATTGATGTTAGAGACATGAGTCTACTACTGAAAAATAGACAGTAATATTTTGCTATAATTATAAATAAGTTGGTTCATTTTTTTATATTTAAGAACAACCTACCAAAACCTACCAAAACATAGTTATCTTTTATACAGACTTCAATAAACATTTTGAATGTAAAAAGGGGATTAAAAAATTAAAATGGAACAAGTGTACTTTTTTATTACTAATTTAGGTATTATCCAATAATTTTCAAGCCCCTAGCTAGTCAAATAGCAAATTACTTTTCAAATAAAGAAGTATTAGTGCTAAAGATTTAAGTTGATTTTCCATATGATAATTGTGTGAATCATAAGAAGGGATTTTCCATGACATTTGTTCCACTTGAGTTGAAGTTTATGGATCTTAGATATATATTAGTGTAACAGAATCATAAACTTTCAATATTATGCCTAAAAAGCTCCTAAATTTTAAAACAATTTAACAATTCAAAATCTAAAAAACTTAAATTTGTAATTTTGAGAGGTAAGAGATCAAACTATATTTATAAATTTAAGGTAATTACAATGAATAACATTTCGAGGACTACTAATTAAGTGCATAGTAACATTTTTACATAATTGCAAATATAGTAAAATCTATAAGTGATAAACTCTATCATTGTTAGACTCTATTGCTAATAGATTTTCATCAATAACATGGTCTATCATTAATAATTTGAATCTAAATTTTGCTATATTTACAATTTTTTTACATTGTACTATATCTATTAATACTTTAAACCTGATTGTTATTTTCACGATTGTTCCTATAATTTAACCAAACATCTATGAATGTAGCTTTGAAAATATTGAAAGGTTGAGCCTTGTATTTATACTTGTACAAATTACAACGTAATGAAGAAACGGATTACAAGTCCTTTAATTAATTTTTAGCCCTATTTTCAAGGTAAAAATAAGAGCTCTTGACTTCAATATTTAACTAACTAAAACTTGGGACTTGTACATTTCTAGTATTCAGCCTTGGGCTTTAATGAGAAACACGATTTAATTCATTCAAATTAGACGAAAAACTAAAATTTTAGACTTCCTCTCCCAATGTTTAATTTTATATTTAATAAGTCTTCTAATTTTAAATATAGCTAATATATAATTTTTTTTTTATAATAAGTTTACGAATTTTCGGTTATGTGTCTCATAAATTCTTAACTTATTTAACATTTTTCAATATTTTAAATCAAATAGATGAATAGAATTTGTAAAAAATGTATCACTATATTAGGGATTTATTAGAAATAGAATTGAAAACTTTTAAAGACCTATTAAATAATTGTGAATTTTATGGATCTATTAAACACAACATTGAAACATTTAGAATTGTCTTAGATATTTTTTAAAGTTCATGACTTATTAAATTGAAAGTTCAAGTATTAAATTTAAGTTGAATTACGAATTTGATCTCGGATAACTTTTAGACTTTCACTTATGTGTGTCTATACGATTATAGAAATTTCAAAACTGTTTAATAGCTTCTTGAACTTTACGTTGTGTCAAATAGGTCGTTAAACTTTACAAAGTGCAATTAATATTTTTAAAGTATTATTTCTACTTCCCCTAATTAAAGAAATATAATTAAAAATGAAAATGGTGCTACAAACTACAATAGAGAAATTTTACACTCTCATTAATTATAGTTATAGATTAACAATATATATATATATATATATATTTTGCAATGTAGTAAATTAAGATATGTAAAAAAAATGTAGTGGAAGTGGAAATAAATAAAAATGATGATAAATATTAAAAAAGAAATGGTATGGATGGAAGCTGTGAAAAGGGCTAAAATTGGGAGGTTGGCTAAGCTAAGACCATAATTATATGTTATAAAGTGGTTAAAATCTTTGTAAATAAGTTCTTTACTCTCTTTCCATTTATGAAATATCAAGCAAAGATGGGGACTTCAATTTGTCACTATAACAGCCCCTTTTCAAAATATATTCATGGTTTTTATTGGTCAATTAATAACATTCAAAACCAAATTGGCTTTAATTTGGTAATATTATTATTATTATAGTAATTTTCCTTCAAATAGTAAAAGATGCCTTTTTCTGGTTAAAAAGAATTGTATCGACTTTTTGTCAAAATTAAAACAAAACAGGCAATTAGTTCGAGGAGTACTTATGGTTTTTGGACACATTGTTTTTCTTAGTGGCATACGAGTCTAGTTTAAGAAGGGGCCTACTTCTTTTTCATTTGTAACGTACACTATTTGGTAATTAAAATTTCAATTTCTTTCGTAAAAAAGAAAAAAAGAAAAAATTAAAAATACTGACATATGTCATGCTTTTAACCGCATGAGTTTAACATATCTGAAATCAACATTGACACTCACATATTATATTTCGACCACCTCTAAATATCCATTTTACCTAGTAAAATATATGTGTGCCTTTAATTTTTATGTCAAAATTCGTGACGATGACTAAAATAATTATGTTTCAAAAATTATTTTGATCGTTTTTCGAAAGCTCAACAAACTAAAATAATAATTTCAAAAATTTCGTCACTTACATAAAATAAACCTCAAGGAGCCAACAAGTATATGTAAACAAACATAAAAAATAGTTATTTGTTTTCTAAAACGAAGGAAGAAAATAATAATAATTAAAAACTAAAGAATAAAAAAGGAAATAATATGATTGGTTGGAAATAAAGAGTAAGCATAGAAGAGGAACAGCGAATCGAGGCTCTGCCACTGTGCATGCAAAGCAAAAAAGGGAAATGCAAAAACATAATAATAATAATAATAATAACAACAATTTTATTAAAATAGCATTTTGGCCCCCCAACAGGTTGAATTTTAGTTTTAGTATTTCTAATATATCTTAAATTTAGTCCCTATTGATAGGGTTAATTAGTTTATTTTTATATATATTTTTTAATTTTTTTTAAAAAAATTATCTATTAACATTTTCACTCTAAAATCTTAGAAATATATTCACGTAATATATTTTCTTGCATGTAAATTACTATTGTTATTTAACCGATTTCAATAAAAATTTACTTCAAAGAACTAAATTTAAGATTTATTAAAAATACAAGCACTAAAATTGAACATTTGAAAATATAGAGACTATATGTGTAGAGAGTGGAAAAATGAACATTTATACTAGTCGAATTATTGAAAATTTTCTATACTATGATAATAGGGACAATTTTCCATACTACTTATATTTATTATGTGTCACATCAACGTATTTTTAAAAATAAGGTGAGAGCTATTCACTTTAATGTAGAGTCTACAAATATTTATGAAGAAAAATTTATAATGTAAATAAGGAGAGTATATTATTAAAAAAACTCCCGTGAAATTATGTTCGTACTTGTAAGTATATAGATTAAAACTACACAAACTCGAAAGCACAAGAACTACACTAATATTTTAATTTAATTAATAATAAGAAGAAGAAATGAAAAGAAAAAAAGATTTAATTAAAATGAGAAGAAAGAGAGAGAGAGAGACCAATTGAATTGGTGTCGTGATTACCAATGCCCTTCTCATCTGTGGTAAAGGCAAAGGTTTTGACCGGACACCGGCTATTACAGGTCAATACAACCGGCAAAAAAAAAAAAAAAAAAAAAAAGGAAAAAGAACTACCCGGTGATAAGTTTATTTTATAGGATATGTCTTCGTCAATTTCTGATGATACATGTTTCTTTTTTTATGTGTCTCAGAAGAATGTGTTCCATTGAAAGCTCTTTAACGTCTTCAGAGACATCAGAAGAGGCCCCAATCACGAGGAAGAGAAAAAAAAAAGAAAAGGAAAAAGAACTCTATTTTTCTCTATAAATCTCTATATTGCTCCAACTGCTTCTCAACTTAGAGACACACCTCTTATTTTCATTGTCACTCTCATCTTTTAGAGAGAGAATATAAAGAAGAAGAAGGGCAATTATGGAATGTGGAGGAACTGCACAAGGAGGAGGAGATGGCTTCCATAGCTATAAAAGGCAACATCCGAAACAAACTTCTGGTATTTTCCACTCTATATTCCCCATTTTACCCCTCTTCTCTTTTTCTTTGCATGCAAATATATATGTAAATGCCTCTTTATTTATTTTATTTTTTTGTTGCATGTATCAAAACATATATAGATCTCTTCACTTGGATCATCATTAGTGTAAATCTTGAGGAATTTTAAAGGGTTTTTTTTATCCATTAAAATGCTTTTTTCTTTTTAATCTTTGTGTATTTTGTTTAATTTGTTATGTTTTTTTTTTAAAAAAAATTATTTTTGTGTGTTTTAGATGTGTATGTGTGCATGTATAAGTAAAAGCTTGAGTCTTTGGTTTAGAGAGAGAGAGAAGGAGGAGGAAAATAGGATTCTTTTGTTCTTCTCTCTCATATGTCATACCCATAGTTTTAGTTCTAAGGGTTTTTTTTTGTTGATTCTAGAGAGGGAGAGGAGAATGGGGTTGGTGGGTCTTGTGGAAGAGAGAGGAATATGAAGGTTTTTACTTGTGTTTTTTTTTTTTTACATTAGGGGTGTGGTGGTGGGACCCACTCACACCATCGTTGCATTGAGAAATTATTAGAGGAGACCGTCACAATGGATGTGATTGTATAGAGAAATTATTCAAAGAGGCTGTCACAATAGATTTGAATGATAGTTTTTCATTGTTAGATATATGAGAAAAATTGTTTCGATTTATATCTAAATTGTGTAATGCATGTATGGAGTGTGGAGTTGGGAATTATCGTAGATTTATAGAGATCTTGTCTCTAGAAAAGTTCAAAAGGTCTTGTTTGGTCACGATTTTGTTTTTGAAAGTTGTGTTTTGCTTCTTTACTGTTTATTGATTATAATTTTCACATCTCTTAAAATAACCTAAAAACAAAGATGAGATTTAGAAACTATTTTTTCAATATTTCGAAATTTGAAAATCAAATTATTGAATGAAAATAAACATGACTATAAGTTTTTAAAAACTAAAAGTCCCATTTGATTACAACTATGTTTGTTTTCTTGCAAATTCCTTTACAATAATTTTGATATAAACATTTGTGTTCTTAGCTAAATTTAAATTTGGTTATGATTTTCGCACTCGCACGAGGGATATATAAATATATGTATTACAATTTTTTTTCTGTAAGATGAGTGAGTTGGCAGTGTTGGTGACGTGGCCAATCCAATAGTAAAAAGAAAAAATTAATATGTTGTCTTTGTGCCAATACAAACAGTCCAAAACCTCTTGCCCTAATTCAGCCTTTTTGATTCTCCAGAACTGAAGTAACTACCTGTTTCTCTTCCCTTTCCTCACTCGCCTTCTTCGGCGCGTGTGCGCGTCCACTCACTTTATCATCGTCATCTTCTCTAAATCCCAGCCACCTTTCCTATTCGCTGTCTGTTTTTCATTTTTTTTTTTTATTATTATTCTTTTATTTTTTAATGTTAAATTTAATTACTTTTTCATCCCAAGATTTTGGGTTGAGTTCTCAACTTCTTCTCAAATTTCAAAATTTTATCTTTTTTATTCTTAAATTTTGAATTTTACTTTTAAGAAAAAAAAACTTATTGGTCCCTATATTTTGAGTTTAGTTTCTATTTAGTCTTTATGTTTCAAAATACTACAATTTTATCTTTGACATTTGAGTTTTGCTTCAATTTGGCTCTTATGTTTTAAGATTTATATTTTTAATCTTGATTTTCACTAAATACTCACTTTTCATTTTTAGAGTTAATTGTTTATAAATTAAGAATCGTTAAAAGAATTATAATTAATTAATTTTTTTTACTATTTTTATCATTTTTAAAATTAAATTTAAAATTCACTTCATAATTATTTTTAATTAATTAATGGAAATTGATGTCAATGATTGAAAGTAAGTACGTAATGGAAAATTGAGGTTGAAAATGTACAATCTTGAAAATTAAGGGACCAAATTGAAATAATACTCAAACATCAAGGGCGTGAAGTAATAATATTCTGAAACTTAGGGAGTAAATTGAAACTAAAACCTAGAGACCAAATAAAAATTAGAGTAAAAACCTAGGGACCAAATAAAAACCAGAGCCAAAATTTAGGGACCAAAAAGATATTATTCCCTTATTTTTATTTAGTTTCTAAAGTCTCAAGATTTTGAGTTCAAAAGTAAAAATGTAACATTTTAAAACTTAGAAATAAAGTGAGAATTAAATTGATATTTTGAAATATTAAAACATTTTGAATTCTAGAAATCAAATAGAAACAAAACTCAAAACTTGACAAATAAAAAGTATTTTCTCTCTATTTTTATGTAAAGCCTTAACTTTTAGAGTCTTTTTTTTTTTGTTTTTTGTTTTTTTTTTCAATTATAGCCCCGTAATTTAAAAAGTTTTAACTTAATGATTCCTTACATTTAAGCATTTTTTATTTCCAATAACAAAAAATCATTTTTTTTAATTCCACCCTTAAAAATGCTAAACAATTCAGAAGAAAAATCATGGTATTGAAGAAAAGGAAAATTAAGATGTAGACTAAGTGTTCGTTTGATTGACTTGAGAAAAAAGTGTTTTTCAAAAAACTTATTTTTATTTAAACAATTTTGATAAAAATTGATTAAAATATACTTACAAAACTATTTTGAGTGGTTGCCAAATATTATAATTTTTTTTTTTAAAATAACTTATTTTTTAAATTAAGCACAAATATATTCTAAACACACCTTAACATTCTAAAAATTTAGAAACTCTCTTCTATCCCCTCACTAAGTATCATGCTATGTAAATAAATTATTCATCGGTCAATTTTAATATTCACCAATGAAAAAGGAATAAATATAAAATATTAAACATTAAGGGATTAAATTAAAATATTTTAAACTATTGAGACTAAATTGAAAAACCCCCAAAAGACTAAATATTAAAACATATATTTAGTCCTATTTAAATCCTATTTCTGTAGTTGTCATTTTTTAATCTTCATTTAATCTTTAAATATTGTATAAAATAAAAATAATTAGTGGAGTTAGCTTTTGACAAAATATTGATCATACGAAAAATAAAATAAAATACTTGCCAAGTCTAAAAAAAATATAAAGAGATATTAATGTTAGGGATAAAATAAAAAAAAAATTGCCTAAATTCGTAAATCTATAGCCTTAGTTTTTTTTTTTTTT
>NC_052359.1:11351394-11357597 GCF_009727055.1 Benincasa hispida
TTTTTTTTTTTTTTTTTTTTTTTTTTTTTTTTTTTTTTTTTTTTTTTTTAAGTATTGGATTACGAATTTATTATTTTTGAAAAAGGGGTATTAATGAATGGAATAAATAAATAAATATGGATCTATGTTCGTTTGATGAATCTGAATTTAATTTTAAGCATTTGGTTTATTTAGCATTGAACATGTTGCTGACCCCAAACAAGCCAACCTCCGCCAACAACACTCCAAACAGCAATCACCACCTCTCTAACGGTGGAGCCGCCACCGGCAACTCCCCAGCCACTAGCCCCATCCCGGTCGCTACCGCCACCAACAATGAGCAAAACCAACAATGCATGGTGCGAGAGCAAGACCAGTACATGCCGATAGCTAATGTGATACGCATCATGCGACGGATCTTACCCTCCCATGCAAAGATATCGGACGACGCCAAAGAGACCATCCAAGAATGTGTGTCAGAGTACATTAGCTTCATCACTGGCGAGGCAAACGAACGATGCCAACGGGAGCAACGCAAGACAGTGACGGCGGAGGATGTCCTTTGGGCTATGGGGAAGCTAGGTTTTGATGATTATATTGAACCGCTAACTGTTTTCCTCAACCGCTATCGTGAGTCGGAAAGTGACCGAATTCGCACTGAGCCAATCTTGAGGCGCAATGTGGATTACGGGCCACAAGTGGGAATGATGCCACCGTACGGGCAGGCATTTCAGATAGGGCATGTCCCAGCAGGGATGTTCGATGCAATGGGCGGATACTATAACGGAGGCGGGAGCGGTGGCCCGAGCGCCGGAAACGGTAGCCAGCTTTGATATGAGTTTGAAGTAGGGTACTAATTTGAAATGAAAGCTATATATATAATGAATAAATATCAAAAAGCAACAAGTGATTATAACCCATTTGTTCTAGCTAGGTTTGATGGTGGTGGTGGCTGGCTGGTTGGCTGCTGTGGTTTGTATGGCTGCAAGATAGTCTTTGCTAACTTCTCTCTTTCACTTTTTAAATTCTTGTTATTCCCCAAAAACTTTCTTGCATCATGAGAACATGTAAATTTTATTAAGGAAAATGCCTGTCTTAACTTTCTTTACCTTCATCTTTATATAAACTCTCTTTTTAACCAAGAAACTAATAATTATCTGATAAATGATATGGAATAAATGATAAAGATGTGTGTTCATCAACTTTTTTTGGTTGAACTTCATAGGTGAGATTGATGTTTAACCTAAATTATATAATTGTGCTTATTTAGTACCAAAATTTTGTAAATATGAGTTAGATTTAATAATATATTTTATATGATAATGCTAATTTAACATTTAATACTTTTTTTCCCCCGAAAAATCGGTTTCAACTTCTAAACTTGTCAAATTGTATCAACTTTTTAATCCTAAACTTTCTATTTCATCTAATTCCACGTCTACCTACTTGGATAATAATATTGTATCAATTTTAACAATAAAGTTTGAAAAATGTAGTTGTTTTTAACCCTTTAATTAGTTCCTCACTTAAAATGAATTATAAAACGTACTTGTGATAATAAATTAATAAGAAAAAAGAATTAGAAAAAAAGCATTAGAAATATTTTTGTTGTTGAAAATTTTATGATTTTTTTTTTTTTTTGTAATTATTAGTTTGTATAGTATTTGTTAAATTTATTTTTGTATAAAACTTTATTTTATTGTAATTGATGAGCTTTCGAAGACTCTTATACAATTTTTTTTTCAATTAAATTAATGCACAAATTAGCAAAAATGGAATCAAAGAGTAAAAATTGCTTTACTTATTTAAGTTTAGGGTCCAAATTAATACATCTCAATAAGGAGTTTAAAGTCCAAAAAATTGGAGTTGGTTCTTCTTAAAAATTGCTTTCGTAAAGGGATGTTAAAATGGAAAAAAGTGTAAATTGTTTAAATATAGATTTTATTGAAATTATAAATCCAATTGGTCAATTAAAATGCTAAAAATTGGAAGATTATTTCAAATGGTAAAATTCTTGAAAATATTTATAAGATATAACAAATTTTAAAACTATAAATGAGATAGGTCTATCAACATGTATCATGGATAATTTTAAAATTTTGTTATATTTTGTAAATATTTTGGTTCATTTTTCTATATTTAAAAAAAGCCTCTAAAAATTCTTCGTAATTGATTTTTTTGTTTATAAATTGCTTTTCTTAACTATTATCAAATAATTTAAATTAAACAATATAACTTAGAATTTAAACCATATGAATTTTTTAACAATTAGTTTATTATAAAATAGGATACTAATGATCAAAATACAAATAATACGCCTACTTTTGGTCAAATACTATGATCTGCTTTTTCAATTTTAAAATTTAAAATTTTCACATTTTTCTAAAACCATATATATACCAACAATTACTTAAAAACCTATAACATCAATCACAAACTAAATTTTAGTCACTACTTTTTATCTGTTGTGCACTTATATTGGAATAATTGCTCTGTTAATTTAGTTGAAATACTTATGTTTAAATTTTCTTCAAAGTCATAACTTTTTCTTATAAGATTGAAAAATTATTCAATCAAAGTAGTGTTGATTTTGGTTTTTGGTCACTACCCATTATGCAACTTCATAGTAAAGAGTTCGATCCCTTCCTTTGTTAAAAAAATAATTAAAAAAATATTTCTTTTACACATCTAGACTGTATAGAGTACATAAATTAAAAAGAAAAAAAGAAAAAAGAAAACGAAAGGTATCATTCTTCTCCACATAAAACTTATCCTCTACATTTAGACCATGACAATTGAAGTTGGATTATTTGCTAAATCTTTAACATTGTGTTGATGAAGGTTGCTAGGAAATTGAAAGTTCAAAATACCGTAGATGTAGATGAAAAGATTCATCTAGACCATATAGAATAAATATTTACAAAAAAGAAAGAAAAAAACAAAAGTTTAAAAAACAAGTGGCAAAGTATTGAGTACAATAGAATACTGATGTATTTGTTACAAATTTAGTTTAATAATAGTTTTTACTTTATATTATTTGATTGAAAGTATAAATCAAAATTGTCAGCCAAATATGACTATCATATCTCTTCTCCTCCTTGATAGAATCATAAGATATAGTTTTTCATTCCCTAATATCTTCTTCTTTGTTTATTCTCTTTTCTATAAAAAACAAATCTTCTCTTTATTTAGGACGATCACATAAAGAAATAATATTTTAATAGATAAAATGTCAATTCTCAAATTCGATTACTATTTTCTTTTTCATATACAATTATATTTATTTAAAAAATCTCTCAAACCGATTGGGTTTTTTTTTCCCTTAAGATCTCCAAGTTCCTATTGTTTGTAGTGTGATGAAAAGAGCTAAGGAAGATAGAAGTGGGAAATTGTTGATTAAGAAGAAAATTTCAAAATATGAGAGTTGTTGGGTTTTGGAGTGTTTTTTCATTAGTGTTGGAATATAGTGTTAAAATGTTTGTGTTGTGAGATAGGATAAGAAAATTAGGGTGGATGGTGTTAAAATGTTTACACATGTAGACTAGATAGAGTATAGATATTTACAAAGGAGAACAAGTGGCTGATATGCAAAAAGAGAGATGAAAGTTTCTGTCTGTTAATTAAAGTGAAATAGAAACAGATACAGGTGGTTATACTATCTAAACATGTATATAATTAGTTGTTGACATGTGTCATATGTGTCTAATTTTAGTTTATTTAATTAAAATTAATTAACAGACAAGAAATTTTGGTTGATTTAAGAGAAAATTTCCTACGTAGACTATGGACATCGAAGTTGGGATTTCAAGAGACAAGATTTGAAAGGTGGGTAGTGGGATTTTTTTTTACGTTTTATAAAACAAATCTCTATCTTCTCCTTGAATCTCTATATTCTCCCATGAATTCTTTCTCCTTAAGATGCATACACATATATATATATAAGATTTGAATGTAAAAAAAAAATTCAATTAATTAGATTTTTCCACTAATTAAGTGGACTTTGAAGTGACACTTCTAAAGTTTGACACCTAAAAATTACATGCTAGTAGATTTTGAGGTAGAAAACATGCAAAATAAGATTTTTCATGTAATTTGTCTTTAGATAGTTTGGTTTTTTTGGAAAGACTAATGCTTCTTTGACTTTTCACTTGACTCTTCCACCAAATCTCTTTACTCTCCACTTTTCTAGAGTGAAATTCCCTTGTCTTCACCAACAAAACAGTCCCACCACCGTGTTCTTCAATCAGGATTTACTGTTGGTGGTATCGATCGAACACGGAGAGGAAGATTGTGGTAGATTCTACAAAGGTTGTATTTTCTAACCCTTTATGTATGCTTATTCTTAGTTTCATGTAATTAGAATGTTATCGATCCTTACTTCCGATCCTTGCTTCCGTTGTGCATGCTATTCTTTATATTTCAACAATATATTCTCTCTTCTTCGTCTGGCATCGTAAATAAAGGGGTTGTTATGCTAAATCTTTGCTTTTAAGCTCCAAGTTCTAATTATTTGTGTTGTCATGAGAAGGGCTAAGAAAATTCAGAGAAAAATTCTGTGTATAAACGTTGAGGTTGGAGAAAAGTAAAATGTTTACACATGTTGATCATATGGAGTATACATATACCTTACAAAGAAGAACAAGTGGTTGATGTGCAAAAAGCGAGTATCTATTAGTTAGAAGTGAATGAGATACAAGTGGTTCTACTATATAGACGTGTATATATTTAGTTGTTAATATGTGTAATTACGATTTACTTTTTAAATTGAAAATATAAAATTTAGTTTGAGATACAACTTATATATCTTTCTCTTCTTCTCCCATGATTTTTCTCTTTTTCTTTCTCTTTTCCCCCTCTTTTTCTATAAAACCAATCTTTTCTTTATTTAGGATGATTTCATAAAGATATATAAAGTTTACAAAAAGGGCTAAGGAAATTATTGATTTAAGAGAAAATCTACTTTGGTCCTTATACTTTGGTTTTAGTTCATTTTAGTCTCTATACTTTTAATCTTGAATCATTTTGGTCCCTGTACTTTTAAAAAGTTGTCATTTTGGTCCCTTCATTTTCATGAATTGGAGGGGAGAGACTATTCAAGTGTGGGTATGCCAAATTTATATCTATATATATTTCTAAATTAAAGAGATGGTTGGAAAGAGAGGTTGGGATTTGAAACCGGGAAGATATAAAGGGAAGTGGAGATTTACACATATTGACAGTTAGTTGATTTAAACCGTAAATAGAATTACATTTATGCATGTACCCTAATAAATAAAGATTGCATTTAGACCGAAACATAAGTGTATTTTATATGATATCCAAAAATATAGTTAAATTAGGTGTAGATAGGTGTCACAAATGATTTTAAATATAATATTTTTCTTTAAAGTGCTCTATTGATAATATAAATCCAATTTTCTACTTATGATTTTTTTTTCTTTAAAAAAACAAAACAAACTTCTTCCTTAGCATAATGCAAACCTCTATAAAAATTAAAAGGACAAAATATAATGAGGTATTAAAGAGAGAAATAGGAAATTGAAACTTAGAGAAAATTCATATTATTTGCTCGATCTTCATAGACACAATTTTTTTTTCGTGGACGAAGAATTTGAGTTTCAATTTCATATTTTTCTCCTTAATATATCACCATATTATTTATAGAGGTGTATATTAGACAAGAAAGAAAGTTTTGTTTTAAAAAAAAAAGAGATCACGACTAAATTGAAGATATTGGATTTATATTATAAATTAAATACATTAATATCATTTATAATAACTGTCAATATCTAATTTGTATACATTTTTGGATAGCATATAAATGACACTGACACTTTACTAGATGCATAAATTGAAATCTTTTTGTGGTTTAAATCAACAGAAACTGTCCCATACGTAAATCTTCACTACTATATATCTATATTTTCTTCCTTTCAAATCTTAACTTCTCTTCTAATCTCTTTAATTTAGAAATATATACAGATATAAATTTTCCATGACCAACACTTCAATCCAGTCTCTTCCCCCAATGATCATGGTCCAAAAAAAAAGGAAAAGATGTGATAAACTCATTTTTTTGACAACTTGGATTTTTATTCTCAAGCAAAATAACTAAAGCACAACAAAAATTATAATTAAACTTATTTGTTACCCTTGCCAACAATTTTACACATGTCTAAAGTAACAAAGATTCTTCTATTTTAAAAATTTAAAACAGATATATC
>NC_052359.1:11359391-11486011 GCF_009727055.1 Benincasa hispida
TAACTTGAAAGGAAGAAGATGAAGGAGATGATATCTTCATTAGTGATAGATAGAGGAGACAATAAAAAGAAAGAGATCATGAAATAGTTTGTTAAGAAATTGTTTTAATTTTAGTTTAAGTTGGATATCTACCTAATAACGTTGAAAAATTAATCTTAGTTTACATTATTATCCTCCTTTTGTTAAAGAATAAAAGAGATTTATTTACACTCTATTCCACATATAGCATAAATTTTCAAATACACTTTGACACTTGGTTGGTTTAATCTGCAAAAGATTAAAAATACTATATTTATGCATGTATCCCTATTATATAGGGATTACAGTTAGATAGAAATAGGAGTGTCAGTATCATTTTTCTTCTCTTGAAATCCATACATATTAGATGTAGACAGTACTCTCTGCCATTTTTTTTTATCTAGAAATCTACACAAATCAGACGTGGACAAGTGTCGTTGATGATTTTAATATAAGATTTTATTGATAACAAAAATCCATTTTTTCTAATTTTTCTACATTATCTAAGAACAAGAATATAAAAAGAAAAAAAGAAAAAGGAGAAAGATGTAAATTGCACTCAAAATGTAAATTACTTTAGTGCAATAAGAAGGGAAAACAGCGAAGAAATTGAGGAGATATGGAAGAATTGAGATTTTGGATGGAATTCAAAATTCAAAAGAGAGAGGATCGTGATAAAATATTTACATTATATGTTCAAATGTTCAATTGGATAACTAAAGACATATATTTAAAAAATAATTAAAAAAAAACAAATAATAAGATCATTAAAGAGAAGAATTCTTTACATGAAACACATAAAATCAACCATTAACAATTTTCGTAGTTACAAAATTTGAAAGATGACGTAAATTGATAATTTACAAATTCAGAATTAAGAAATGAAGAATTATGTTCTATTCATAATGTATCGGACAAGGTTTTAAAACTATCATAAAATACTTTATTAGAATAAAAATTGTGATTTGTGAGGAATACAAGACATATCAATTACAACCTTTTAACCTTGTGTATTTGGACAAAAA
The DNA here is from genome assembly GCF_009727055.1 of Benincasa hispida. NCBI lineage: Eukaryota > Viridiplantae > Streptophyta > Magnoliopsida > Cucurbitales > Cucurbitaceae > Benincasa > Benincasa hispida. Next base: position 11,360,435 of record NC_052359.1, read on the forward strand.
TAAGAAATATAAAATCTATTTGTATTTCTTATTATGATTTTTTTAGCAATATTTAGGTGCACCTTAGTTTCATTTTTTCCTTTTCTATACATACACAATATATATATTTTAATCATTTTTTTTTAAAAAAAAGTTAGCATGTGTCAATTTTTTATTAGATGCAACAGGGGTTGAATCGAGTATTTTCTTATATTTTTTATTCTAATAGTAAAATCTTCGAATTTCAATTGACAAATTGGATTTTAATTCCTATTTTCATTGTCATAGATCTAATTGGTGTTTTCTTTGCTTTGAATCTCCACATTATCTAATAGTTTGTGTTGACGAAAAGGGGTATAGGAAATTGTTGATTTAAGAGAAAGTTTATATGTATGTCTATCGAAGTTGGGATTGAAGAGACTAGATTTGAAAGGTGGGTAATATGGAAAATCTTTTTTCTTTTATAAAACAATTCTTTATCTTCCATGATTTCTCTTTTATTTTCTTTTTCTTTATAAAACAAATCTTCTCTTTATTTAGGATGAATACATAAAAGATTTGAATGGTAAACACAAGGTCAATTATATGTTTGTGTTACTTCTTTGCTTTAAAGCTCCAAGTCTCATGAGATGGGTTAAGGTAATTCAAAGAGAAATTCTACCAATATATGTGGGCGTTGATATTGGAGAAAGGAAAAATATTTACATTTGTAAATTATATAGGGTATACATACTTATAAATGAGAACAAGTGGTTTATATGCAAAAAGAGAATCTCTGTTTGTCAAAGTGAATCAGATACAAATAATTTAGACATGTTTATAATTAATTGTTGACATGTGTAAGTACATGTTTACTTTAAGTTTATTTAATTAAAACTATAAGATTTACATACTCAACATATGGCTATTATGTGCACATTTTCTCATTTTTTTTTCTTTTAAAAGAAATTAATTAGGAAATAGTTTGTTAAGAAATTGTTTTAATTTTAGTTTAAGTTGGATATCTCTCTAATAACATTGAAAAACTAATCTTAGTTCACATTATTATTCTCTCTTTGTTAAAGAATAAAAGAGATTTGTTTACACTCTATTCCACATAGAACACAAATTTTCAAATATATTTGACACTTGGTTGATTTAATCTGCAATAGACTAAAAATATTACATTTATGCACATATCCCTAATTTATAGGGATTGCAGTTAGATAGAAATAGGAGTGTCAGTATCATTTTTCTACCCTTTAGAAATCCATACAAATTAGATGTCGGCTGAACTCTGTATCATTTTTCATTTATCTATAAATTCATATAAATTAGACGTAGACAAGTGTTATTAATGATTTTAAATATAAGATTTTATTGATAACAAAAGTCCGATTTTTCTAATTTTTCTACGTTGTCTCTTTTCAGTTCTCTAAAAAAGTATTTTAGATACATATATATACAGAGAGAAATACGAAATTGAAACTTAGAAAAGACTTCTTTTGTTGAAGAAATGTAAGTAATAATATAATACTAATAATAAATGACAAATTCTGTTAATAATACAAATTTGTTGGAAACACTCTCCATTCAAAAGTATATTGTTTGCTCAATCTTCATAGCCACAAAAGAAAATTTTCTCGTGGACGAACAATTTGAGTTTCAATTTCCTATTTTTCTCGTTTTAAGAAAAAAGAAATTACAAGTAAATTAGAGATATTGAATTTATATTATCAATCAAATACATTAAAAACAAAGATTATATTTAAAATCATTTGCGACATCTGTCAATATCTTATTTATATATATTTCTGGATAGCATAAAAATGAAGACACTTCCCTAAATGCAATCCCTATTTATTAAGGGTACATGTGTAAATTAAAATCTCTTTTGTAGTTTAAATCAACTAACTATTAATATGTGTAAATCTTCACTTCTATATATCTATATCTTCTCCATTTCAAATCTCAACTTCTCTATCTCTTTAATTTGGAAATATATATAGATGTAAGTTTTCGATAGCCACCTTCAATCTAGTCTCTCCACCCAATGATCATGATCCAAAAAAAGAAAGGAAAAGATTGACAATTTGGATTTATATTCTAAAACAAATAAACTAAAGCAAAAATTATAACTAAACTTATTTGTTACACATCCAACAATTAATTTTGATTGATTATGATTTGTGATCAATTAATTGTTAAATAATATGTATGTATCCCTAATAAATAGGGATTGCAATTAGGCAAAAATAGGAGTGTAGTACTCATTTAAAGATCCATACAAATTTGCTGTGGACAAATGTCGCTAATAATTTTAGATATAAGCTTTTGTTTAATATATATGATCCATAATGCAAATCTAATTTCTCTAGTTTCCTTCCCTATTTCTCTTTATATATATATATATATATATATAAAGGGAAGAAAAGAACAATAAGGAAAGAAAAGGGTGTGGAAGGCTATAACTTCATCTCCTTCTTATTTTGAGTTTTTTCATTCTCCTACATTCTCAATCTTCTCCTCCCATGATTTCTCTTATTTTCTAAAGAACTCATATCTTCATTCAAGATGATTACATAAACATATAAACTTTTAATGAACATCATAATTATTCTCCAAATCAATCATATAAATTCATATCTTCTCCTCTTTTTTTACCACACTATGAATCAATCACGCCAATTCCTCTTTTTCTTTTTCTTTTTCTTTTTAGCTCCAATGTTTGTATAATTATGTTGATGAAATGGGCTATGAAATTGAAGCCAAAATGAGAGTAAATCAAATGAGTTATGGGAGCGGAGAGACAAAATTGAAGTGTGGCATGGAAATTTTACATCTACATATATTTCCTAATTAAAGAAATTAAGAGATGTTAGAATTTAAAATAGAGAAGCTAGTGAAAGGATTGAAAATTTACACATTTTGACCGTTAATTTAAACTGCAAAAGAGATTATATTTATGCATGTACCCCTAATAAATAGTAGGAATTGCATTTAAGTTGAAACATAGTGTCAGCGGTCTTATTTATATGATAGATGCCACTTTTTCTCTTAAAAATATAAATAAATTGCTTAAGTGCAATATAAAACGGAAATAAATTGTTTGTTAAGAAATTGTTTTAATTTTATATGATATCTTCACTAGTGATAGATAGAGGAGGGAATAAAAAGAAAGAGATCATGAAATAGTTTGTTAAGAAATTATTTTAATTTTAGTTTAAGTTGGATATCTCTCTAATAACATTGAAAAACTAATCTTAATTCACATTATTATTCTCCCTTTGCTAAAGAATAAAAGAGTCACATAGAGCACAAATTTAAATATTACATTTATGGGATTGTAGTTAGATAAAAACGTATCATTTTTTACTCTCTAGAAATCCATACAAATTAGATTAGATGTGGACTACCATATTTTGTTTATCTATAAATCCATACAAATTGGATATGGAGAAGTATCATTTTATTGATAAAAAAAATCCAATTTTTCTAATTTTTCTACATTATCTATTTTCTATTCTCTAAAAAAGTATTATATATATATATATATATATATATAGCAGAAAAGAACAAGAACATAAAAAGAAAAGAAAAAGAAAAAGGAGAAAATGTAAATTGCACTAAAAATGTAAATTGCTTTAGTGCTATATAAAAAGGAACATAGTGAAGAAATCGAGGAGATGGAAGAGTTGAGATTTTCAATGGAATTCAAAAATCAAAAGAGAGAGGATCATGATAAAATAAATTTTTGAAAATTTGCATTATACGTTCAAATCTTCAATTGGATAACTAAAAACATATATATATTTTTAAAAAATAAATAAATAATAAATAATAAGATCATTAAGGAGAAAAATACTTTAGCTGTAACACTTGAAACTAACTATTACATATGGCTATCATGTGCACATTTCTCTTTTTTTTTTTTAAGAGAAGATTTAGGAGAGTGATATCTTGACTAAGAAAGAGATCATTATACTTTGTTAAAGAAATTGTTTTATGTTTTCAATTAATTAGAAATTAAACAACCATATGTATACTTATTTGTAAAGGCTTTTTGGGTAGAAGAAAATTCTACCGCCAAAATAATTACCCAAATATTTTCTCTTAGATATTGAGAAAGGAAAAGGAGGATTTAGGGATAGATTTTAGGGTTACAACATGACAAATTAAAATTGAAATGTAAAAGAAAACAAGTATACTATTTAATAAAAAAATCATTTTTTAAAATTATAAAAATTGGCAAATGGCGAAAATTTAATGGAAGCTTTTGCAAAACATTTTTTTTTTTTTTTTAACTTGATGGAAATAATCTATGTTTTTAAGTAGATATCTCTTTCATAACATCACAAAACTATTTTTTAGTTTTAACTTCAAATTATATATCACCACGAGAACTTAATCAATAGTGTTTTGATTTGTTATTTTTTCAATATATATCATGCTCCTTCATATAGAAGATTTTTGTCCCTCTCTTCGTTAAAGAATAAAAGCAAAGATTCTATTCACATATCTAGAATACCCAGAGCACAGATTTACAAAATAAAAAAACACACAAAACCATGCACATATTGAATTGAAATGGTAAAAAGATTTATTTATTCATATACCCCTAATAAATAAGGATCGTATATATTTAGATAGATACAGGCATGTTAGTATCATTTTAAATATATACATATTACTAATGGACTTGCGTTATAGAAGAGTTCAAATATAAATTATTCTTTAATATATTTGATTGATAATATAAATCTAATATTTCTAATTTTTTCAAAAGAATGATTAGGTGTTGTGCATAACCATGCAGTCTTTTTATACATAGTAGAAAAAAATTAATAATTTTTTTTTTTTAAAAAAAACTGTCACATGACAAATTTTTACTTGCTACATTATTTGGCCCCACAATCGCTCTCTTATTATTTGTTTTTTCTAAAAATTATTTAAATTGGGTTATTTATTCAATCTTAATCGTTGTATTAAAATTCTTCCTAAAAATTGATTTTTTAAAGGATGTTAAAATGAAAAAAATGTAAATTGTTTAAATATAGATTTTATTGAAGTTTATTTGATTGAAATTATAAATCCAACTGGTCAACTAAAAATTTAAGCTAAAATTTTTTCGTAAAAATTTCTTCGATGAGAGATGGGAGGAGTTGGGATTCGCAAGGGAATTCAAGAAAAAAGGGGATCATTATAAAATATTTTATTGAAAAAATACATTAGTATGTTTATTTAAGTAACTAAAATATTCCATTTTAAAATATTTATTAAAAAACTAAAAAGATAATTCTTTATACTTGATTTTTTTTTTTTTTTTGTTTATAAGAATTGCTTTTCCTTAACGATTATCAAATAATTTAAATTAAACAATATAACTTAGAATTTAAACCATATGAACTTTTTAACAATTAATTTATTATAAAATAGGATATTAATAATCAAAATACAAATAATATTCATGCTTTTGGTCAAATACTTTAATCTACTTTTTCAATTTTAAAATTTAAAACTTTCACATTCTTCTAAAACCATATATATACCAACAATTACGGTAAAACCTACAACTTGGAATGATTATCGTTCTTTTAATTTAGTTGAAATACTTATTTTTAAATTTTATCCAAGTCAACTTTTTCTCATAAGATCGAAAAATTATTCAATCCGTAGTGGTGTTGATTTTGGTTATTAGTCACTACTCATTATGCAACTTCATAGTGAAGAGTTTGGACGTCTCTTCCTTGATTAAAAGAATAATTAAAAACATTGACTTCTTTTGCACACCGTATAGAATAAATATTTAAGAAAAAAAGTTAGGAGAACAAGTAGATGATATGTAAAAGGGAAGTATCTAAATATAGCACAATACTAATGTATCTGTGTACAATTTGTACTATTTGTGCCGGTATAAAATTAGTCGTTGACACATATCACAAATTAAGTTTAATAATAGTTTTGACTTTATATTATTTGATTGAAAATATAAATCAATTTTGTCAACCAAATATGAGTATCACATCTCTTCTCCTTCTTGTTAGAATCAAAATATAGTTTTTTATTCTCTAATATCTTCGTCTTTATGATTTCTCATCTTTATTCTCTTTTTGATAAAAAAAAACCAATCTTCTCTTTATTTATGACGATCACATAAAAGGAATAATATTTTAATGGAGAAAATGTTAATTCTCAAATTGGATTACAATTCTTTTCTTCATATACAATTATATTTATTCCAAATCTCTCTCATACCGATTGGGTTTTCTTTTCTTTAGATTTCCAAGTTCTTACTGTTTGTAGTGTGAATGAAAAGAAGTGGAAATTGTTGATTAAGAAGAAAATTTCTTTTCTTTAGTTTTTTTTTTTTACATTTTATAAAACAAATCTCTATATTCCCCCATGATTTCTCTTATTTAATTTTTCTAATATAAATCCTTCTCGTTATTTTGGATGAATACACATATATATATATATGAGATCTGAATGTAAAAAATGTCAATTATATTCTCTCTTCTTTGTCTAGCATCCTAATTAAAGGGATTGTTGTGCTAATTCTTTGCTTTTAAGCTCCAAGTTCTTATTACTTGTTTTGTCATGAGAAGGGCTAAGAAAATTTAGAGAAACATTCTATGTATGAACATTAAGGTGGGAGAAAAGTAAAATGTTTATGCATGTAGACTATATAGAGTATACGTATACTTACAAAGGAGAACAAGTGGTTGATATGTAAAAAGAGAGTATCTGTTTGTTAAAGTGAATGAAACACACGTGATTCTACTATGTAGACTTGTGTAGATTTAGTTGTTAACATGTGTAAGTACGTATTTACATTTAGTTTATTTAATTGAAAATATGAAATCAAAATACTCAACATATGGCTATCATGTGCATATCTTCTCATCCTTCTCGTTCTCCTAATAGGATGATAATTTTTAAATAAATTTACCTTATTGATTTAAGAGAAAATTTCAATATATATGAACATTGAAGTTGAGAGGAGATAATTGAAAGGTGGGTATTGGAAATCCTTTTTCTTTTTCTTTTCACTTCATCATTTCTCTCCTTTTCTCTTTTAAACAATTTCTCGGATACAAAATGGAGATTCAAAGTATGTCAGTGCTCAATCTTCATTGTTGTGTTGATGAAAAATAAGCTTAGGAAATTAAACCTAAAATAGTTGATGTAGTTGAAAAAATTGATGTGTGAATGTTGTAGTTTGGGCCATTTGGTGAAGAAAAGTAAAGTTGTTTACACACATGTGTAAACTATATAAATTACACATATTTACAAAAACAAAAATCGGAGTGGAGAGAAACGAGATTGAACTATGGGCATGCTAAATTTACATTTACTTATATTTCCAAATTAAAGAGATTAGAAAATATTAGAAGAGAGGTTGAGATTTGCAATCGATATATATTAGACAATATAGGTTTTCATCTCAAAACCAATTAACCATGAAAGAAATAAAGGGAGTAATAGGTGAAACTGGTGACTAAGCCGTAGTTTAGGGTTAATGTGGTAGTTTTAAAAGTAATTATTGACAACTGTACTTTTAGAAAAATCAATCATAACATGAAATTATTGTCTAAAAAATTTTTCATTTTAAAATTGAAAAAGTAGGAATTATAGTATTTGACCAAAGCATACATGTTATTTCCACTCTATTCCATGTAGAACACAAATTTACAAATACATTTGAAGTTGGTTGATTTAAACCGTAAAAGACTAAAAAATAACAAAATATTTATGCGTGTATCACTAATTAACCGGGATTGCAATTAGGCATAAATAGGAATGTCAAATCATAAATTAGATGCGAACAAATATGTCACTAATAATTTTAAATATAAGCTTTTGTTTAATGTATTTAATTCATAATACAAATGTGAAACTTGAATTTCCATTTTTCCTATTTAAGCAGGTGATTAAGAGAATTAACTAAGTGAAAGTTAAATCCTATATTGAAGTGAAGGAAATTTCTAAGTGTTGAATAGATTTTCCTTGTGTAGTTTGAAGTTAATCCTTAAATGATGAAATTTGGTTAAGTGTAAGGTCGAAAGGACCCATGCGTTAAGTGACATTAATACATAAGATGAGAAGCAACCATGCGTTTGTAAGGTTGGACGCATGATTGGCCGAAGTATTGGCAAGAGGCATTGCCAAGAGTTGCTCATGCGTTGGGTATGTGTGAGCAAGAGTAGAGAAAACGAGATGTTGAGCACAAGGCGCTGGGCTGACGATCGTGTAGCAAATGAGTAATGCTACACGAAGAGGTAGACGATCATTTAGTAAGTGAGCAATGCTACACGATGAGATAGACGATCGTGTAGGCGGACGCTAGACGATAGTGTAGCAAAGCGGGGAGCTACACGATGAGATATGCGATCGTGTAGGCGAGCGCTAGACGATCAGGCTATACGATAGACAAAGTACTACACGATCTGTGTAAGTGCTAGACGATAAGCGTGGAAGCTAGGTAATAGTGCTAAACGATAGCACTAGACAATAGCGTTAAGCGTTAGACGATGACGCTACGCGATGAGCGTGTGCATTAGACAATAAGGCATCAACGCTAAATGACGGAGGTAAACGATGCTCGCAGTAGCTAAGCAATAGGCTATGTGCGAGATCGTTTGCTAAACGATTGAGCTACACGATGGTCTGTTGGAGCTAGGCGATAGAGGCAGGAACTAAACGATGGGACGGTGCTGAGGACTGCGTTACACAAGATTGATGAACTCATCTGGACAAATGGCTGTACCGAGAGATGGGTAGACTTGAGTTAGTAGGAGCTGGACGAATTAAGTTTCATGCAAAGGAAGTATTATGCATGAAGAGGACAACTCAAGTAGGTATGTGACATGGAAGTAGGTGAATGTCAAGGGAGTAGGTGGTGGCAAAACATGGTGCAAACACTTCAAGAGTAGGAGGTGTCTTGCATTAGAGGCTTGGTAAAGATGAGAATGGTCATTTTCTTAAGCCTATAAATACCTCCACAAGCCTTCTATTGAGTATATAATCCGAAATCCCCTTGAAATACAATACAAAGAGTGTTTAAGAGCAGTTTCGGAGATAGCTATGCGTTGGTCATGAAGTTCCAAGAGAAGGAGATGTTGTCGAACAGTGAAGTCTGGAAGTAGCATCAATTTGAGACAAGGATATCTCCTAGAATACTCGTGCGTTTGGAGTGATTCTAAAGCCACCTGAAAGCTCTGAGAGTCTAGTTTGCAGAGTAGGTCTGCAGGAGAAGAAGCTCCAAGGAATCGGGCTGAAGAATGAGAAAAATATAGAAGGGTCGAGCTGTCGGGTAAGCTAGGCCAGTCTTGATGCTTTGAATATTTCGGCCAAACCACGAGAAGGTCTAAGCTAAGATTTTGAGGTAAGATTTCTGAGACATTTTAGAGTATATTTATAGAAGAAAGTAACTCGTGATAAATCCTAGAACTATAAGTAATCTGAGTTTTAAGTTGAATCTAGAATTTAGGGTTCAAAAGATGAGCCCGGGAAGATCAAGGAACTTCTAAGAAAAAGATTCTTATCCTTACCAAGGTGAGTGGTACTTTTCTTGAAGTATTAAGCATATGTTTTAGATTAAATTGTATATGCTTATGTTATGAATGAGTATCTAGCATGAGAATGAGATTATGTGATCGGGATGGTTAGGGGGTCAATAGACTTAGTTCCTGAAACCGAAAGCAAAACCTCACGGGATGGTCAGGGAATCGAGAGGTCTAGTTCCTGAGCCTGTGGGAGGATCCTCGTATGGGATGGTCAGAGGGCCGACGGGTCTAGCTTCTAAGCCCATGAGCGGGGAGCTATGTGCACATAGGAGGCATATGGAACAAAGGGAACGCAAAAGAGTAAGCGTTTGTAATTAGTAACAGTTAACTATCTATCGTGTGTGTAGGTAAACAGCATACTCATTCTAAGTAGTTATCAGTTTAGCTATCTATCGTGTGTGTAGATAGAGTTAAGAACAGACCCATTCGAAGCTGAAGTTTGAATGTAACCTCGTATTTATGATATGCTTGTTATTTATGAGTTGAAATAGACTCTAGAAGTTGCTTACCACTCAATGAGCTTTGTGAAACTCATTCTTTTCTTTCATGTTTTTCTTCCCAGGTAGCAAAAGGTGAGGAGTTCCAGGGTGCTACTAAGGTCAAGGTCTACCACATGCCATCGTCGCACTTCCGGAGGGCTTTAAGAGTGATTGTTGTAAACTTTGTTGTTAAGTCTTGGAGTTGCATACACTTTACATTGTTGTAATAAAATGGGTCTACTTAATTAGTTGTTGTTTATCTCCTTGACTTAAAGTCTATTGAGTATAGTTGGACAGTCGGTATCACAAAAGGATGGTATCTGTAGTCCCTCACGCCTCTCCTTGGGCTCAGTAGTGCGGGCTCGGGGCGGGGTGCGACAGCACATCCAATTTCTCTAATTTTTCCCACTCTCTCTTTTCCATTCTTTTAAATTAAAAGTATACACCTTCCTTCCTTCGTTGTTTTCTCTTTCACGGTCTCTCTTTGAAATTCAAAACATATTATTTGCTCTATCTTCCTAGTGCTATTGATGAAAAGGCTAGGAATTTTAAGCAAAAATGGTTGATACATGTAGTTGAAAAAATTGGCGTGGATGTTGAAGTTTGTGCATTTGGTGAAGGAAGAAAAGTGAAATGCTTACACATGTATATTATAGAGAGTAAAGTATTTATGAAAATGAAAATTAAGAGAACAAGTGGTTGACATATCGAAGAGAAGTATCTTGTTTGTCATACACAAGTGGTTTTACTATTTTGTTTGTTAAACTATATTTAATAAGATACAAGTGGTTCTACAATTAGTTATTGGCATGTATTCGTATGTGTTTAGTTTTAGTTTATTCAATTAAAAATATAGACTTAAATTCTCAACAAAATATATGCATGGCTATCACTCCAATCTCCTCCCTAAAGATTATTATGAGTTTTTTCCTTCCTCCCTCATTCTCAATCTTCTCCTCCCATGATTTATCCCGCTTATTCTCTTTTCTCTAGAAAAAGCCCATCTTCATCTAAGATAATTACATAAACATATAAACTTTCAATGGACACCATAATTATCTCTGAATTGGATTATTTGCCTATTACTGTTCTCTTCTTCAATCCTATGAATCTTATCAAATCGATTTCTCTTTTCTTTTCTTTTTTTTAAATCCAAAGTCTTTAAATTACATGTGTCCATAAAAGGATTACGAAATTAGAGTGGATTAAAAGAGGAATCGGAGTGGAGAAACTACTGAAGTGTGAGCATGCCAAATTTATATCTATATATATTTCCAAACTAAAGAGACGGTTGGAAAGAGAGGTTGGAATTTGAAATAGAGAAGATACAAAGGGAAGTGGAGATTTACACATGTTCATCGTTGGTTGATTTAAATTGCAAATAGAATTACATTTACGCATGTATCCCTAATAAATAGAGATTGCATTTAGACTTGTCATTTTTATATGATATCCTAAAAAAATGTATTTAAATTAGGTGTAGACGTGTGTCACAAATGATTTTAAATATAATATTTTTCTTTAATATATTTTATTGATAATATAAATCCAATTTTTCTAATTCACTCCGGATCTCTTTCATTCTTTTAAAACAAACAAACTTCTTCCTTGGCATAATCCACACCTCTATAAAAACTAAATGGACGAGTCATTAAAGAGAGAAATAGGAAATTGAAACATAGAGAAAATTTCTTTTGTTGAAGAGACGTAAGTATAATATTATACTAATAATAAATTTTCTTGTGGATGAAGAATTTGAGTTTCAATTTCCTATTTTTCTCCTTAATACATCACCATATTATTTATAGAGGTGTGTATTAGATAAGGAAGAAAGATTGTTTTAAGAAAAAAGAAATCACGGGTAAATTAGAGATATTGAATTTATATTATCAATTAAATACATTAAAAACAAAGATTATATTTAAAATCATTTGCGATACCTATCAATACCTTATTTGTATATATTTATGGATAGCATAAAAATGACACTGACACTCCCCTAAATGCAATCCCTATTTATTAGGAATACATGATTAAATTAAAATCTCTTTTGCGGTTTCAATCAACTAACTGTCAACATGTGTAAATCTTCACTTCTATATATCTATATCTTATCCATTTCAAATCTCGACTTTTCTTCTAATCTCTTTAATTTGAAAATATATATAGATATAAGTTTTCCATAGCCACACTTCAATCTAGTCTCTCCACCCAATGATCATGATCCAAAAAAAGAAAAGAAAATATTGACAATTTGGATTTATATTCTCAAACAAATAAACTAAAGCAAAAAATTATAATTAAATTTATTTGTTACACATCCAACAATTAATTTTGAATGATTATGATTTTTGATCAATTAATCCTTAAATATTATGCATGTATCCCTAATAAATAGGAATTGCATGATAGATGCCACTTTTTCTCTTAAAAATATAATAGACCATCTTCTCTATCGTAATACATACTTCTATAAGATCTTAGTCGAAAAAAGATGGTGAAGGAGAGAAATAGTAAATTGAAACTCAAAATTCTTCATCCACGATGAAGTTTCTTTTGTGAAGTGATGTGAGAATAATTTCAAGGCAAATTTGTTTTAGTGCAAAAGGGATTGGGATCCTAAAGGAAATTCAAGAGGGAGAAGATATCATAAAATATTTTGTTCAATTAAAACAACTAAGAAGATATGCATTTGGGATCACAATATATTTATTATATCTACTCAAAGATCTCTCTCCTACAATTAAAGTGGGCACAATTAATGGAGATTCAAATCATATTATTTACTCAATCTTTTATCTTTTTATTGTTAGGTTGATGAAAAGGCTACTAAATTCAAGCCAAAAATTGTTGATGTAAGTGAAGAAAAAAATGCTACTAAGATAGTGAAGTTTGAGCATTTAATTGGAGGAAAAAAAAAGTAAAATGTTTAGACATCTAGACTATATATAGATTACACATATTTATTAAAATTAAAGTCAAAAGAACAAGTGGTTAATATTCAAAAGGAAGTATCTATTTTAACGCATGTACCCCTAATGAAATATTGATGTATTATGATCGACATCCCATAAAAGTATCTCTGTTCTACATCTTCTCTCTCTTATATATATATATGTTTTGGATTATTATTCATTACTTATTTGTCTATCCTTCAAACACAACATTAGTTTTCCTCTAAAGCTCCAAGTTCTTATATGTTTGTGGGAAATTGTTGATTTAAGGAGAAAATTTCTACAAATGGACATTGAAATTGGAGTATTTGATTAGGTGTTGGAAGAGAATGGTAATAAATCAAAAGAGGAAAAGAAGTGGAGAGACGACATTGAAATGTGGGTATGTCAAATATTTTTGTTTTTCTGAGATAAAAATTTGTAACTTGAAAGGGAGAAGCTAAAGGAGATGATATCTTCATTAGTGATAGATAGAGGAGACAATAAAAAGAAAGAGATCATGAAATAGTTTGTTAAGAAATTGTTTTAATTTTAGTTTAAGTTGGATATCTCTCTAATAACATCGAAAAATTAATCTTAGTCTATATTATTATTCTCCCTTTGCTAAAGAATAAAAGAGATTTGTTTACACTCTATTCCACATAGAGCACAAATTTTCATACATACTTGACACGTGGTTGATTAAATCTACAAAAGACTAAAAATATTACATTTATGCATGTATCCCTAATATATAGGGATTGCAACTAGATAGAAATAGGAGTGTCAGTATCATTTTTCTACTCTCTAGAAATTCATACAAATTAGATGTGGACAAGTGTCATTGATGATTTTAAATATAAGATTTTATTGATAACAAAAATCCAATTTTTCTAATTTTTCAACGTTATCTCTTTTCTAGAGAACAAGAACATAAAAAGAAAAAAGGAGAAAAATGTAAATTGCTTTAGTGCAATATAAAAAGGAAAATAATGAAGAAATCAAGGAGATGGAAAATTTGGGATTTTCGATGGAATTCAAAAATCAAAAGAGAGAGAGGATCGTGATAAAATATCTTTTTGAAAATTTGCATTATAATGTGAGAGTTTCTAAACCTAACTTAGATGGTCAAATAGAATGCAAACAATCAACAGAAATAAATCGAAAACAGATAATCAACGAAATCACCAATCTGTAATTTGAAGTATCCACTGATATCGAGAGATCCGCACACAACGTCGCCTCTGAAAACGGAGAACAACCCGTTGCAAAACAGCCCAAAATAGCGTACTACCCGCCTCTGACCGGCGAACCATGCGCAGACCCACGCGTATCTCTCACCGACAACCGTTGCCAGATGAATCGCTGCTTAGACCGAACCTCTCCAGACAGGACCGTCCGAACCCCACACTGACGGAAACCCGCCCACGCCTTGAGCTTCCCAGACCGGACCGCCACCGACGCTCGAACTGGCGCTGCTCTTCTCCGAACCGCCGCCCAAGAACCAGCCAAGCGACTCCAAGATCCAGCCGAGTGACTCTTCAAGGACGGCTACTCACAGGCGGCTTCAGGCGTCTTCTTCTTCAAGTCGGCCGCGCGCCTCCTTTCCTTCACAGACGGCTGCAAATTTCGTTTCTAAAAAAAAACACGCAATACTGCCTAAGAGGAGAAGAAAAGGGTAATTACAAAAATGCCCCTGCTAATGCCATTGGCCTTTAATTTTTCAAAAAACCCAATAAAATCCACTTAAAAAACTTTATTTTCTACAAATAATAAGATCATTAAGAAATACTTTACATGTAACACCTCAAACCAACTATTAACAATTTTCGTAGGTACATGACTATTATGTGCAAGTCAACATATGGCTATCATGTGCACATTTTCACCCTTTTGTTTTTCCTTTTCAAAGAAATTAATTAGGAGATAAAGTTGTTGTGATTTGGAAATTGTTTTTATGTTTTCAATTAATTAGAAATTAAACATCTATACGTATACTTATTTGTAAAACTTTTTGGGTATAAGAAAATTCTACTGCCAAAAAAATTACCCAAATATTTTCTCTTAGATATTGAGAAAGGAAAAAGAGGATTTGGGGATAAATTTTTGGGTTACAACCTGACAGATTAAATTTGAAATGTAAAAGAAAACAAGTATACTATTTAATAAAAAAATCCTTTATTAAAATTATAAAAATTGGCAAATAGTGAAAATTTAATGGAAGCTTATGCAAAACATTGTTTTTTTTTTNTTTTAACTTGATAGAAATAGTCTATGTTTTTAAGTAGATATCTCTTTCATAACATCGGAAAACTATTTTCATCCAAATTATATATCACCACGAGAAGTTAATCAATAGTATTTTGATTTGTTATTTTCTCAATATCTATCATGCTCCTTCATATAAAAGATTTTTGTCCCCCTCCTTGTTAAGAATAAAAACAAATATTCTCTTCACTTATCTAGACCACACAAAGAGCAAATTTACAAAATAAAAGATCACACAAATCTATGCAAACATTTTTATTTAAACGCTAAAAAGATTTATTTATGCAAGTACCCTTAATAAATTGGGATTGTAAATATTTAGATAGATACATGCATATTAGTATAATTTTAAATACATATATATTAGTTGTGGACATGTGTCACAAAAGAGTTTAAATATAAATTATGCTTTAATATATTTGATTGATAATGTAAATCTAATATCTCTATTTTCTTCAAAGCAATGATTTGGGGTCACATGACAAATTTTTACTTGCGGCAGTTATTTGTCTCCACAATCTTTCTCCTATTCTTTGTTTTTTTTTCTAAAACAAAATTTTTCATATTAGTAAAATGCACCTCTATTTAAATTGGGTTATTTACTCAATCTTACTCGTTGTATTAAAATTCTTCCTAAAAATCGATTTTGTGAAGGATGTTAAAATGGAAAAAATGTAAATTGTTTAAATATAGATTTTATTGAAGTTTATTTGATTGAAATTATAAATCCAATTGGTCAACTAAAAATTTATGCTAAAAATTCTTTGTAAAATTTTCTTTGATGAGAGATGGAAGGAGTTGGGATTTGTGAGGGAATTCAAGAGAAAGGGGATCACTATAAAATATTTTGTGGAAAAAATGCATTAGTATGTTCATTTAAATAACTAAAATATTTCATTTTAAAATATTTATTAAAAAACTAAAAAGATAATTATTTATACTTGATTTTTTTGTTTATAACAATTGCTTTTCCTTAACTATTATCAAATAATTTAAATTAAACAATATAGCATAGAATTTAAACCATATAAACTTGTTAACAATTGATTTATTATATAATAGGATATTAATAATCAAAATACAAATAATATTCATGTGATTGGTCAAACACTTTAATCTACTTTTTCAATTTGAAATTTTAGAACTTTCACATTCTTCTAAAACCATATATATACCCGTCATTACCTTAAAACCTACAATATCAATCACAAACTAATTCTTAGTCACTATCTATTTTATCTATTATTGTGAAACCCAGATTTTCATTATTCCTACTTAAGCAGGTGGTTAAGGAAATTAACTAAGTAGAAGTTAAATCCTATGTTGAAGTGAAGGAAATTTCTAGGTGTTGAATAGATTTTCCTTGAGTAATTTTGAGTTAAGTTTTAATTGATGAAATTTGGCTAAGTATAAGGTCAAAAGGACCCATGCGTGAAGTATTAGGAGACATTAACGAATAAGTTGAAAAGGCAACCATGCGTTTGTAAGGTTGGACGCATGATTGGCTGAAGTAGTGGCAAGAGGCATTACCAAGAGTTGTCATGCGTTGGAAGCCAAGGAGAAAAATGGCTAAGTATTGGACTATGCGTTGATGTGGTGCTATGCATTGGCCATAAGATCTTGGAGAGATTATTTGGGCAAAGGGAGGAGAAAAAAGGGAATTTGGAAGCTTGACTTTTGGGAAAAAAACTTGGAAAATTTTGGCTAAGTATAAAATTTTGCGTTGGATGATGGATGTGTTGGATGCATTGGATGCATTGGAAGCGTTGGATGCGTTGGATGTGTTGGATGCGTTGGATGCGTTGGATGTGTTGGATGATGGATGCGTTGGAAGGGACCAATGCGTTGGAAGGATTGTGTTGATGTGTTGGAAGGGTTGTTGGTGATGACATGCGGCTGAAGGAAGAAAGATGGAGGTGACGCATTGGAAGGCACAAGGGTAGGTAAGGCATGCATTGGAAGGTAGCCCATGCGTCAAGCGGTCGAAGCCAAACGCCCTTGCCCCTGTCTCTTATACACATCTAGATGTGTATAAGAGACAGGCTATGTGTTGATTATAGGCTATGCGTTGATTATGGACTATGTGTTGAACATCCAAGAGTTGGACGCATATAAAGGATGAGATCACCTAAAAAACGTCATTAAATCATGTGTCTTCTTAGGAGAAAGCCTTAAGCCTTAAGAATTTGAGGTGGTTGCATCAGATTGGAAGCTCATGCGTTGGCTACATAGGAGAAGGACACTTAGATTGCGTTGATCAAAGAATTGCGTTGTTGGTGTGAGGAGAAAACACTTAGACATGCAGCCAAGTAGGAGGTGTCGACTTTGGAGAAGGTTTGGACACCTATAAATAGGGCCAAAAGACTTCATTTTCAGATTAAAAAGAGTGGGAGAGTTAAGCAAACCTTGTGTTGAGGCCAAAATCCATGTGTTAATCATAGAATTTCAAAGAGAACACATTGGACAGTGAAGCTTGGAAAGCAGCATCAATTTGGAACGAGAAGTTCTCCCAATTTACTCGTGTGTTTGGAGTGATTCTAAAATGATCTGAAAGCTTCGGAAGTCTAGTTTTCAGGGTAGGGCTTCTGGAGAAAAAGCTCGAAGGGATCGGGCTGGAAATTAAGAAGAAAGCAGAAGGGTCAGATTGTCGGATAAGCTTGGGCCAGTCTTGATATTTTGATTTTTTCAGCCAAACCACGAGGAGTTAGGAGTTAATATTTTGAGGTAAGCTTCCTAAGACATTTTAGAGCATATTTGTGGAAGGAAGTATCTCGAGATAAAGCCTAGAACTATAAGTAATCTGAGCTTTAAATTGAATTTGGATTTTAGGGTTCAAAAGGGATCCCGAGGTGACAAAGGAACTTCTAGAGAGAGAGGTTCCTAAACGATCAAAGTGAGTGACTAAATTATTTAAAATGTTTTAAGAAACCACGTGCTAAAGAAAGATCTTTCAGATAAATACATGTTTTCTAAGTTTTATTAAAGAAAGTCATTGTATGACTAGTTTTACTTGAAACTCGATACCAAAGGACATTTGAGAAGGTATCTGAGTAGCTCGATACTGAAGGACACAGTTGAGAAGGTATCTGAGAAAAAGTACCCAAGTGTGGGGTAGTTCTTTTGATAAAAATCAGTTTTCTAGTCACTCACTGGGCTTTATAGCTCATGTTTTCCAAATGTTTTTTTTTTCTTCCCAGGTAGCGAAAGGTGAGGAGTTCCAGGGTGCTGCTAAGGTCAAGGTCTGCCACATGCCACAGTTACACTTCTGGAGGATTTTACAGTTGTTGTTGTAAACTTGTAATTAAGTCTTGGAGTTGTATAAATATTACATTGTTGTAAAATAAAATGGGCCTACTTAATCAGTTGATTGTTCAATTTGTACATTGGTATCAGAGTTATTTTAGCAAGAGTTATTAGGTAGTAAGTGTCAACGAAAGGGTTGATAACTGTTGCAGTCATGCCCTTCCTCAGGCTCAGAGGGTAGTCTGGGGCGGAGTGTGACAATTATACACTTATATTGGAATGGTTATTGTTCTTTTAATTTAGTTGAATTACTTATTTTTAAATTTTATTCAAGTCATAACTTTTTCTCATAACATCGAAAAATTATTCATTCTGTAGTGGTGTTGGTTTTGGTTATTAGTCACTACTCATCATGCAACTTCATAGTGAAGAGTTCGGACTTCCCTTCCTTGATTAAAATAATAATTAAAAAGAATAATTTCTTTTGCACATCTAGACTGTATAGAGTAAATATTTTTTTAAAAAAAGGTTAGGAGAACAAGTGGTTGATATGCAAAAGGGAAGTATCTAAGTATAGCACAATAGTGATGTTTTGCTAGATAGATGCATGTAGAAAGTAGAATTTGTACTATTTATGCATGTATAAAATTAGTCGTTGACACATGTCACAAATTAAGTTTAATAATAGTTTTGACTTTATATTATTTGATTGAAAATATAAATCAAATTTGTCAACCAAATATGATTATCACATCTCTTCTCCTCCTTGTTAAAATCAAAATATAGTTTTTCATTCTCTAATATCTTCATCTTTGTGATTTCTCTTTATTCTCTTTTCGATAAAAGACCAATCTTCTCTATTTAGGACGATCACATAAAGGAATAATATTTTAATGGACAAAATGTTAATTCTCAAATTGGATTACTATTCTCTTCTTCATATACAGTTATATTTATTCCAAATATCTCTCAAACCCATTGGGTTTTCTTTCCTTTGAGTTTCCAAGTTCCTATTTTTTGTGGTGTGATGAAAAGAGCTAAGGAAGATAGAAGTGGAAAATTGTTGATTAAGAAGAAAATTTCAAAATACGAGAGTTGTCGAGAGTCTTGAAGTGCTTTTTCATATTAGGTGTTGAAATATAGTGTTTAAATGTTTGTGTTGTGAGAAGGGATAAGAAAAAATGAGGTGACATAAGTATTAAAATGTTTACATATATAGATTAGATAGATCAACACACATACAAAGGAGAACAAGTGACTGATATATAAAAAGAGAGAGGAGAGATCTGTTAATTAAGGTAAATCAAGATGGTACTATCTAGACATGTATATAATTAGCCGTTGACATGTATCCGTATATGTTTAATTTTAGTTGATTTAATTAAAAATATAAAGTTGAAATAGTCAAACAAAAACATATCTCCTCCTCCCATGGTTTCTCTCTTATTATCTTATCTATAAAACCAATCTTCTCTTATTTAGGATGATTTCGTAAAGGTATAAAATTTCAATGTATATATATAAATACTACTTTAGTCCTATACTTTTTGTTTTGGTTTATTTTGGTCCTTATACTCTCAAATTGTTCATTTTGGTCATTATACTTTCAACTTTGGTTCATTTTGGTTTCTATTTAAAAATGTTCATTTTAGTCTTTTAATTTTGGTTCATTTTGATCCTTATACTTTTAAAAAGTTGTCCTCTCATTTTCACTTGGATAAAAAAAATATTTTTTTTAGTTCAAGGACCAAAATGAACAAAAGTTACAAATACAAAGACTAAAATGAATAAAAATCAAAAGTACAAGGACCAAAGTAGTATATATATATATATATATGAACATTGAAGTTGGGTATGGAAATCTTTTTTCTTTTTCTTTTTACTTCACCATTTCTCTCCTTTTCTCTTTTAAACAATTTCTCGGATACAAAATGGAGATTCGAAGTATGTCAGTGCTCAATCTTCATTGTTGTGTTGATGAAAAATAAGCTTAGGAAATTAAACCTAAAATAGTTGATGTAGTTGAAAAAATAGATGTGTGAATGTTGTAGTTTGAGCATTTGGTGAAGTAAAATTGTTTACACACATGTGTAAACTATATAAATTACACATATTTACAAAAACAAAAATTGGAGTGGACAGAGACGAGATTGAACTATGGACATACTAAATTATGCTAAATTTATATTTACGTATATTTTCAAATTAAAGAGATCAGAGAATATAAGAAGGGAGATTGATAGATTTGCAATAGATCATAAGGATATATAGCAGATATAACATAATGTAAAAAAAATTATAAATGTGACCAAATTTAAATAGTCACAGTCTATCGCTGATAGAAGTCTATCGCTAATAGACTTGGGAGTCTATCAACGATATAAGTCTATCGTTGATAGACTTGACTATATTTGTAATTTTTTTAAAAATGATGTTATACACTTAGTTATTATTCTTAAAAATGCTACCAATTGAAATTACCCTAGATAATATACGATTCCATCTCAAAAACAATTAACAATGAAAAGAATAGTCACACATGATAATCAATTAATAGGAATAATAGGTGCAGCTAGTAACGGAGGCATAGTTTAGGATTGATATTGTAGATTTAAAGGTAATTATTGACAAACGTGCTTTTAGAAAAACTACTCATAACATAAAATTATTGTATGAAAATTTTCCATTTTAAAATTGAAAAAGTAGGGATTATAGTATTTGACCAAAGCATACATATTATTTGTATATTGATATTTAATATCTAGTTTATATCAATTAATTGTTAAGAAATGGATTATGATTTAAATTTTACGTTATTTTGTTTAATTTAAATTATTATCATTCTTAGAACCAAACCAAAACAAATGGATCAATTAAAAAAAATAGGGCAAATTGCAAAAACCACCTCTAAAGTATGGTCATAGTTGCAATTATACCCTTAAATTTTCAATAGTAACAATTTGGCCCCTAAACTTCTAAAAATGTTAAAATTGGATACTCAAACTTACAATAATTGTAAAAATTGAACCCACATATGATAAAAAAAATGAACTCTCAATCTTGTACAAGTGTTACAATTTACACAATTATATAAGTTTAAAAGTTCAATTTTAACATTTGGATAAGGTTGAGGGTTCAATTTTTAAATTTAAAAGTTTAAGAATATAATTGGAACTATCATCATATTTTAAGGTTAGTTTTACTATTTGCCAAAGAATTTGAAAGGATAGAATGTGAATTTTTATAATATTATATTATTTCTAGGAAAGTTGTTTTTAGAAGTTGTTACACTTTAGACATGATTTTTAATATTAATCAATATTAGTGATACTTTGTTGACATTTTAGTTACATTTTTCGATTTTTCTATAATATAATGAAACGTTATATACCTTCTGTTAATTTTGAACCTATAAACATATGAATAGGTAGGTAGAAAATGTTGACATAAATTTAAACCCTACCCAAAATTGACTGGGGATAAAAAATTAATAACCCAAATAATCTTTTCACCACACGCATTTTTTTTCATTTGTCGTGTGTATATTTACAAAAGCAATTCTTTTTAAGATACTATATATATAATATTTAATAGTTTTTTAGAGAATAGATATCATAAGGAAAAATTAGAGAAGTTTGATTTATATTATCGATCAAATATATTAAAGAAAATCTTAAATTACAAATCATTAGTGGTCATTAGTGACACTTGTCCACACTTAATTTTTATGGATTTCTAGGTAGTGGAAAGACGGTACAAAGTATGTCAAATACTATTGGGTGTTATCTACACATACTATGTCAGCATGCCAAATATTTTTCATTTTCTTTTTTCACTCTTTTTTTCTCCTAGAAAAGAGATTAAAAGATACAAAGTTTGTGATTTGAAAGGAAGAAGAGAATATATCTTAACTAATGAAAGATAGAGGAGAGAGTAAACGAAAGAGATCGTGATATGTTTAATTTGTTAAGAAAGCACATTTAAATAAAAGAAAAAAAAATAGGAATAACATTGAAAAACTAACCTGAGTTCATAACACATTATTATCTATAAAAATTTAATTAATGAATAGTATTTTGATTGATAAATTATTCGCGATCTGTTATGCCTCTTCATATTATATAGAAGCATTTTGCCCCTCTCATTGTAAAGAATAAAAGAAATTTATTTCCACTCTATTCCATATAGAGCACAAATTTACAAATACATTTGACTATTGGTTGATTTAAACTATGAAAGACTAAAAATATTACATTTATGCATATATTCCTAATAAATAAGGGATGCAGTTAGACATAAATAGGAGTGTTAGTACTCATCTAGAAATCTATACAAATTAGGTGTGGACAAGTGTCACTAATAATTTTAAATATAAACTTTTGTTTAATATATTAATTCATAATACAAATTCAATTTCTCTAATTTTCCCACTTTTTCTTTTCTATTCTCTTAAAAAATATACACCTCCCTTCCTTCCTTCGTTATTTTCTCCTCCACGATCTCTCTTTTTCTCTTGGATACAATGGAGATTCAAAGCATATTATTTGCTCTATCTTCATAGTTATATTGATGAAAAGGCTAGGAATTTGAAGAAAAAATGGCTGTTGCATTTAGTTGAAAAAAATTGGTATGAATGTTGAAGTTTGAGCATTTGGTGAAGGAAGAAAACAGAAATACTTACACATGTATACTACAGAGAGTAAAATATCTATAAAAATGAAAATTAAGAGAACAAGTAGCTGATATGTCGAAGAAAAATATCCTTGTTTATGATATACGGATAGTTCTACCATTTTGTTAATTAAACTACATTTAATTAGATAAAGGTGATTCAACCATTGGTTATTGCATGTGTTTAGTTTTAGTTTGTTCAATTAAAAATATAAACTTAAATTCTCTACAAAATATATGCATGGCTATCATTCCATCTCCTTCCTAAAGATTATTTTGAGTTCTTTCCTTCCTCCATTCTCAATCTTCTCCTCCTCTCTCTTATCCTCTTTTCTCTTTTTTTTTTTTAAAAAAAAAAAAAATTCCATATCTTCATCTAAGATAATTACATAAACATATAAATTTCAATGGACACCTTTTCAAAAAGAAAAACTTTCAATGGATACCATAGTTATTTACTTGTTAGGCCTCTTCTTCTTCGACCACCCTATAAATCTTATCAAATTGATTCTCTTTTCTTTTCTCCTTTTTTAAACTCCAAAATCTTTTAATTCTATGTATCGATGAAAGGGCTATGAAATTAAATGAGAGTGGAGTGGAGATATTGAAGTGTGGTTATGCAAAAGTTAGTCAACATTTTTATATGATATCCAGAAATAATGTAATTAAATTAGATGTAGACAAGTGTCATAAATGATTTTAAATATAATTTTTTTCTTTAATATTTTTGTTGATAATATAAAATCCAATTTTTTTTTTTAATTTACTTATGATCTCTTTTTTTCCCCTTTAAAAAAAACAAACAAACTTCTTCCTCAGCATAATGCAAACCTCTATAAAAAAACTAAAATGAAAAAATATGATGAGGTATCAAAGAGAGAATAGGAAATTGAAACTTAGAGAAAATTTCTTTTGTTGAAGAGATGTAAGTTATAATATAATACTAATAATAAATGAAATTTTTTTGCAAACAATACAAATTTCTTGGACACGCTCTCTTCTCAAAAGCATATTGTTTTCTTAATCTTCATAACCACAAAAGAAAATTTTCTTGTGGACAAAAAATTGAGTTCGATTTCCTATTTTTCTCCTTAATGCATCACCATATTATTTATAAAGGTGTGTATTAGATAAGGAAGAAAGTTTTATTTTAAGAAAAAAGAGATCACAGGTAAATTAGAAATATTAGACTTATATTATCAATTAGATACATTAAAATCATTTGTGACACTTGTCACTACCTAATATGTATGCATTTCTGGATAGTATATAAATGACACTGACACTTTTCCCTAAATGTAATTTCTATTTATTAGGGATACATGTATAAATTAAAATCTTCACTTCTATATATTTACATCTTCTCCATTTTAAATCTTAACTTGTCTTCTAATCTCTGTAATTTCTGTAATTTGGAAATATGTACAGGTATAAATTTTCCATGGCCACATACCTCTCCACCCAATGATCATGATCCAAAAAGGAAGGAAAAGATGTGATAAACTCATTTGTTTGACAATTTGGATTTATATTCTCAAGCAAATAAACTAAAACAAAAATTATAATTAAACTTATTGTTACACATGCCAAACAATTAATTTTACACATGTCTAAAGTAACAAAGATTCTTCTATCAATAAAAATACTTTTGTGGTAGTTTTAGAAATTTGAAACAGATATATCTCTAATGATACATGCATAAATGTACTTTAACAAACACGAATTTTATCAATGAAATAAATATTTTTCTTTTGCATATCTGTCAAGATGGATATGTTTCTAATGTTTCTAATATTTTTTCAATCGAATAAACCCAAAGAATATTTTTAAACTCATATGGAAAATTTTGTCAACAATTAATCCGACACAACATGAGTAACAAAAAAAAATTCTATGCATGTCACGATGGATACTTATGTATTCGATTTTAGGATACTTGTATAAATGTTATATGGTCTAGATATGTAAAGATATCCTTATAGACATATATCATTTCACAAAGAGAGAGAATGAGAACTGGTAAAATTTTCAGTATTACAAAAGTATAGTACTCTTTATATTCATACTATAATTCTACTTTCATACCTATTCTTTTAATGGCAGTGGACCCAACTTATTTTTAAAAGAAGGCTGATATATGACAACCAATTAATGGGAGTTATAGGTGTAGCTAGTGACTAAGGCTAGTTAGGATTGATGTTGGTAGCTTTAAAAGTAATTATTGACAACCGTGCTTTTAGAAAAACAATAAATTAGTGTGTGAAAATTTTCAATTTTAAAATTGAAAAAGAAAAGAATATAGTATTTGACCAAAGCATACATGTTATTTGTATATTGGTATTTAATATCTAGTTTATAATCAATTAATTGTAAAGAAATTTATTATGATTTAAATTTTAAGTTATTTTGTTTAATTTACTATGATTTAAATTTTAAGCTATCAATCAAATATATTAAAGAAAATCTTATACTTGAAATCATTAATGACATCTATCCACGCTTAGTTTGTATGGATATGTAGATAGAAATGTCTATATGTTGATATAAATTTAAGATACTCAAATTGATTGAGGATGAAAATTAATAACCTAAATAATCTTCACACAAATTCCTCTCTTATTTGTCTATCGTACTTCAAACACACCATTGGTTTTTTCTTTGCCTTTAAAGCTCCAAGTTCTTATTTGTTTGTGGGAAATTGATGACTTAGAGAGAAAATTTCTACAAATGGACATTGAAATTGGAGTATTTGATTAGGTGTTGGAAGAGAATGGTAATAAAACAAAAGAGGAAAAGAAGTGGAGAGACGACATTGAAATGTGGGTATGTCAAATATTTTTGTTCTTATACCTCATTTTTACCCAAAAAAAGAGATTAGAGAGATAAAAACTTGTAACTTGAAAGGAAGAAGATGAAGGAGATGATATCTTCATTAGTGATAGATAGAGGAGACAATAAAAAGAAAGAGATCATGAAATAGTTTGTTAAGAAATTGTTTTAATTTTAGTTTAAGTTGGATATCTACCTAATAACGTTGAAAAATTAATCTTAGTTTACATTATTATCCTCCTTTTGTTAAAGAATAAAAGAGATTTGTTTACACTCTATTCCACATATAGCACAAATTTTCAAATACATTTTGACACTTGGTTGATCTAAATTATGCATGTATTCCTAATAAATAGGAATTGCAGTTTGACAGAAATAGGAGTGTCACTATCATTTTTCTACTCTCTAGAAATCCATACAAATTAGATGTGGATAGTACTTTGTACCATTTTTCTGTTATCTAGAAATTCATACAAATTAGTTGTGGACATGTGTCACTTATAATTTTAAATATAAAGTTTTATTGATAATAACAAAAATCCAATTTTTCTAATTTTTCTACACTATCTCTTTTCTATTCTCTAAAAAAATATTTTATATGCATATATATAAGTAAGAAGAAAACAAGAATATAAACAAGAAAAAAAAGGAGAAAAATGTAAATGGCACTAAAAATATAAATTGGTTGAGTGCACTATACAAAGAAAAAGTGGAGAAATTTAGGAGATGGAAGAATTGGGATTTTTGATGGAATTATAAAATCAAAAGAGAGAGGATCTTGATCAAAAATCTTTTTGAAAATTTGTATTATACGTTCAAATGGAATTAGATAACTAAAAATATATATTTTAAAAAATAATAAATAATAAGATAATTAAGGAGAAGAATACTTTATATGTAACACATGAAGCAAAAGTATTAACAATTTTTATAGGTAATCTTAATAAAAGATACAAATTTTGAAAGATGACGTAAATTGATAATTTATACATTCAGAATTAATGATTAGAAAAATAGAAGAATCATGTATTATTCTAATATACCGGATAAAGTTTTAAAACTACCATCAAATACTTCTCAAAGTATAAAAATTTTGATTTGTGAGGAATAGAGGGCATATCAATTACAACCTTTCAACATGGTGTGTTTGAGAGATTGGCGAATAAAGTTAAATGGACAAAAATTATAAATATAAATTCTATTTTTATTTTTATTATTTTTTTAGCAATATTTACGTACAGTTTAGTTTCACTTTCCCCTATATATATATATATCATTTTTAAAAGAAAAATTAGTATGTCTCAATTTTTAATTAGATGCAATAGGAATTGTCCTATTTTTCTATATTTTTTTATTCTAATTGTAAAAGATTCGAATTTCTAATTTCTAAATTGATAATGAGTTGTTTATAATTTACTATATAACTTTATACGCACAGAATTTGTTATTCCTTTCCCATATATGTTATTAATCAATTCAACTCAATATATATTATTAATTAACTATCATAGGTGGCCACTGAAAAAATATTTTCATTCCACATTTATCCCTATTTTATTCCTTTAAATTCTATGTGTGTATATATATATATATATAGAGTTTATAGAAAATTAAAAGAGCAACCTAGAAGAGAAGTTAATACTTCTAATTTCCGGCCTATTTTTCGTATAGTTTTTATTTCATTGTTTATCTCTTTAAAATCAAAATACAAGATTATAACTTATATTGGTTATATTAAATTACAAGCTTGGTTTTTAAACTTCAATTTGTATTTATTTAATTCTAAATTTTTAAATTTGTTTAATAAATCTCTCAATGAAAAGTGAAAAATTGCATCACATCTCGTCCTCTCACTTGTAATGAGGATCTTAGAATTCTTTATCCATCCTTCTTACCTCTCCTAATTCAAGACAAAAATCGTTGATCATGTAGATGAAAAAAGTACTATGTGAGAAGGAAGCAAAGTATAAATCGTTACTTTTACATGTCTAGACCATATAGATACATATTTATAAAAATGAAAGTTATGCGAAAAGGCTATCGATGTATTGAAAAGAAGTATTTGTTTTGACGATATGGTTTATATATGTTAAAGTACATTTATACATGTACTCCTTATGAAATATAGATATATCTATTTTAAATTTCTACTGTACAATATATGTGTAAAATTATTAATTGACAATTGCAACAAAATTTATATCAACTAGAATTTCTTCTACTCAATCATGTGGTTGACGTGTCACACAAATAAGTCTTTACTGTAATTGATTTGATTGAAAATATAAATCCAAATTTTCATCTAGCTACTCCTCGTTTTTCTTATATAAGTGAGTTGGTTTTAAAATTTATTGACATATCAAAATATTTACATCGACATTTTCATATATCTGGGTTTGATATCGATATAAATGGTATATATCTAGTGACATTTCCATTATTATATATGATAGAAAATTCAAAATACAATGTTACCTCTCACATCTCCTTTCTTTTCTTATCTTTGGGTAAACCCTCCTCTTCATTTACACATTAATGTAAATTCAAATAGGATTATTCTCTCAATGTTTATGGTAATGTTGATGCAAGGACTTGAAAATTGGAGTTGAAAATCATGTCAAATACCTAGCGACATATTCCTACTTTATTCATTAGATTTTGATATATTTTTTAGTTCAACGATACATGGAGATTTGAACAACTTTTAACATATGTAATACCTTAACAAAATTTAACTATAAGCTCAAGGTGGTTTAAATGTTGCTTGTTAAAACAACATAATTTTAACTTTTTTTAATTAGTAATATGTTTTTTTAACATGTGAAACATTTTTAAAAGAAACAATAAAAGTCATACAATTTTTAGAAAAAAATTTGATTTTGCCCCTTACATATCCCAAATAGATAATTTTAATTCTAACCCTAAATATGAATAAGTTGAAATTTCGATACCTTCACATAACCAAATTGAAAAAAAAAAAAAAAAAAAAAAAAAAAAAAAAAACAACCCATAAAACATAAAATCCAACAACAATCAAATAGCCAAATGCTGAAACCCACCTAAAAAGAATCTAACACAACTTTGCAACAAATATTCAAAACACAATAAAATACTTTCCATATTTTTAACGCAAAATTTCATTGCATAAAAAAAATATATTGAAAAAAAAAACTTGTGTTTCATATACTCATCTTTAAAAATTAAAAAAAAAAAAAAATTGTGGCAGAAATAGTGTTTATAAACTTAATTGTAAAAAACTAATACCTTATATCCCGTTTGGTGACTATTTTATTTTTTGTTTTTTGTTTTTTAAAATTAAGTCTATAGACACTATTTCCACATCCAAATTTCTTCCTTTATTATTTATCTTTAGTTTAAAAAACCAAGTCAAATTTTGGAAAAAAAAAATTAGCTTTTAAAAACTTGTTTTTGTTTTTGGAATTTGGCTAAGAAACTTAGGAAAAATGCAAATCATTATAAGAAATGAGGAGGAAATAGACTTAATTTTCAAAAACCAAAAATAAAAAACGAAATCGTTATCAAATGAGGCCTAGTTAATAATTATTCAAGTCTTGTTTCCTAACTATTTGATTTTTTGATTTTTTAGTTTTTTAGAATTAAGCTTATAAACACTCTTTCACTATCTAAATTTCTTATTTTGTTGTCTATTTTTTTACCGATGTTTTCAAAAACTAAGCCAAATTTTGACCAAATTTTGAAAACCAACCTATCTAAATTTCTTACTTTGTTGTCTATTTTTTTACCGATGTTTTCAAAAACTAAGCCAAATTTTGACCAAATTTTGAAAACCAAACAAAGTAGTTTTTAAAAACTTGTTATTGTTTATGGAATTTAACTAAGAATTCAATTCTTTTACTTAAAGAAGATGCAAATCTTTGTTAGAAATTGAAAGGAAATAGACTTACTTTTCAAAAACTAAATAGTTACCAAATGTAGCCTTAATTTTTTGTTTTTGATAACTGAGCTTATAAAACACTATTTTTACCTATTGGCTTCTTTGTTTTATTATGTACTTTTTCTAAGTATTTCAGTTTCTTTGTTTTATTATGTACTTTTTCTAAGTATTTTTAGTTTCCTTGTTTTACTATCTACTTTTTCTAAGTATTTTCAAAATCCAAGCTTTTGAAAAAAAAAACGGTACTCTTAAAAACTTGTTTTTAATTTTCGAATTTGAACAAGAATTTAAGGTTTACCTAGGAAAACGGTAGGAAAAAAAACCATGATAAGAAAATTATGCTTGAGAAAATTGTTTAAAAATTACGAGAAACATACACAATTTTCAAAAACCGAATAGTCATGGCAATATATATTCAATTGAAATTCATATATCAATTTGTAGCATCACATCCCCAAAATTTCATATTTTTTTAGTCATATCCTTGGCATGTTCACTTTGAAGGAAAAAAAATGGCACATTATGGTGGCAATTTAAGTGTGTGAAATTAAACCAAAGCACTTCTAATATTGTTAATCCAAAAAATAAACACTGATAAGCATGGGAAGCCTGTGGTTCACCAAGCAACATCCTGCCTTTGATATGTTAGGCAAGTTTTGGGTTTGATATAGTTGAAAAATCTCTTCCATTAATTCCAACTTATAATTTGAGAGATTACTCCTAAAAGCAAAACTTAATCCTCTCTCTCTCTCTCTAAATTACAACATGGAAATTAGGAGAGAAGATGAAATTCAAGACATTTCATTATCTCCCTCAACCATGCAAATTACAAACACCAATGCCTTAGGAGGCCATAACATTATTGATTTCATCTCACAACCTTCCATAAAAAATAACCACTCTGAGGTTAGCATTCAAATTCAGACTTGTGATACCAGTAGAAGTTGCCCACTTCCAATTTTTCTCAAGGTAAATATTTCATCGTGATTATCATATCGATCGACTAAGTAATGTCGCTTCTCGTTTTAAGATCTCGTGACAATATTATATAACCTTGATTTTTAGATTTACATTTTGTTTTAATCCTTGAACTTTTATTTGCCTTTTCTTTGTAATATGAGGAAGAGGGTATCGAACCTCTGACTTCGAAGTTGAAAGTACCATCTTCATGTCAATTGAACTTTCAAATAACATCTTTTTGTTTCATTTCATTTCTTTTCTTTTCTTTTAATACAACAACTGTGAAGATGGGAGATCAAACTTTCGACTTCTAAGGAGAAAGGTTATGTCAATTACCATTGAGCTAAACTCACTTTAGTTCATACACTATCTTTTCATTTTGGTTTCTAAACATTTAAATATTTTTTTAACTTATATTAATATTCCAATAGAATAATCTAGGTTGGTTCTTATTTTTATTTTTTTAAAAAATTTTTAAAACAAAACTGTCATATTTGATTGGGAAACTTGGTACATAACCTTGTTAATATTGCACGCCAAAGTGAACATAGCTCAACGTTAATTGATGTGATCTTTCTCTTCAGAGGTCAGAGATTTGATCTCCCACTCCCACAATTACTGTACTCCAAAAAAAACAAACAAAAAGCAGATAGAACAAAACAAGTACAACAGTTCAAGATTTTGTGATTCCTTGTGAGATTCTATCATTTTTTTTTTTTTTTTGGTCATTGAATAACCTTTATATCATATCATTCATTTAGCAACATTTTTTAACGACGACGAGGACGTCGTTGGTACATGTTTTAGCGACATTTTTGGACGATCTATCACATGTCGTTGGTGTGACTGAATTACAATTCCTTGTAATAACTATATACATTCAATTAATGAATTATGATCTATTTTCACTTGTAGTTTGAGGATGTGGAATACAAAGTGAGGAATAAGCAAGGGTCCACCAAGAACAACCCATTGAAGGCAGTGATATCAAAGGTTGGCTCACAAATCAAAATGGACCAACAAGACAGCTACAAGAAGATTTTAAAGGGCATAACAGGAAGGGTTGGGCCAGGGGAAATACTTGCTTTAATGGGTGCTTCAGGCAGTGGCAAAACAACATTACTGAAAGTGATTGGAGGAAGAGTACTTGACAATGTCAAAGGAAATATTACTTACAATGACATTCCATATACTGCTGCTCTTAAAAGAAGGTCACTTTCTCTGTTTTCAAAACCAAACAAATGTCTCTCTAACATATAATAACCTCTTTCTTAACCACTCTTTGGCAACAGAATTGGTTTCGTGACTCAAGACGACGTTCTATTCCCACAATTGACGGTTGAAGAGACCTTACTTGTCTCAGCATTTCTTCGGCTACCGAGTAATATGAACCGACAGCAAAAGTACGAGAGAGTTGACATGATAGTGAAAGAGTTAGGACTTGAAAGGTGTGTTCGTTAAGGTAGCAAGTGATGATCTAGCTTCGATTTCGCCTCTTTTAAATGATGACTTTTCTTTTTGAACTGTAGATGTCGGAACACGAAGATCGGTGGTGGTTTTGGTAAAGGAATATCAGGGGGAGAAAGAAAAAGAACAAGTATAGGCTATGAAGTTCTTATTGATCCTTCACTTCTATTACTAGACGAACCAACTTCAGGCCTTGATTCGAACTCGGCTAATAGGCTTCTTCTTGTTCTCAAAGGACTTGCCAAGGTACAATTAGGAATTGTTTAAGTACAACATGTTTATAAATCTTGAGATTAAACTCGATCATTTGCAGGCAGGACGAACAATAATCACAACAATACACCAGCCATCAAGCAGAATGTTTCACATGTTTGACAAACTTTTGCTGATAGCAGAAGGCTATCCTGTATACTATGGGAAAGCTAAAGAATCAATGGAATACTTTTCATCTTTGAGATTTACCCCACAAATTCCCATGAACCCTGCAGAGTTCTTGCTTGATCTAGCAACAGGACAAGTCGGCGACATAAGTCTTCCCGAAGATCTATCGACATCTCAAGGCTCTCTTGACACAGACAAATCAATTATCAAGGTGGGAATCTCTTTAGTTACTGCCATATTACTTTCAAAGCATTTGTTTTTTGATCCATTTTTGTCAATATGTATATGTATGATTAGTATCTGCAACTCAAGTACAAAACTCAATTGGAGGGTCAAGAAAGAACCAAGAATGAAGCTGCAAAGACACCAGAGCATCTACAACTAGCTGTACAAGTAGGGAAAGATTGGACAATAAGCTGGTGGGAGCAATTTAGGATTGTTTCAAAGAGAACATTCAAAGAAAGGAGTAAGGATTACTTTGACAAGCTAAGGCTACTTCAAGCAGTTGGAGTTGCATTGTTGTTGGGACTTCTTTGGTGGAAATCCAAGATTGACACCGAACCTCAACTACGAGACCAGGTAGTTTCGTTTTTTTCTTTTTTACATCTTTCAACACAATATCATATCAATAAACTACTACTGGATCTAAAAGCTTAAATAGTCAACTTTTAACTTGTTTTCAGATCGGCTTATTGTTCTACATTTGCATATTTTGGACATCTTCATCAATCTTTGGAGCGGTATACGTGTTTCCATTTGAAAAGCTCTATTTGGTGAAAGAACAAAAAGCGGATATGTATCGACTAAGCGTGTACTATGTGAGCAGCACGTTGTGCGACATGGTTGCACATGTGCTCTATCCAACATTGTTCATGCTGATTCTATACTTTATGGTTGATTTCAAGAGAACAGTTTCATGTTTCTTGCTAACATTGTTTGCAATATTATTGGTAGCTGTGACAAGCCAGGTGTCTGGATTGAAACTATTCCAAGACTGTCTTTGTTTTATGAATGATTTGTGAATGGAGATTAAATGAATTTAATTTTTGTTTTATGTGTGATTAGGGGGCAGGAGAATTGTTTGGAGCTGCAGTTTTGAGTATTAGAAGGGCTGGGATGGTTGCCTCTTTGATACTTATGTTATTTCTTTTAACAGGAGGCTACTATGTACAGGTAATTAATTCCTTTTACTTAAAACTCCATTTCTTATTTTCTTTTCTAAGTCTGAGAACAATAAATTTAATGAGGGAAAAAATGTAAACTGAAAATTAAAATAAATCCTCTCTTAGCCTGAATCAATCTTTGTTTATATCCTATTTGGCTGCTTGAAATTTTGAACACAATTTTGCAGCCCTTCCTCAGAACTCAGAGGTGCGTATATATCCATTGAAACTGAGTGTTATAATTCATGATTAACATAGTATTAACATATCTTCAAGAATCAAAATTCTTAATGTCGATGCCAATAAAATGTCAGTATAGAATGTTGATGATTGATATTCCTAAAAGATCATAAATGTTAATATTAAAAAAATAAATAAATAAATAAATAAAAATAATTAAAAAAAAAAAACCTTTAAAGAAACACTTATATGATTATAGAAATTATATCAATTGAATGTTCCAATCTCAATCATTTGAAGATCCAATTTCTACGACTATTAGTTTGAGAGTCCAATTTTAACATTTGTATAAGTTTGAAACTCATCTTTTACCTTCGTATGCTTAAAGATATAATTGTAACTACCACCATACTTCATTTTCACAATTTGCCTTAGAAAAACTTATTAAAGAAGTATGGTAATAAAATATAGATTCACTCCTTGGTAAATTCGAGTCCATGGACATTTGAGAACATCTAACATGTTCTCAGAAATTTAAAATCCTATTAAGAACTTAGTTATAGTTTGAAGAAGGATAAAAGAAAAAAAGAGCAATACTTAGATGCACCCATCTTTATACATCCCTTCTCATCACTCATATCAAAAAAATATTAAAATATTTCAAAAAAAAAAAAAAGCAAAATTTGCCTGACAAGTTATGATTGGATAATTTGATGAGATGCACAAAAATAGGTGATATCTAATATGCACTAAGTATTAAAAAATAAAAAATAAATAAATAAATAAATAAATCTAGTGATTGTAGAATATGTAAAATCTTTTTTTCTTTTCTTTTCTTTTTCTTTCTATGGCAGCATATACCGAAGTTCATGCGGTGGATGAAGTATGTATCATTCATGTATTATGGGTTCAGACTACTCCTAAAAGTGCAATACTCGGGAGATCAGTTATATGAGTGTCAAACCACACAAGGCTGCAGAACTCTGCAGTCTTCTTCTTCCTTCGACACTGTTAACCTCAATGGTGGCTTACAAGAGGTCTGGATTCTCCTAGCCATGGTCCTCACCTACAGAATATGTGCCTACTTCTGCTTGCATAAAAGGATCAGCCAATCTAATATTTGAACACAAAAACACCATTACCATGTAAAATATGAGCTTAAGACAGGTTCTCATGGAAACCATTTTAATATTCATTTGTCCAATCCTTTGTACTTCATCCAATTCAGAAGACAAACTAAAACATTCAGTCCACATTTAGTCTTTTCAATGCATTTATGATACACATGTGTTCTTCTCACGCTGGACTTACTCGGTTCTTAGATTATGATAGCCATGTTACTTCATGTACTTCTGCAAGAATTTTCGGTGGAAGTCATTCCTAATCGTGTCGTTTATAAAGCGCTTAGGAGTCTTTGATTCACCACGGGCCTGATTCTTGAACACAACATCATCATCCCATCTGTTCCAAAAGTTTAAAGGAGGTTGAATGATCATCAGATGGAAGTTCATGTTAGACACACCAAACAAACAAGTATAGTTATGGAAAATGGCTAAAATCAAGCTAACCAACCTTCTTTTGACGCTAAAAGAGGAGGGTTGCTCATTAAGTAGTGGATTTCCTCTGAGCAACTCTGCTTCCTTTACTTTAAGCTCTTCCTCCCGCTCTTGTCTTTCCTATACATTATAACGCAGATTTAAGCAACTGATGAAGCAAAATTCAAAATCAGCTCATTAATCTTAAAAGATTACTCATCATATAAGTAATCCCAGTTACTAAGCACTCAACTCATGGTGCATTCTTCTCAAATCTTGGAGAATAAAAAAGGGACTGCAAGCACAACTTCAGATCGTGAAGCTATCTGGGTGAACTAAAGGCTCACCTTCCGAAGCTTTTCCTCTGCTCTTTCCTTCTTTATTTGTTCCAGCTCAGCCAAAAGAGCTTCAGTATCATCCTCGTCATCGTCGTCGTCGTCATCACTACCATAAGAAATAAGATACTTCAATACTAAACCCCAAAACAAGCTAGATTACCAGGTCTTGGACCAAGGATTTGAATTAGCAACTAAAGCTTTCTCTAATAAGCATAAAGAGAAAAGGCTAGGAAACTAATATAATAAAAAATTCATAAAATGGAAAGCCAACTAACAAACCTTTCATCATCACTTTTGACATCCACATCAGAATCATCCGCATCTAAACTTCGTGGTATAATACGATCTTCAATATCTCTCTTCCCACCTAAAAGCATAAATAATAACTCATTACAAACAATCAATGGAAGTTGTTATTAAATGTAAGCATAAAGGAGCTGATGAATTCACCTTCTAACAGAAGTTGGCTTCCTTTTCTATGATCTCTATCATCTACAAATCATGCAAGTGAAACACGATAAACTCATTGCAAACACGTCATAAAACACAGCATGGAAAAAGCAATATTTGAACAAAACCATAGCAACTGACATGAAAACCAAACAAAGAAACTCATTCTACATTTTTCTAAAGAATGGATGTCTTTACCATATGACTTGTTCTTTGATGAAAAATGCCTCCTTTCCCGATCTTCTAACTCATCCCTGAGATTCCTCCTTTGCAATTCATCATGGGTATCTTGTCCTTCCTTTCTACATACATCATTAATGACAAGTATATAGAGGTTACGAATCTCGGAAGAAAAGACAACAACATATCCAAGGAAATATAAAAGAAAGGAAATATAAAAGAAAGGAAAATAGCCATTACCCAATAACAAATAGATGAGTGAATGCTCATTTTGAGAGAAGAACAATGCTGATATGGCTCATGTATAATACTAGGTTAACGTACTCGGTAACTAATTATGATTATGGGAACTTCTTGTTGGCACTCTCTTCTCGTATATAGAGACTTTAAAGCCGTCCATTATTTTTGTGAAGGGTTCATTGAATTTTTAAATAGAAGTGATAGGCCCCCAATTATAAACTAAGAAGCACCGACACTTCAATTTGGTTAACATGACACCTGTCCACGTGTTGATCGGTGGACACATATTGAACACTAAGTAGTGCAATAGATGTGCCCTGTTTATACAAAGTCAAAGTAGGTTCAACATTTTGATAGGAATGCTATTAGGATAAGAAATAGAGATATTAGTGGGTATTAGTAATTTGTGAAAGAGTTCTATATGAACTTTGGTTATAAATAGATGGAAGGGGAATGAGGAAGGGAAGCGATATTTTGGTGAGTGATTTAAAGCTCGAGAGAGAACCCAAGCAAGGGAGGATTTAAGTACCACGAACACTTAGTTTATCTAGTAATTCCATTTCCGTTTATATTTCAATATTTTTGGGTTTTATCACATTAGTTAGACATGCATCGAACACTTGTTAAGTATACTAAACAAATACAAATATGACAAAAATAATAAATTTTGAAAGCAAAATACATCAGACTAATGTTTTAAGCATACAAATGCATAAACTCATTCACTTCGAATTTACCTATTCATATGAACACTGTCCTTCACCAACTTGCTGGATACAGAATAAAGTGATTGGTTACAGTTTCTAGATCACATTAACGGGCCATTTGGTTTGAGAGGATAGAGTGTGGGAATGGGCATGGATATATATAAAATCTTGTTTGATTTGAGAATTTGAGGTATTTACGTGGAAAAACATTTTTCCGCATCAAGTCTTTGCATGCTTTTTGCATGCTTTAATTTCCCACCAGTAATTGATGGGTTTTTAATAAACCCTCCACTTTTGTTTCTTCTTTTTTTTTTTTCCCTCCGTTTTTTATTCCTTTTTCCTTTATTTGTTTCTCTCTCTTTTTTCATTCATTATTTTTATCTTCTTTCATATTTATTATTTCGACTTTTTTTAATAATTTTTTCTGCCTTATGTGATATTTTTACATGTTTTTCTTTTCTTTTTTTTCTTTAATATTTTTATTTTTTTATTTTTCTCTTCTTCATTCTATCTATTATTCATCTTTTCTATTTTCTATTTTTTTCTTTTAATTTTATTATTATATTTCCTTTCATTCTTATCATTTTATTCTCATGCTTTTCCCTTATATGAATGAAGATTAAATTAAATTGTTTTGTTTAAAATTATTTTGATGTAAATTAATTATTGGAAGGTAAATAAAATTTATGTTTTATAATTACTCATTATTCTAGTAACTTTAATTATAAATTACTCATTTTACAAATAATTATAATTAATAATTAAATTAATATTATTATTTGATTGTTAAATAATTATTTTTCTCAAAATTTTGAATTGAATTCATTGTTTATCAATTAATCTATAAAATTTTATAGAGATGTCACAATTAATCTTATAAATTAAATACAAACA
This sequence comes from Benincasa hispida, assembly GCF_009727055.1. Lineage (NCBI taxonomy): Eukaryota > Viridiplantae > Streptophyta > Magnoliopsida > Cucurbitales > Cucurbitaceae > Benincasa > Benincasa hispida. Next base: position 11,398,793 of record NC_052359.1, read on the forward strand.
TAATTTGTTCCCATACAATTCAGATAGCATTTCCATGCACAACCAAACACAGTCATCCTTCATTCCCAACAATCTCATTCTCAGGCTTATAACTCCCAAGCATCCTTAATTCCTATGCATCTAGAAAACTTTAAACCAAACGACCCCTAAAGGTTTTACTTTATTAAATATCAGTAGGTGGAGAATCCAAAAAGTAGCTGTTGGACAACTATAGCTTTCTTTTCCTTAGCCAACTTTCATTGAGAGAGATTATTTTTTATATAAGAAACCAAGCTTTCATTAAGAATGATAAAAGGATATACAAGGACATACAAAAAAACCAAGTCCAAAAAACAACCAACCCCATGTCCAATTACAAAAAGGGGTAAAATCCAAAAAGAATAAGGCTAAGCTCATAATTACAAAAAGTCCTATGAGCAGACTCCCATAAAGAGGAATTAAATCTAATCAACTCTCAAAGCTCCTCCCCCAACCTCTTTACCCCATAAAAAATTCTGGAGATCCTGTTAAGCCAAATGCCACACAACATGGAAAAAAAGAAAGACTGTCGAAGAACCCTTCCTTTGTCACGGAAAGGAGGGTCCAAGAACACCTCCCCAAACATCGAACAAAATCCACTATTAGAAAACGCAGAACTCTTAAAGTCTTAAGGAAACAATTTCACAGAGAACTAACAAAATCATAATCACAAAAGGGAAGTTCAATCAAACCCCCCCCCCCCCCCCCCCCCCAAAAAAAAAGCAAAGATAGGAGGGTCATGACCACTGGTGTTTCCCTATCGAATGAATGACAGAAACCAAGCGAAAGAAAAAGGAGTGATAAACCTTTCTTCAATCATCTCACTAAAAGTGAGCTGACCTACTCTATTTCCTTTTGACTAGTGCCCACAATGGCATGCGGTCAAGCATCAAATGGTTTATACAACTAAACGCCTACTATGCTTCCTTTGCTTTCATGGTTTCACCCATTGTCCCTTGTGCAGAAAAGGACAGATAAAATTATTTGAAAGTGACAAACAATTGTCTATAAGTCTTAAAGTGGGTTCACATGTAACCCCTTGATTTTTTATATTTCAATTTTAGAATTATCCCTCCATTTCCAACCAAATAGAAAAAGAGATTGTCATCATTGGGGAAATGTTGAAGTTCATTGCCCCGAAAGGATCAAGTTCCTAATATGGGAGAATAGCCACTCTTGTCTTAATACCATGGATCGACTACAAACCAGATGTCCCTAGATCGAATTGCCCCCCTCATGGTGTTGCCTATGCAAAAGTAACAGTGGAACATTGAATCATTTGTTCTTCCACGGCCCTTTTGCTATTGGTATCTGGACTGAAATTTTCAGTGCCTTCAATTGGACCTTGGTCATCCCACATGGCTCTGTTGATTGGATCAGAATGTCAATACTTGACCGTCCTTTCAAAGACACAAAGACAGCTATATGGACCAGCACCATATGCCGGTTTTGTCAAAGATTTGGGAGGAAAGGGATGCTAGAATCTCCAGGAACAGCTGAAAATTCACCAAGGATATCATTGATGCATCTATTTTTATTACTCTTTATTGGTGTAAACAGCTCCAGCCTCTAAGAGATTTGGTGTAAACAGCTCCAGCCTCTAAGAGATCACAGCTTGAATTTCCTAGTTGCAAAATGAAAACATCTTTTGTACTCCTTATGAGAGGGCCCTTTTTTATTCTATTTAGATATTTCATTCATCAATAAAATTGTTTCTTATCCCACCAAAAAAACCAAAAACAAAAACAAAAAATTGTAGAAATAGTTAGGTTCTTTAGATATACAGAAAGAAAGAGCAGCCCATGCCCTTTCATGACTTAAACTCCCTAGCCTCCACCACAAGGTGTATGACTGGGCAAATTAATTAGATATTACAATGATTATTATCCTTGTGAATAAAAAAATAAACGAAAAGATGAGGATGAGCTGCAGTGGAAGCCAAATTAATTAACATCGTTCTTAGTTCCACACGGGCTAAACAAACAGTGATCAAAGGTATGGACTTGGTACGCTCAAGAAAATTTCCAAAGTTTTTGAGTTCAAGCGTCAAGTGGAAAGGTTAATGTATTAAAAATTTTGTTTTTCTCAGAGTGGGCAAAGTTTCTTGAGAACTAGTGGGTCCAATTTACGAAATGCAAGAAGTGGAGCCATCAATACCAACTTGTCAAACCCAAGTTCACCTAAGCTAAGATCAAGGTGAACTGAATGAAGATTCTGTCCAACAGATCGCATCCACATTAAAACCAACTCAATTCTTAGAATGAAGATACTAACCAACCCGGAGACCAATTCAGTTCTTAGAATTCCAGTTAAGAACTCTAAACCCACTAGAAAACTCAACTCACGTCACAAACAAAAAAACCCTGATGAATTCCTGCGTGGTCGTGCGATCAGTATCCCTCAGAAGCCACAACGCACAGACGATTATAAACAACCAAGAAAGAGATACTCGGTACAAAGAACTCAACCAAATGAGTACTTAATGAACAAACATGATCATCAAGCTATAGAAAATGCGCCCTCTGCCCCATCTTCCCAATACAATTAACAACAACATCTCTTAAATACACGCACCTGGGTTTCAAGGTAGTATGAGAAGCGATGTCTCTGGAGGAATATTTCTGGGATGGGCCGAAAATTCGAGTACCACCTTGCTCGTTTCCACCTTTAGCCGGTGCCCATGTGGGTCGAGCTGCAGTAGTCATCTCTAGATTTTTTCCTCGTCGCCTCGGCCCTTCAAATGCTAAGAAAATGGAAGACGGTACTTCAGATTCAGCATATTCACAAGATAAAAACGGAAGTATCCATAAGATGGGAAAAGCGCGCACACACAAACCGGAGAAAACCCTAGCTCGATAAACTTGATTGGAATCGAATTCAATGAACAAAAGACGAAACTTGATGTGCTTGAATTCATCAAATCGAAGAGGAATAGTAAGAGATTTACCTCAGAAGTCCCCTTTGTAATTGATTGACGATCTCACTGCGAATTTGGAAGGCCGAACGAAGAGAAAAATCGTCGTGGGTGAGGAAGATTGTTCTAAAGACTATCTTACAAATCGGGTCCCAAATTATAAAATCCCAAATGAAATGCCCAATGTCGGTTCCATGGCGGCGAACCGGCGGTCAATTTAGAGAAATTTCGACGGTTATTTAAAAAATATATATACAAAATATTATAAATAATTATAATTATAGTTAACATGAAGTGATTCCGTTATAATTATAGTTAACAAAAGAAATTCGATGCTTGTTTGATAATTATAGTTATGAAGTGATTCCGTTAGATTTCCTGGAATTGATGTTACTCTAGAACATGGATTTCTCGAGTAAATATTACAACTGTATGGATTGTTTTAAGAATAGATAATGTTTGAGAGATTTGGTAGGCAAGAGACAATATTTGTAAGAAGCAAAGGAATATTTCAGAAAGCTTAATAATAGCAGTGAAGGTTAGGAAGCTGCTAAGTAAAAGATGTGGAGCCTATTTAACCATGTGACGGTTTCGTGTTTCGTAGGATGAGAAACTGAAACCTGAGGATGTACCAGTTGTACAAGAATTCTTGGATGTTTTCCCTGAAAAGTTATCAGATTTACAATTTGACAAGGAAGTTGAGTTTACTATCGATTTAATTCCAGATACAACACCTATTTTTCAGATACCATTAAGGATGGTGCCAGAAGAACTTAAGAAATTGAAAGTTTAGTTATAGGAATTAATAAATAAGGGTTACATCAGATCCAGTGTGACACCTTGGGAAGCGCCGGTCTTCTATCAAGAAGAAAGACGGTACTCTCAGATACGTATGGATTATAAGCAGTTGGACAAGGTGAAGATCAGGAACAAGTACCTATTGTTTGGTGTAGGTGATCTCTTTGATCAGTTAAAGGGAACCACGATTTTCTCTAAAACAGATTTGAGATCAGGTTACCACCAGTTGAAGGTAGAGGCGGATGTTTAAAAAAAACTGCATTCAGGACGAGGTATGGACATTATGAGCTTTTAATAATGCCATTTGGATTAACGAATGCCCCTGTAGTATTTACGGACTTGATGAATAAGATATTTCGTCCCTACTCGGATCAGTTCATGATAATCTTCATTGATGACATATTGGTGTATTTAAGCAGTAGGGAAGATCATGGGAACCATTTGAGGATAGTTTTGTCGACACTGCGAGAGAAGCAGTTGTATGCCACGTTCAGCAAATGTGATTTCTGGTTAGACTAGGTTGTATTTCTTGGTCATATGGTTCTAGCAGCATGAGTGAGTGACTCTAGATACTTTAAATGTTTTAAGTAGATTGCTAAAGCCTATGAATGGTTAGCAATGCATGATTACTGAAAGCTATTTATGACAACTATTCTCAAATAGTTACCAAACAACACACCTCACATTAATGTTGTATTTATGCTATGATTTACAATGACCATGAGGATGTGTTAGTAAGGGATGTGTTTAGGCAATTAAGTTATTAAGAGATAAGAATATGCAAGCAAGTAAATATAAATAGCTCAGTACTGAGGTACATGAAGAAGGTACTGGAGCTTATACTAAAATGTGAATAACTCAGTACTAAAGCACATAGAGAAGATACTGAGGCCTTGCCCTAAAATTGGAATAGCTTGATACTGAAGGACACGGGGAAGATATCTGAGCAATAGTACCTAAGGTATGACAGTACTTGAACTAGAATTGTAGAATTAAGGGAAAAAATTGTGATTGATAGTGTCGAGAACACTCCATGCTAGCCATGAATTAATGTTGAGGGATTGAATAAAGATTCTCTCTCGACCAAGAATGCAAGTTATGATTGTAGGAAGATAACAAGAGGAGTTCCTTCCCAGTTAAGTAGTAACGCAGAAAAGAATGATAAGGAGTGAACAAAACGGCCACTCTAGACTAATAGACTAAGGCATAATCTAGCAAGATAGGAAAAGTACTATGTGATATTTGATTTGTCAACAAGTGAAACCTGGAAGGCAAAGGCCGGCAGGATTACTCAATCCACTACCGGTACCTAAGTGGAAGTCGGGAGTCACGCAGGTAAACATAGACTTTTCACTAGAAATAGAACGTATAGCAGGTTTGTTCAGAGGTTAGTGGCAAACGTGAAGTCTATTCTAGTGAATTCAGAGGAAATGATGTAATCTAGAGGAGGTCCTAGTCAGATTAATCATAAGAGGAGGGAAAAGATGAGCAGCAGTGAGCTCAAAATGTACCAGGGGTACATTGAGTATAAAAGTAAGGAACAAAATGGTCAGCAGAAAACAAAAGGAAAAGATTCAGATCTGCTGATGTTCTAGGTAATAGCTCGAAGTTTGAATTGTAACTGAGCTAGGGACTAGTACAGTTAAGAAAACCTTATGTATACAGTATGGTAAGTCGTAGTTGGGAAATGTTATAGTACAAAGAATGTTTTCTCCCAAGTATGGATAGAAAGGATATCCTAAGAAGAGTGTCCTCAGTTAGGTTGAGAAGTCTAGTTGACACAAATATTGATTTCACAACTAGCAAGTAATCCAAAGGTATGACAACTGGAAAAGAATGTTCCAGTGATATTGCTGGGAAATGGAAAAGGAACACCCTAATAATAAATGAATGCTATGATTCAATGGAAAATAGAAGAGTCATCAGAGGATGTGACAAATACAGTGAACTATGATGACTAAGTTGTTCATCACCATGAATAAGTTAGTATCAGAGTAACGCAGCGAAAGCGTAGTAAAAAAAAGGGAAGAAGAAAGAAAGGAGGAAGGTTGTAAATTTACGACCAAAGGATGTTGTCAAAGTCTAAGTTATAAGTAGATTCGAGCAAATTTCGAAGACGAAATTTCTTTTAGGGGGGAAGAATTTGTAAAACCCAAACCCTAATTACTTTAAGTAAGATTAAGTAATGTGATGTCTTCTAGTGAGTTAAATGAAGCCATAGTTTAGGAGGGATAGAGGATGGAAGCAAGAAGAAATAAGTTCTTGTGTAGCTTAGTGTAAACCTCGAATTCTAAGTTTCCTAAACAAGCATGTTTAGCCAAAGGAATGATATATTAAATATCTAATAAGTGAAAAGCTATGTTATTTATAGGAGTTGTTGAGGAAAAACATGTTAAATAAGGAAACTCATTTTTGGTTTGGCACGTGGCAGTTAATCCTTGAATTTGGGAGGCGGTAGGAAGATTAAAAGGGAAAATGAACTTCAGAAGTATGGTTTCGGTAATTGACAAGAGAAAATTTAGTGAAAGTATTACCATTTGAAAGTTAGTGAGAATCTAGTTTTCGAAGTTGTCTTGCCGGAGAAAGATTGCAAGAGAAGAAGAATAAAAGTGGAGAATTTGTAGAAGAGGCAGAATCTCGAATTAATCAGGGCTCAAGGTGAATATTGGAAGCTCTAGGCCAAATTATAGAGAATTTTTTATTGAAATTTTAAAGTAATAAAGTTAACTCAATTCTAAATAAGTTTGTAGAAGGAAGTTCCTTCAAAAGAGGTCTGGATTTTAAGTTATGAATTTTTGAATTTGTAATAGAGAAGCTGTGCATAAGCAGACAGCTACTTGGGAAGAACAAGCAAACAGCTCATATGGAGAATGAGGATCTCGCTTATGAAGGAAATCTCACTAATTTTGTGATGAGGATCTCGCTCTATAAGGAAATCTTGCTAGAAATTGGGCTGAATCTCGCTAGAAAGGTGAGTATTACTAGGATGAAGGATCTCACTCAGGAGGATCTCGCTCATGAGAAGAATGCACTCATGATGAGTATCTCGCTAGTAAAGCTGTCTTTGATGATGGAAGTTCCATTAGTAAATAAACTATTTGAGGTATTTTGCTAAGAATTCTAAGTAGTTAATCGGGAATTATGTCCTTTCAGACCAAAAAGAGCTAGGAGAGGCGCTAAGAGGTCAACGAGCTGTGAGTGACTATGTGATGATTTAATATTTTAATGATTTAGAAACTATGATTTCTTAGAAGATATTTCTCATGCTAAGTGTTCAAATGAAGTGCCAAGCAACATATGTTTGAAGCTATTTCTCATGCTAAGTAAAGCATGTTTTCCACAGAAATTGACACGATTTAAATATGTTATCTTGTCCAAATATTTTCAGCATGTTTTAGTAAATCCATTTTCATAATGTTTACTAGTGTATGGGTTTTCCAAGTATGTTTTCCATGTCTAATGCATGCTAGTAGTTTTTACAAGTTGGTTCAGTATGTTTTAAGCCAACTTATTTCACAAAGTATGAAGCATGTGTTAGGGTTAAAGCTAAGGTTGAATGAAGCTTGATCTACTATGTTTTAAATACCTAAGGTTGTCGAAGTAAATGCGTTGGTATTCCTAAACAAAATGAAAAGGGATACTGAAGGTAAGAAAGGTATCCTAAAGAGTTTTCTATGCTATATTTGAAAACTATTCTTTCAATGCTCTTCGAGAACTTGATAGCTTAAGTGAGTCGGATACTGAAGGTAAAGAAGGTATCTGAATAAATGTACCGAAGGTGTTGATGGTCATAGAAAACACCACGTGCATGTTGGTAATACGACGTCGAGGGATTGAGCAAAAGGGTTCTCCCCGACAAAGGTTGACGTTGAGGGATTGAGCAAAAGGGTTCTCCCCGACTAAGGTTGACATTGAGGGTTAGATCTAGTAGTTCACTCTTAACTAAGGATAAAGGGAGGTCGAAGTATGGGTATCCTAGGCTACCAACAAAGGGAGGCCGAAGTATGAGTCTCTTGGCCGGTAACAGACGTTGGGAGCTAGAGCGATATATGCTCGTTCTCAACTAAGGAATAATGATGTTTAATGGTAGTTTTAAAGGTTTTGTGTACACGTTTGCTTGGTACATTTTAGTTCCAGTATTATGTTTTCGAGTTTTCAGTTTAAGCATGAGATTTATGTCTTTATTAAGTCACTCACTGGGCTTCTAGCTCACGTTTTGAAATGTTTTTCTTTTCAGGTAGCGATCAGTTCCCAAAATACTTTTCCGCTGCTGCTTTGCCACTCAAAGAAACAAGTTGAAGGAAGTGTAATTGAAAACCTGTATTAGTTAATACATATGTGTCTGTCTAGTGACTAGTATACTAGATGAGGCTCACTAAGTTGTAATATTCATGTATGAAAAATGCTGCGAAACCCTGTAATGTAAATGTGTTAAGTTCTGAGTTATATGTTGGTATATTTATGATGTGTATGTATTCAGGGTTTGAGTAAAAGTTAACAGATTAGTTAGGTAGTAAGTGCCAGCAAAAGGGTTGGTAACTGCTGCAGTCACCATTCCATCCAGGTTAAGAGGGTAATCTGGAGTGGGGTGTGACATGCTATTTTGCATGCAGCGTCACTTGTATGCATTAGGTTAGTATCTTATCATAAGTACTCGTCATTACAATAAGCTTATGGCCATAAGCCAAATATTTCCCATCTAAGAATTTTTGGATGTGCAGTATATATTCCAATTGCTCTACCACAACGTACAAAGATGGGTTCTCAAAAGAGGTTTGAAATATATATTGGATATGATTCTTCATCAATTATCAAATATTTTGAACCTTTGACGGGTGATGTATGCATTGCACGATTTATTGATTATCATTTTAATGAGACAAAATTTTCAATATTAGGGGGGAAATTAAGAAATTAGAAAAAAAAATTACATGGAATGCATCGTTATTGTCTCATTTAGATCCCCATACAAATCAATGTGAACTTGAAGTTCAGAAAATAATTCATTTACAAAAAAATAGCAAGTCAGTTACCAAATGCATTTATAGATGCAAAGAAAGTTATTAAATCACATATACCAGCTGCAAATGTTCCACCGAAAATTGATATCCCAATACGGCAAGTTGTAGCTAATGAGTCTGGAACACGCCAAAAGTGCCAATAGGTTCCAAAGATAAAAATCCTAGAAAAAGAAAAATAATTAGTAGTTAAGAAGACTTGGTTGAGGATGTAAATACTCATGAAGAAATCCTTGACATGACTAGTGAGAAAGGTGAAATACCTAAGATAATAATGAGATTTCAATAAACTATGTCATGATAGGAAAAATATGGAAACGAACTAATGCAGTTATTGACAACATTTTTGCGTATAATGTTGCTCTTGATATTGTATCTAAAAATGAGGATCCTGAACCAAAATCTATTGAAGAATGTCATCATCGAAAAGATTAGCTTAAGTGGAAAGAAGCAATCGAGGCAAAATTAAACTCACTTTCAAAACATCGAATTTTTTTATCAATAGTCCAAACACCAAAAGGTGTTAAACCTATGAGATACAAATGGGTATTTGAGAGGAAAAAATTGAAAATAATGAGGTCAAAAGATATAAAGCAAGACTAATTGCACCAGGTTTTTCATAAAGACCTAGTATTAATTATGAAGAGACATATTCCCCGGTAGTGGATGCAATTACGCTAAGATATTGCATCTTATGAATATAGTCAAAACATATTTATATGGATCTCTTAATAGTGATATTTATATGAGAATCCCATAAAAATTTAAGGTACCTCACACATATAAATCAGATTCTCGAGAATTGTATTCAATAAAGTTACAGAGATCGCTATATAGATGAAACAATTAGGACGAATGTGGTACAATTGTCTGAGTGGATATTTGTTGAAAGAAGGAACCAAAATAATCCAATATATCCGTGTGTTTTTATAAAGAAATCACAGTCAGGATTTGCAATTATAACTGTATATGTTGACTTAAATATAATTAGAACTCTCAAAGAGCTTTCAAAGGCAATAGAATATCTTAAGAAAGAATTTGAGATGAAAGATATAAAAAAAGAAAAAGAAAATTTTGTCTTGGTTTACAAATTGAGCATTTAGCATATGGGATATTTGTTCATCAGTCAACTTATACAGAAAAATTTTTGAAAAGATTTTATACGGACAAAACACATCCATTGAACATTCTAATAGAAGTTCGTTCAACGTCAGGAATGATATATGTTGACCTCGAGATGATAATGAAGAACTGGTCTTGAAGTACTATATCTTAGTGCAATTTGTGCACTTATGTATCTTGCTAATAATACAAGACCAGATATTGCATTTTCAGTAAATTTATTGTCTAGATATAGTTCTTCTCCAACAAAAAAACATTTGAATGGAATTAAGCATATACTATGTTATCTTCGATGAATGGTTGATGTGGGTTTGTTTTATGCAAATAAATCAAATTTTGATCTAGTTGGTTATGCAAATTCTGATCTGATTCACACAAAACTAGATCTCAAACAGGTTATCTATTCATATGTGAAGGAATTGTTGTATCATGACAGTCAATGAAAAAACCATAACGATTACTTCATCAAATCATGCTGAAATTCTTGCAATTCACAAGGTTAGCCGAGAATGTGTATGGCTAAGATCAATGACTCAACACATTCGTGAAACATGTGGCTTGTCTTCTAATAAAAATCTTTCGACAATATTATACGACGACAACACAACATGCATATTCCAAATCAAAGGAGGATATATTAAAGGAGAAAGCATAAAACATATTTCACCAAAGCTTTTATGCACTCATGATCTTGAAGAGAATGGTGACATCACTGTACAATAAATTTGTTTGAAAGATAACCAGACAGACTTATTTACAGAATCATTACCAACCGTAACCTTTGAGAAATTGGTGCACAACATTGGAATGCAACGACTTAGAGATCTTAAGTGATATTTTCATGAGGGGGAGTAAATATATCGTATTCTTTTAGAAGTATATATTATATGAAATATGTACTTTTTTTCCCCTTCACTTGGGTTTTTTTCCATTGGATTTTTCCTGCTAAGATTTTAATGAGGCATATTTCATACATATAATGGACATCTAAGGGGAGTATTATAAATATTATAATATGTGTTAGATAGATGCCTAAGCATAGTGTCAAAAGTCAAGTGTCCTCATTCCACTACCACATGTGTTGTGAATGAACTCTTAAAAACAGAGAACCTATGAGCAGAAGCAGATCGTTCCAAACCCCATTGTGAAAAAACATGAACATTTACAATCCAACAGAATAATTATGCATTAAATCTAAATTACAACATGCTTCAAAAAGAAAATACTAGAGATCGAGTAAACGTACCCTTGAAGAACCTTTTCTTATTATATTTCCTCAATCAATCAACCCAACGTTCAACAACACGAATGCCACGGGAACAAATCTGTAAACTACACGAACTGGTAAAATCTCGAACATAATCAAGTAACACTCGACCCTCGACCCTCGAACAACAACTTGACACTACCATGAGGCTACCTTGGTATTCTCGGTGTGAGAATCCATGAGGTATGGGCTCTATATGGATTTAGTAGAGGGAAAGAGGAACTAAACGATCGGGTAGATGATCGAGTAAGTGGGAGAAGACTGAAGTCTATCGTGTAGACTTGGGTACTCTATCGTTTAGCAGTGAGTAACTATCGTACAGTATACTCTTTCTTTGATCGTTTACTCTCTCAAAGCTATCATATAGCTTTTTCTTTATGCATGTTGGATTATGAGAAAATGAAAATGATTTTCATTTTATCCATCAGTTACTAAAAACTTATTATACCTTTCCACTTAGTTGGTTATTAGGAGAAAAAACCAAAATCAATTATCTCATAATTAATTTTTTTATAAATAAATATAACAACTAATTTATTATATTATATTTGTAAACTATAGTTTTAATATCACATCTCATGCAATATATAAACCATAGTCATTTTTCTCTTTTGTGGCATTTAATATAAATTATATTTATATTAATTCCTCCAAATAATGTATTTAATACATCAAATCAATTATATCACATATAATTGAATCAATTTAGTTATATCACATATAATCAAATTCTCTCTTGTTAATTTGAACATTTCAAATTAACCCAAAAACTGATTCTCAACATGAATCCATTGAGCTACCAAAGGGACCTTATGGACCTGTAGCTTGAAGCTCCAAACGGTATGTGAACTGTTGGGCATCCGTTAACTCTTTAATCACGATATCAACCATCCGTTAACTGTTGGGCATTCCACTAGAGATCGACAGCTGCACTCTTCGCACTACAGATATATTTCTATGTTCATCAGATATAACCAATCAATAGTACATGACCCTTCACAAATCGCTCGTAAGTACAGCTGGGCCAACTTACCATTTTGCCCCTATAGTTACATCTAACTCCTTAAGTAACATTGATTTCTCTAATGAACAATACATCATAGTCCTACTATGAGTAAACTCTTCTCGAGCCAAGAGAAGGTGTGGTACCACATTGTTCAAGCCCCAGAATCAGCCTTAAAAGGAGCAATTTATCTACTTACCCATGCTTCGGGGAACGAGTGAATTTCGTCTTGTGTAGCTGAGTTCGCAGCTCCCCTTTCAAACGAATCCCCAAAGTGGTAGGTTTGAGTCAGCGATCTGGCCACTCGCACCCATGTAAATCAAAGGACTGCCCTCATAGGCAGGAGTTTCTAACTCACTCAGGATCAAGGTCATGTTACCTATGGTCATCCTAGTGAAATGAAAGTCTCTCTCATGAACGGCGTTATATAATGAGACTAAAATTTTGTGGTCCGGTCTTATACAAATTCTTTTGTATAGAGCATCCCCGCTCACATATCTAACACATGAATGGTCAGGATTAGACCATTTGTAGCACTTTACAACACTTGTAACATCTACAAAGCTGGCCACACTCGTAGCATCACCAGGATAAGGTTTCCCTCCTTTATCCATATACTACAGACCATTTAGGTTATCACTTAAAGCACGATCCACGTATATGTCTCCACATACATGCTTAAGTTACAACGATAACCAGGGATCTTAGTTTATTGGTTTGTGGTTAATACAACTAAAATATCTTATATTTCATATACTGAAGTGAATAAAATATCTCACATTATAAATCACCAAATGTTTGTCCATACAGGTGTTTATAAACTACAGAACCCTACGAGATTTAGAGCATCAACCCCAACAATCTCCCACTTGTCCTAAAGCTAGTGGGATATAAAAGATAATTACAAGTACAAAACAATAAACTTGGGCACAAAGGCCCAGTACAACAATACTCCAACTTGCCCTAGTCCAACCACCTATGCTCTGTAGGTAACCCTCAAACACTGTAGTCATGAGAGCCTTCATAAACAGATCAACAATGTTGTGCTCTGAAGCTATCTTTGTGATTTTCATGTCCCCTCGATGCACAATCTCTCTGATGAGATGGTATTTTCGCTCAATATGTTTGCCGCAATTGTGACTCCGAGGCTCTCTAGAATTTGTCACAACACGACTATTATCACAATATAGGGTGATGGGCCTAGACATGGAACAATTTCCAGATCAGGCAGGAACTTCCTGAGCCAAACGGCCTCCTTAGCAGCTTCACAAGTTACTATATACTCAGCCTCCATGGTGGAGTCAGAGATGCACCCCTGCTTAGTGTTTCACTATACTACAACTTCTCCATTAAGAGTGAACACTAATCCTGAAGTGAATTTATGAGAATCCTTGTCAGTCTGAAAATTAGAGTCCATGTATTCTGTAAGGATCAAATCCTTAGAAACATACACAAACATTTAGTCCCTCATTCTCCAAAGATACTTGAGGATATTCTTGACGGTTGTCCAGTGACCCTGTCATGGATTAGACTGATAGCTACTAACTATCCTCACAATGTACAGATGTCAGGTCTAGTACATAACATTGCGTACATCAAACTGCCAATGGCAGATGCATAGGGGACTCGTCTCATTTCCTCAACCTCTTGAGGAGTCTTACGACACTGCTCCTTAGTCAATGTAACTCCATGCCAAAAAGGCAAAAGGCCCTTTTTGAAGTTCTTTATCGAGTACTTGATCAGCATCTTGTCAATATACGATGTCTGAGACAGTGCTAGCACATTGTTCTTTCAATCTCAAAAGATCTGAATCCCAAGAACAAACTGAGCCTTTCCCAAATCTTTCATTTGGAATTGGATCACTAGCCAGTTCTTAACTGAAGTCAGTAAACCTACATCATTCCCAATTAGTAGGATATCGTCGACATATAACACTAGGAAAACTACTGAACTATTGATGATCTTCTTGTAGACACAAGGCTCATCAACATTTTGGTCAAAGCCATAAGATTTGATCGCAATATCAAACCTTATGTACCAAGTTCGAGATGCCTATTTCAGTCTATAAATGGACCGATTCAGCTTGCAAACCTTTTGCTCTTGACCTTGGGCTATGAATCCCTTGGGTTGTACCATGTAAATGATCTCCTCAAGATTACCATTTAGAAAGGCAGTCTTGACATCCATTTCTCATATCTCATAGTCATAATATGAGGCAATGGATAGGAGGATGCATATAGACTTAAGCATGGCAACAGGCGAGAAAGTCTCCTCATAGTCAACTCTCTCTACATGGGTATAACCCTTTTGCCATAAGTCTAGCCTTAAAGGTTTGCACCTTCCCATCAGCACCTCGTTTCCTCTTGTTGATCCATTTACAACCTATAGGTTTAACCTCATCAGGTTGATCGATAAGATCCCAAACTAAGTTGAAGTACATAGACTCCATCTCGAGATCCATGGCTTTGACCCATTCATCTCTGTCAACATCCTCAATTGCCTTCTTATAAGACAACGGATCCTCAACCTTGCCTTCGGCTACCATAGCCAAGATTTCTGTTAAACCCATATAGCGAACAGGTGGGTTCGCAACCCTCCCACTATGTTGAGGTTCCCTCAACTCTTGAGGTGGATGTGCTCGACTAGATGAATTCCTATCAACAACCCTTGTTGATGTAGCAAGCTCTTCAACAACTCTTGTTGAAGTTTCAGTAGTTTCTTTGAAAATCTCACTCAACATGATTTTACTTCTTGGATTGTGCTTCCTTATATGATCCTCCTCAAGGAAGGCAGCGTTTGTCAACATAAACACCTTGTTTTCCTTAGGGTCATAAAAGTAACTCCCTCGTGTTTCTTTAGGGTAGCTTACAAATAGGCACAACCTCGAACGTGATTCCAGTTTCTTAGGATTAGCCTCAAGCACATGTGTTGGACAACCCCAGATGCGGAAGTGACACAAACTAGCTTTACGCTCGTTCTACAACTCCAAAGGTGTTATGGCAACACTCTTGGAGGGAACAAAATTCAGGATATAAGCTACAGTCTCTACTGCAAAACCCCAAAACGAGTCCGGTAAGGAAGTGTAACTCATCATCGATCGAACCATGTCTAATAGGGTTCTGTTTCTCCTCTCCGATACACCATTCTACTGAGCTGTACCAGGTGCTGAGAGTTGGGAAATGATTCCATGTTCTATCAAATAGTTCTGAAATTCTGAATCCAAAAACTCTCCACCTCGATCAGATCGAAGTGTTTTAATCTGTTTATCTAATGGTTTTTCAACTTCAACCTTGAACTCTTTGAACTTTTCAAAGGATTCTGACTTATGTTGTATCAAATAAACATACCCATACCTCGAATAATCATCATTAAAGGTAATGAAATACTCGTAGTCTCTTCTGGCTCGCACATTCATTGAACCACAAATTGTTGGGATTGGTGTCCTAATTCTCCCGGAGTCTCGTAGTTTGTAAACTTTGTATATATTGTTATGAATAAAATAAGAATTATTTTATTTACATTTACTCATATTCAATAAACAAAGATATGTGGTTATTGTATGTAAACTTAATCATGTATAGGAGATATACAAGAGGATCATGCCTTAAGTAATAACCTAAAAGGTCTGTAGTATAAGGATAAAAGAGGGATACCTTATCCTGTTGACACTATGGATATGGCCCGCTTTGTAGAGGTTTACAAGTGTTGTGAACTACTACAGATGGTCTGATCCTGACCATTCATGTAGAGACATGCAAGCAGGGGTGTCTTATACAAAGAGTTTGTATAAGACCGGACCATGAGATGATTCGTCTTTGTATTTAACACCATTGATAATTGAGACTTACATCTCATTTAAATGACCATAGGTGACATGACCTTAATCCGGAGTGTTTTGGGAACTTCTACCTATGAGGGTGATCCTTTGATTAGTATGGGTGAGAGTGGCCAGATTGCCAACTCAACATGCCTATCTTTTTGGGGATTTGTCTGATTGAGAAGCTGGAAACTCAGTTACACAAGACGGAATTCACTCCTTCCCCGAAGTAGGGGTAAGTTGATAGATTACTCCCTTAAGGGCTGATTCCGAGTCTTGAACATAGTGGCCACATCCTCTCTTTCAAAGAAAAGACCCAGTCATAGTAGGACTATGACTTATGTTCATTAGAGGAATCAGTGGTACTTAAGGAGTTAGATGTAACTATAGGGACAAAACGATAAATTGGCTCAACTGTACTTACGAGCGATCTGTGAAGGGTTATGGCACCGTTGATTGGTTGATATGGACATAAAAATATATTTGTAGTGAAGAGAGTACAGTTGTTGGTCTTTAGTGAAGTGCCCAGCAATTAACAGATGGTGGATCCCGTGACTAAAGAGTTTAGTCAGTTGTTCATGTACTGTTGGATCTTCAAGCTACAGGTCCATAAGGTCCCCTTGGTAGCTTAATGAATTCAAGTTGAGAATCAGTTCTTGGGGTTGATTTAAAGTGTTCAAATTAACAAGAGAAAATTCAATTATATATGATATAATTAGTGTGATGTATATGACATTAGGGATGATGCCCTAAACGCTCATGTCCTGTAGTTGTAAACACGGTTTTGAACAAATGCTTATGATGTATAATATATGATATTTTCTTCACTTAATTGCCTATGAACATTGGATTTGAGGGCAGTCCTTTGATTTGCATGGGTGCGAGTGGTCAGGTCGCCGACTCAATCCTACCACTTTGGAAATTCATCTGATTTGGGAGCTGAGATCTCAGCTACACAAAATGGAATTCACTCATTTCCGAAGTAGGGGTAAGTAGATAGATTGCTCCTTTAAGGGCTGATCCCGGGGCTCGAACGATGTGGCGCCATACACTTTCTCATAGCTCAAGAGGTGTCCATACATAGTAAGACTATGTTGTCAGTGGTACTTAAGGAGTTAGATGTAACTACAGGAGTAAAACGGTAAATTGGCCCAGCTGTACTTTCGAACATCTGTGAAGGATTATCGTACTATTGATTGGTTATATCTGATGGACACAGAAATATATCTGTGGTAAGAAGAGTTCAGCTATCGGTCGTTAGTAGAATGCTTGGCAATTAACGGATGGTGGATCTCGTGACTAAAGAGTTTAATCAGCTATTCATGTACTGTTGAAGCTTCGAGCCATAGGTCCATAAGGTTCCCTTGGTAGCTTAATGGATTCAAGTTGAGAATCAGTTTTTGGGTCAATTTGAAATGTTCAAATTGACAAGAGGGAGTTCGATTATATATGATATGATTGAACTGGTTAATTGTATTTGATATGATTGACTTTATGTATGAGATACATTAATTGAAGGAAAATGGATATAAATATGATTTATATCTAGTGGAGGAGAAAACACTATGGTTTATATGTGATATTAAACTATAGATTAATGAATATAATATGACTATATTTATTATTTTTAATTGGACAATTATTGGATAATTGGGCTGTTGTTTTCTCCATAACTGTGTGATAGTGAGAAGTTTAATTCAGTTTTCGTAACTGAAGAATAAAATGAAAATCGTTTTCATTTTGCAAGATATCGGTCATTCGCTCAAGTAAAGTGTATACTGGCTATCACTTAGTAAACTGAGAGACTATATGATAGCTTAAAGTTACTACACGATCGTATACTCGTGCACATCTTTCTAAACGATCGCCTAAGTTTTACTAAATGATCATCTAGTGCCCAGGCGTTTACTAAACGATCGTCTATACGATCGCAGACTTTTTACTACATGATCATGTACTTCTTCTAAACGATCAAGCATTGTCTATATGATAGACCTTGCCATTCTCCCACTTGCTTGGTCATTGCATACAATCTTCTTTCCTCTTTCCCTCTACCAAATTCCAACAGAGCCCACACTTTGGATTTTCACACCGAGAATACCGATGGTTCTAAGTGGTGGTGTCATCCCCATTCTTTTGGTCGTGTGGAGGCTATTCGTGAGTAGACGATCGGAGTTTTGGTGAACAATTGCTTGGACGTTCCAGCGAGAGCGAGAGCAGTAGTTCCCTTGGAGAGAACGAGTTTTTTTGTGGAGAAGTGTTCTTCAACTGTTACGTATTTTTTGTTCTCTTATTTTTAGTTTGAAAGCAAGTCGATAATTTGTTGTTTAATGCATATTTCTTCTGTTTGAATGTAAATGTGGTAATTCTGTCACAATGTATTTGGAACAATCCGCTTCCGCTCAGAGGTACTCTTGTATAAGAGTTCCTTCATGAGTTACATCAAGTGGAGGATTAATGTAAATATGATTTACATTAAGTACCATAAAATAGAAAAAGAACTATTGTTTGTATGTTTCATGAGATGAAATATTAAAACTATAGGTTATAAATATAATATGGTAAGTTGGTTATCTTAATTATTTATAATATATTAATTATTTGATAATTAAATCTTTTTCTCTAATAACCGATTGAGTAGGAGGTTATTGGTGGTTTTATGGTAACCGTGAGATAAAAAGGAAAAATGTTTTCCTAATTTTAAGGAGTTGACACTTTCGGAAAGAACTTATAGATAAGCTATCAGGTGAAAGTGTTTCACTAAGCGATAGTGTGCAGAGACTAAAAGATCGTGGAGCATTGACTATATGATAGTTCATCAGCTGATCGTAGCTAAACGATCACGTGGCTAAGTCTATATGATAGACTGCCATTTACTACAGGATCGAACACATCGTCTATATGATAGATGCTTCTCATCTCCCACTTGATCGATCGTCTACACAATCGTTATCCTCCAGTCTCTTCCTCAAGCCAAGTTTATACAGAGCCCACAACTCCTGGATTCTCACACCTAGAATACCAAGGTAACCATTGTAATGATGTCCTCACTCAACTCGATTGGTGTCGAGGAGTCGTTGGTTGTTTGTTGTGTTCGTGCTGTTGATCGTGCTATGCACCGATCGTTGCATTCATGTTATTGTGCTGTGGACGTTTGTAGATTGATCGAGGGAGTTTGAAGAACGGTTCTTCAAAGGTATGCATACTCTATCCCTTGATTCTATCGTTTAGCATGTTGTAATTTTTTTTTGTGCATGACCTGTTAGTTTCCGTTTTAAGATTATGATTGTTTATGTCCAACTCGAATGAAATTTGGAACAATCCTTCCGCTGCTCATGAAATCCTCATGCTTGATTTCCTTCAATTGATATCAGAGCCAGGTTGTTCTGATATTCCAAATTTCATTTCTCTTTTGAACTTCTCTTATAGTCATGGTGGGTTTTAAGGTTCTGCATTGCGTTTAAGGGTTAAATGCGCTTGTGGATGTGTTGATGAATGTTTACGGGTTAATTACCTCTGTTTAAAGCTTTCTTTTCTATTACAAAATGTTAATTTGTAAGGGCCCTTACATTTTTGGGCATAATTAACAACAATCAAGTCTGTAATTCAAAGTGTTTAAGTTTGTTGAGTCATTCGTGATGAAGTTTCAAAGCATTGAGATGCAGTTCTCATCGAGGAAGAAGACCAAAGGTTGGTCGTATCGTGTAGCCTAAGGTAAATGACGTGTAGAAAAGTTTTGCGCGATCATGTAGTATTTACTAAACGATCGTTTAACATAGGGGTAAAGCGTTTTCTCTATCGTGTAGCGTTGGTTGCTTGATCGCGTGGATGCTGGAGGTAAACGATCACGTAGAGCATTTGATGCTCATCGTTTAATAAAAGGCGTGCGCACTAAACGATCGTGTAGTTAGCATGCCTCATCGCATAGTCACTGACTACACGATCATGCGGTATACGATAACTCGTGCTTGCTCAGCGATCGTTTAGACGATTGTGCTTCACCACATCGTTGTCATTTAGTCGATCACTTAAGGCTTGCGTTGCACATTACATGCTGCACAATTGCATGCCTTCATACTTCATCACATAGTAAAAGGTACACGATCGTTGCTAAATGATCATTTAAGCTTATAAAGCATTGGTAAACGATTGAGTAAAGTGTTTATTCTTTCGTGTAGGCGATCACAAGGATTTGGTACAAGATCAAGGAGACATGTTTCTTTGGCCGGACGGTTCAAGACCCGGTCGCCTATTTGAACCGGAGACTTTTTGCTATTTGTAATAGTTAGCTTTGGTTTTGAGGATTTGAGGTTAATTATCCCGATTCATCAACTTTTATTTAATGTACATGTGATGTATGCTGGTTTATATAATATAGTGTATGACATATAGAATTGAAACCCACCTTAGGTTATGCAATTATTCATGATTCATATATTATAAGTGTTATAATATAGCTTTTGGCATGATGAAATTACAGGAGAGCATGCGCATGCGCATGCATCATGAAATATAAAAGTTATATTTATGCATGCAATAAGCATATTCATGCATCATCTTTCTATTATAAGAATTATAGTATAAGAGTGAATGGAAGCATGTTTGCTTGGTTCATTGCTTGGTTGTATAAGTGTTACATAAAAGTAGCAATGAATGAACAAAGCATAGAGCATGACACTTAGGCTTGTTTGTAAATGTTATGAATGCCTTGTATGTGTTTGCTCCGCGTTGTGGATGGTTTTGGTTGTTTCTGTTATAAGCGTTATAATGGAAATTAGAACTAAAATCGATAAGAAAGAGTTGCATACGAACTTAGGCGAACTCATGTTTTAAAAGGGTTTTAAAATTGGATTGAGATAGACCTAAGTTCAAGGTTGTAATGCGATTAGATACCTAAGTTTAATATTTTAAATCGGTTTAATAAGATTAAATTGATTGGTATAAAAGATTAAAATTGTATTAAATCTATCTATAAGAGACCTTTTCTCTAAGACGGGTTCTGCCTCGGCTGGGGTACTTAAGCTGATAGAAACGAAACCTGTCTCTTATACACATCTAGATGTGTATAAGAGACAGGTATGTGTTTGCTCCGCGTTGTGGATGGTTTTGGTTGTTTCTGTTATAAGCCTGTCTCTTATACACATCTAGATGTGTATAAGAGACAGGTTTTTGCATGAGTCAATATCAAGGTGAATGGAGAGAGTATTTATAGTAAGCGGGTGAAAGGTGTGTGTCAACACGTCCTACAATCTCCTTCATTGGTTCACACCGTGAGATCATTCTTGCACTCCCTTGTTGCGCTTTGGGAGCGTCCCCCTTCTGATGGGTTTTGTGCAGTTGGTCAATATCAAGGTGAATTCTAGAAATGGATAGGGTCACTTTAGTTTTTACCCCAATCGGATTTTTTTCCTTCAGATTGGCTGCTTGGGGTGGAACTCTAGGGCCTAAAATTATGGGTCACACTTATGCGAAATTGTTTATCGAGTTAATTTCTTGCCCAAATCAATGATGGCTAGTCGTTATAGGAGCAAAAGTTGTTCTAGTATTAATGGCTGGTTGAGAATGTCTCAATTTAGAGGAGGGATAAATTGACCACACTTTGATAGCTTTTGTCCTAAACCTTTGAAGTGTCATTGCGAAACTAGATGTCACACGAGGTTCATTTCAGTTTTGCTAAACCGTATTGGATGTCGTTTGTTTTTCAATGAGTATTTGCTTAAAACCTAATGTAAGTCAATGTGTTTCTTTTTCAGCAACATGAATGTTTTTCTGTTAAATGCCTCTAGTTTGACCGATTATATATAGTGGAAAGAGTCTATTAAAACATATTTCGTGGTAAATGATATCGAGTTTGTCATGGTTGAGAAGTATCCTCAAGTCTCGACCCTTGATGCACCACGAAATGTCGGAGGCGTGGATGAAGGCTAATTCATTGGCTCGACTTCACATTTTGGCTAGTATACCTAATGCGTTGGCCAAAAGGGTTGAGAACATGGTCATTGCACGTGAGATCATGAACTCGTTGCAAGAATTGTTTGAACGTCAGTTCTCACTTTTCGAGCACAAAGGGATGGATGACAAAAAAATCAGTAGTGTCAATTCCCAAGTTAACCTCCAGTTAGAGAAAGCAAGTGTTGCTGACTCTAATAAAGTTCATTGATGAGAAGTGTTCTCTGAAATGAAACTGGGAGCTTATTTAGGTTTTCATATTGATCCCACTACTCTCCAAAAGAAGAGGAAGTCTAAAGACAGTCAATGTGATTTATTTGTCTTGGAGATGTGTTTGGTAGAGAATGATGATTTTGCCTGGATCCTTGATTCGGGTACTACTAACCACGTCAGTTCTTCCTACCAAGGATTTAATTCCTGGCAAACATTGCTATAGGGAGAGTTGACTCTTTGATTCGGTATTGGTGAGGTTGTTTCAGCCGTTGCTATAGGCAGGCTAAAGTTATTTTTGGACAAGAAACGTTATCTGTTACTGAATAATGTTTTTGTAGTTCCTCATATCAAGAGGAACTTAATCTCGGTTTCTTGTCTCGTTGAACAATGTTATACTGTCTCCTTTTCTGAGATTAAAGTGTTCATGTTCAAGAATGGTATGGAGATTGGTTTTGGTTCAATGGAAAATAACTTATATGTACTAAGGCCATTAGTCATAAAAGCCTTGTTTAATACTGAAATGTTCAGTATGGCGACAACAGCTAAAAGACCAAAGGTTTCTCCTAAGGAAAACGCCCATTTTTGGCATCTAAGGTTAGGTCACATCAACCTCAATAGGATTAAGTAGTTGGTGAAATGTGAACTTCTAAAGAGTTTAGAAGAAAACTCCTTGCCTGTGTGTGAATCATGCCTTGAAGGCAAGATGACCAAACAACCTTTTACTGGAAAAGGTTACAGAGTCAAGAAAACCTTGGAGCTTATACATTCAAACATCTATGGTTCAATGAGTGTTAGGGGTTGGTATGAATATTTCATCTCTTTCTTAGATGATTATTCAAGGTATGAGTATCTATACCTAATGCAATGTAAGTCTAAAACTCTTGCCAAGTTCAAGGAGTATAAAGTTGAAGTCTAAAATTTGTTAGGTAAGAAGATAAAAACACTACGTCTGATTGTGGTGGAGAGTATATGGACCTTGAATTCCAGAATTATATGATAGAACATGGAATCACTTCCCAACTTTCGACCCCAGGTACACCTCAGCAGAATGGTGTATCATAAAGGAGAAACAGAACCTTGTTAGACATGGTTCGGTCTATGATGAGTTATGCTCATCTTTCAGACTCGTTTTGGGGTTTTGCAGTAGAAACTGCATGTTACATTTTGAACAACGTTCCTTTGAAAAAGTGTTTCTTAAACACTTTTTGAGTTGTGAGAGGCCGTAAAGGTATTTACGCCACTTCAGGATTTAGGGATGTCCGACCCACGTGCTTGTGGCTAACCCAAAGATGTTGGAACCACGTTCGAAAGTTTGCCTCTTTATAGGCTACCCCAGGGAAACGAGGGATGGATAATTCTATGATCCAGGTGAGAATAAAGTGTTTATGTTGATAAATGCTATATTCTTTGAAGAAGATCACATCAGGGATCATAAACCACGAAGTAAACTTGTTTTACATGAGATTTCTAGTGAGACTACTGAGAGTTCAATAAAAGTTGTTGAACAGACTGACAGATCAACAAGAGTTGTTGATGTCAGTTCATCTAATCAACCATCTCAAGAGTTGAGACTGCTTCGACGTAGTAGGAGGGTTGTGCACCCACCAGAATGCTACATGGGTTTGACTGAAGTCCAGAACATCATTTCTGATGATGGGGTCGAGGATCCATTGTCTTATAAGCAAGCAATGGAGAATGTTGACAAAGATGAATGGATTAAAGCCATGAACCAGGAAATGGAGTTTATGTACTTCAATAATGTCTGGGAACTTGTGGATCAGCCTGATGGGGTAAAACCCTACAGGGTGTAAGTGGATCTACAAGCAAAAACGAGGTGTAGATAGAAAGGTACAGACCTTTAAGGCTAGACTCATAGCAAAGGGTTATACCTAGGTCGAGGGAGTGGACTATGAGGAAACTTTCTCACCTGTTGTCATGTTGAAGTCTATCAGGATACTCCTGTTTATAGCCACATGTTTTTATTATGAGATATGGCAAATGGACGTCAAGACTGCCTTTCTTAATGATAATCTTGAGGAGACCATCTACATGGCTCAACCAGAGGGGTTCATTGTTCCAGACCAAGAGCAAAGAGTTTCCAAGCTTAATAGGTCCATTTATGGGCTGAAACAAGCATCTAGATCGTGGAACATTAGATTTGATAGTGCGATCAAATCGTTTGCCTTTGATTAGAATATTGATGAGTCTTGTGTTTACAAGAAAATTATCAACAACTCAATAACTTTCCTGGTACTGTATGTGGATGATATCCTACTCATTAGGAATGATGTAGGTTTTCTGTCTAACAATAAAAAATGGCTAGCCGCCAAATTCCAAATGAAAAATTTGGGAGAGGCACAGTATGTTTTAGGAATCTAAATCATTCGGGATCATAAGAGCAAGAGGTTAGTCTTGTCTCAGTAATCGTACATTGATCAAATGTTGATCAGGTACAAGATGTAGGATTCCAAAAGAAGTTAATTACCCTTCAGGCATGGAATTGTTTTGTCTAAGGATCAATGTCCTAAGACACCTCAAGAAGTTTAGAAGATGAGACAGATTCCCTATGCTTCGGCTATTGGAAGCTTAATGTATGCAATGTTATGTACTAGATTTGATATTTGCTATGCAGTAGGGATTGTCAGTCTTTATCAATCCAATCTAGGATTAGATCACTGGACGGCTGTCAAAACGATCCTCAAGTATCTTTGGAGAACGAGAAACTACATGCTCGTGTATGGAGATAAGGATTTGATCCTTATAGGATATACAGACCTTGGCTTTTAGACTGATAGAGATTCTCGAAAATCGACATTAGGGTCAGTTTTCACTCTGAATGGAGGGGCTGTAGTTTAGCGAAGCATCAAGCAAAGATGCATTGCGAACTTCACTATGGAAGCCAAATACGTAGCCGCTTGTGAAGTTGCTAAAGAGGCTATTTGGCTTAGGAAGTTCCTTACAGATTTAGAAGTTGTTCCAAATATGTCTTTTCCGACCATCCTCTATTATAATAACAGCGGGGCTGTGGCAAATTCAAAGGAACCTCGAAGTCATCGTAGAGGCAAGCATATAGAACGAAAATATAATTTGATCAGGGAGATTGTGCATCACGATGATGTGATAGTCACGAAGATCACATTGGAGCACAACGTTGCTGAACTGTTTACAAAGGCTCTCACGACTAAAGTATTCGAGGGTCATCTGAAGAGTCTGGGTCTACGGGACATGCGACATCATCTCTAGGGCAAGTGGGAGATGATACTAAGGTACAGAATATGCCCTACTTTATTGTATATTGTACTTGTTTTTTCATGTATTGTACATTAGTCTCCCGAGGCATTAGGACAAGTGGGAGATTGTTGGGATTGGTGTCCTAATTCTCCCGGAGTCTCGTAGTTTGTAAACTTTGTACACATTGTTATGAATAAAATAAGAGTTATTTTATTTGCATTTACTCATATCCAATAAACAAAGATCCGTGGTTATTGTATGTAAACTTAAGCATCTATATGAGATATACAAGTAGATCATGCCTTAAGTAATATCCTAAAAGGTCTGTAGTATAAGGATAAAGGAGAGGTATCTTATCCTGGTGACATTACGGATACAACCCGTTTGTAGAAATTTACAAGTGTTGTGAACTACTACAGATGGTTTGATCCTTACCATTCATGTGGAGACATTTATAAGACCGAACCACGAGATGATTTGTCTCTGTATATAATGCCGTTGATACTAGAGATTTACATCTCACCTAAATAACCATAGGTGACATGACCTCAATCCTGAGTGTCTTGGGAACTCTTGCCTTTGAGGACAGTTCTTTGATTAGTATGAGTGAGAGTGGCCAGATTGCCAACTCAACATGCCTACCTTTTTGGTGACTTGTCTGATTTGGGAGCTGGGAACTCAGTTACACAAGATGGAACTCAGTTACCCCGACACAGGGGTAAGTAGATTGATTGCTCCCTTAAGAGCTGATTTCAGTTCTTGAACATAGTGGCCACATCCTCTATTTGGAAGAGAGGACCCAGTCATAGTAGGACTATGACTTATGTTCATTAGAGGAATCAGTGGTACTTAAGAAGTTAGATGTAACTACAGGGGCAAAACGATAAATTGGCCCAACTTTACTAACGAGCGATCTATGAAGGGTTATTGTAGTGTTGATTGGTCGATATGGACATAGAAATATATCTGTAGTGAGGATAGTGCAACTGTCAAACTTTAGTGGAGTGCCGGATAGTTAACGGATGGTGGATCCCGTGACTAAAGAGTTTAGTCAGTTATTCACGTACCGTTTGAGCTTCAAGCTATAAGTCCATAAGGTCCCCTTGGTAGCTCAATGAATTCAAGTTGAGAATCAGTTCCTGGGGTTGATTTGAAGTGTTCAAATTATCAAGAGAAAATTCAATTACATATGATATAATTGGTGTGATGTATGAGATACATCAAGTGGAGGATTAATGTAAATATGATTTACATTAAGTACCATAAAATAGAAAAAGAACTATGGTTTGTATGTTTCATGAGATGAAATATTAAAACTGCAGATTATAAATATAATATGGTAAGTTGGTTATCATATTTATTTATAATATAATAATTATTTGATAATTAAATTCTTTTCTCTAATAACCGATTGAGTGGGAGGTTATTGATAGTTTTATGGTAATCGTGAGATAAAAAGGAAAAATATTTTCCTTATTTTAGGGAGTTGCCACTTTTAGAAAGAACTCACGGATAAGCTATCAAGTGAATGTGTTTCACTAAGCGATAATGTGCAGAGACTAAGTGATCGTGGAGCATTGACTATACGATAGTTCATCAGCTGATCGTAGTTAAACGATCGTGTGGCTAAGTCTATATGATAGGTTGCCATTTACTACATGATCAAGCACATCATCTATACGATAGACAATTCTCATCTTCCACTTGCTCGATCGTTACACGATCATTGTCCTCCAGTCTTTTCCTCAAGCCAAGTTCATACAGAGCCCACAACTCCTAGATTCTCACACTTAGAATACCAAGGTAACCATTATGGTGGTGTCCTCACTCAACTCGATTAGTGTTGAGGAGTCGTTGGCCGTTCGTTGTGTTTGTGTTGTTAATCGTATTGTGTACCGATCGTTGTGCTGTGGATTCTTGTAGATTGATAGAGGGAGTTTGAAAAATGGTTCTTCAAAGGTATGCATACTCTATCCCTTGATTCTATCGTTTAACATGTTGTAATTTTGTTTTGTGCATGACTTGTTAGTTTCCGTTTTAAGATTGTGATTGTTTATGTTCAACTCAAATGGAATTTGGAACGATCCTTCTGCTGCTCATGTAAATCCTCATGCTTGATTTCCTTCATAAAGGTCTGAATGCACTAACTATAGAGGCTCTTTGGCTCTATAACCTTTTCTAGTAAAAGGTCTTTTAGTCATCTTGCCTTCAAGGCATGACTCACACACAGGTAAAGAATTGGCTTCTTACTCGTTTAAAAGTTCAGTCTTCACTAACCTCTCAATCTTATTGAGATTGATGTGCCCCAAACGAAGGTGCCAAAGTTGGGCATTTTCTTTAGGAGAAACTTTAAGTCGCTTGTTTTGAGTTACGGAAGATTTAAGCATCTCTATGTTATGGAGGGAATTTGTTGCTAATGGCCTTAGCACATACAAATTATTTTCAGTTTAGCTGAGCAGATCTCAACACCATCTTTCAGAATAAACACTTTATTAATTGAAAAATTGTATTTACATTCAAGCAAAGACTTTACAGAAATCAAGTTTCTTTTTAACTCGAGAACAACATACACATCATTCAAAATGATAAATCTATTATGTAAAGTCAACCAGAGGCCTCCCACTGCCATAGCTGAGACGATGTGTCTGGTGCCAACTAATATCGTCATCTCACCAGTCTCAAGAAGAAGGTGTAAACTTAGTTCCTGAGGTCGAACCTCGAAGGAACTTTTTAGATGATGAAGCAGCATTTGCTGCACCAACCTTCTTCTCCTTGCTTTTCAGCAAGGATTGGAATGTTTGCAACTTGTTGAGGAGAGTTGTAAAGGTGTAATCAACCCTGTTTATAACAATGTTGCTTACGAAGTGCAGGAAGCTTTTTGGAAACGTGTCCAGAATAATGATAACCAGGTTGCCCTCATCGATGCAAGCCCCGTTCATCTCCGCCACATTAAAGTGGACCATCATGTTCAGAACATGTTCTCGAATAGATGTATCATCCTTCATTTTGGAGTTGAAGATGAATTTTAGAGCTTCATGTTTGAGCTGCCCGGATGATTGTTCGAACATTCCCTTCAGATACTCCATGATCTCACTAGTAGAAACCATGGGCTCATGCTTCTTGGCCAAGACGTCGTTCAGGCTGGCCAAGATATAAGATTAGGCCTTCTCATTTGCCCGTGTCCATTTCTCATAAGCCTTCCAAACATTTCGAGTGGTGTTTTGAGTTGGAATAGGAGGACACTCCTCCGTAAGGACGAACCGGAGGTCATCGATGATAAGTATTGTGGTTATTGTATTCTTCCAACTAGCGTAGTTATCGCCAGTCAATTTGTCGACGGCTAAAAGAGCTAAAGTAACAGTTGCCATTAATTAAAAGTTGCTGAAAATAAGAACAAACTTAATAAGTCTATTTGCATTACCACTGTTAAGACCAATTTTAGGTTTTAGCAAAATAGTTCTTATGTACCCTAAGTGAAGTAGCATCTATTTTGCAATGATGCCTCAGCGAGGCAGGACAAAAGTCACCGTTGGGGTGATCAAGTGACCCTTCACTGGGATGAGACATTCCCAACCATTAGACAGAAACAACTCTTGTAACTGACTCTAACAGTCACCATTGTTCGGTCCATAATTTGTTAACAATCTTAACAATTTCGCGTAAGTGTAACCTCTTATTTTAGGCCCTAGAGTCCCGCCCTAATGTGCCCACCTAGGGAAAAAAATAAATTAGGACAAGAGACTAAAGCAACCTTATCCTTTTCAGGAGATTAGATAAAGAATTGTACAAATGCAACCATCCTTTAGGGGTGAAGGAAATCTAAACAAAGATCTCCATGAGCAGCAGAAGTGGATCATTCCAAATTCCATTTAGAATGAACACAACAATTACAGTCTTAAATGGAAATGAACAGATTATGCATAAACAGAAATTACAGCATGCTACAAGAGGATACAAGAGATAGAGTATGCGTACCTTTGAAGAACTATTCTTCAAGTATCCCTCGATCAGTCTCCAATGCATCCAAAGCAGCACTCGAACGCAATGAACAAAACATAACCTCCTTGAACGTCTGAATGCACCTCGAACCCAATCGAGTCCAACTCGATCCTCGAACTGAGTTAGAACACCACCATAAGTGTTACCTTGGTATTCTCGGTGTGAGAATCCAAAAGTTATGGGCTCTTTATGATCTTGGATTGAGGAAGATAGGAGGTATACGATCGAGTAAGTAGGAGATATGAAGATTGTCTATCATATAGACGATGTACTCGATCATTTAGAAGATGAAGCCTATCGTATAGACTTTGCTACTCGAGCGTGTAGCAACGATCAACGAGTAACTATCGTATAGTCAACTCTTAGCTTGATCCTGTATACTATCAACGGCTATCGCTTAGTAAAAACACTTTTTACTTGATAGCCTTTTTCGTAAGATTTTTTTGAATGATTTATCTACTAATTTTGGAAAATAATTTTCTTTTTTATCTCATGGTTACCATAAAACTTCCAATAACCTCCCACTCAATTCGGTTATTAGAGAAAAAGAATTAATTATCATATAATTAATATATTATAAATTAAATATGATAACCAACTTATCATATTATATTTATAACCTATAGTTTTAATATTTCATCATATGAAACATATAAACCATAATTCTTTTTCTATTTTACGGTACTTAATATAAATCATATTTATATTAATTCCTCTAATTAATGTATCTAATACATCATATCAATTATATCACATATAAGTAAATTTCCTCTTGTTAATTTGAACACTTCAAACTAAACCAAAATCTGATTCTCAACTTGAACCCATTGAGTTATCAAGGGGACCTCATGGACCTATAGTTTGAAACTCCAACGGTACGTGAATAACTGACTAAACTCTTTAGTCACAAGATCCACCATTCATTAACTGTTGGTCACTCCACTAAAGACCGACAGCTGCACTCTTCGCACTACATATATATTTTTGTGTTCATATGACCAATCAACAGTGCCACAACCCTTCATAAATCGCTCGTAAGTACAGTTGGGCCAATTTTCCGTTTTGCCCCTATAGTTACATCTAACTCCTTAAGTACCACTGATTCCTCTAATGAACAATAAGTCATAGTCCTACTATGACTGAGTCCTCTCTTTTAAAGAAAAGGTGTGGCCACTATGTTCAAGACCCGGAATCAACCCTTAAGGGAGCAATTTATCTACTTACCCCTACTTAAGAAAAAG
Source organism: Benincasa hispida (assembly GCF_009727055.1). NCBI lineage: Eukaryota > Viridiplantae > Streptophyta > Magnoliopsida > Cucurbitales > Cucurbitaceae > Benincasa > Benincasa hispida. Next base: position 11,429,383 of record NC_052359.1, read on the forward strand.
AGTGAATTCCGTCTTGTGTAGTTGAGTTCCCAGCTTCTCAATCAGACGAATCCCTAAAAAGGTAGGCTTGTTGAGTTGGCAATCTGGCCACTCTCACCCATACTAATCAAAGGACTGCCCTCATAGGCAGGAGTTTCCAACTCACTCAGGATTAAGGTCATGTTACCTATAGTCATTTTAGTGAAATGTAAGTCTCAATTATCAACGGCGTTATATAAAGAGACTAATCATCTCGTGGTCTGGTCTTATACAAACTTTTTGTATAAGACACCCCCGCTCGTATGTCTTCACATGAATAGTCAGGATCAGACCATTTGTAGCACTTTACAACACTTGTAACATCTACAAAGCGGGTCGTATCCGTAGTGTCACAAGAATAAGGTATCCTTCCTTTATCCTTATACTACAAATCATTTAGACTATTACTTAAAGCATGATCCACTTGTATGTCTCACATACATGCTTAAGTTACATGAAATAACCACAGATCTTAGTTTATTGGATATGAGTAAATGAAAATAAAATAACATTTAGTTTATTAATAACAATGTGTACAAAATGTTTACAAACTATAAGACCATTGGAAAAAATAGGACACCAATCGCAACGAGGGGGACACTCCCAGGGTGCCTCGAGGCGATGCACAAAAACGCTATCCAACATAATGAGAGAGACCGTGGGATATGTTGTCACACGTCCCGCTCCCACTTACTATGAACATTCTCTCCATTCACCTTGGTATTGACCTAACCAAACACCATCCTTTAGGGGGACACTCCCAGGGTGCCACGAGGTGAGGATAGATTTCACGGTATGATCTTTTAGGTAGAAACGTGTAGAGGTTTAAGTGAAGTATCATATACCCTAAGTACCTCCCATTGAATGTTCTACCTAGGGATTCATTAACTTAGATAATCCGGCTGCTGATTTTAACTAAATGTATGTTTCATTTTCTCAAAAATAACTCTTGTTTTTGATAATTAAACAAGTTTGAATCAAGTCTTATTAAACATTTTAACAGACTATCATCAAATTTGCATGCATGCAGCAAATCTATCTAATTCACCTTTTCAAGTAGGTTCCCAGGTAGGGGTGTTCCGTTTTCGTCAGCTTAAAGACCCTAACCTAGTCAAAACCCGCCTTAGACAAAAGGTCCCTTATAGAAAGATTTGGTAGTCAATTTAATCCTATTAAACCGAATTAAAAGATTAAACTTACATTTATAATCTTATTAGAACTGTGGTCTTAAGTCTATCTCAATCAAATTTTAAAACTCTTTTAAAACATGATTAAACCTAAGTTTGCATGCATGTCTTTCTTATTGATTTTAGTTTTAATTTCTATTATAACACTTATAAAGAGAAACAACTAAAACCAACAACATTGCTAAGCTAGACTACGTATTTATAACTTTTATAAATTAACCTAAGTGTCATGCTTTATGCAATGTTCATTCATTACTATATATAACTCTTATATAAGTTGTAGTGAACCAAGCATACATGCTTTTTATACGCCCTTATACTATAACACTTATAACATAAAGATGATGCATGGATATGCTTAATGCATACATATATTATAACTCTTATATTATATGATGTATGAGCATGCTTTAATGTAATTTAATCATGCAAGCTATTATATTATAACTCTTATAATATAAATATAATGCATGAATAAATGCATAACCTATGGTGGGTTTTAAAATTATATGGCATACTTTATGACATATAATTCAACATACATCATATATGCATTCATCAAAAATCAATGGATCGAGATAATTAGCCTAAAAAACCTGAAAAATAAAAGCTATCTATTACAAAAGCTATCGAGCCAACCGATTCAAACAAGCGAACCGGGTCTTGAACCGCCCTTGCGAAGCCTCGTTCCTTGATCGTATAGCAGCTTCTTGTGATCGTCGAGTAACACTGAACGAGTATAAACGATCATGTAGCATAGATCGAGTACCTATGACTATGTGATGAAGCATGAAGGCCATGCGATCATGTAGTGCACATCGTGTAACGCATGCCTAAACGATCAAGTAGACGACAACTATGCGATGAAGCATGATCGTCTAAACAATCGTGGAGCAAGCGTCAAGTATCTCATACCAAGTGATCGAGTAGGCAGTGATTATGCGATGAGCATGTTGGCCTACTCAATTGTTTAGTGCGCACGCCTACCATGCGTTGAGTATCATATACTCAACGATCGTTTACCTCAGCGTCTACGTGATCGAGTAACCAACGCAACACGATTGAGCAAACTCTTTACTCGATCGCGTAGCATCAACCATGCGATTGTTTAGCAAATACTACATCTAATGCTTAAATGCATTGCAGACTCATAAAACCCAGCAAGACTGCAAATGTAATTCAATGCATCAATGGAATTTGGAATATCAGAACAACCTGGCTCTGATACCAATTGAAGAAACTCTTAAAAACAGAGAACCTATGAGCGGAAGTAGATCGTTTCAAATCCCATTGTGAAAGAACATGAACATTTACAATCCAACATAACAGTTATGCATTAAATCTAAATTACAGCATGCTTCAAAAAAGAAAATACTAGATATCGAGTAAACGTACCCTTGAAGAAACTTTCTTCTTGTATTTCCTTGATCAATCAACCCAACGTTCAACAGCACGAACGACACGCGAACAAATCTGCAAACTGCACGGACTGGTAAAATCTCGAACACAATCGATAACACTCGACCCTCAACCCTCAAATAGTAACTTGACACTACCACAAGGCTACCTTGGTATTCTCGGTGTGAGAATCCAGGAGGTGTGGGCTCTGTATGGATTTGGTAGAGGGAAGGAGGAACTAAATGATCGTGTAGACGATCGAATAAGTGGGAGAAGATTGAAGTCTATCGTGTAGACTTGGGTACTCGATCGTTTAGCAGTGAGTAACTATCGTATAGTATACTCTTTCTTTGATCGTTTACTCTCTCAAAGCTATCGTATAGCTTTTTCTTTATGCATGTTGGATTATGAAAAAATGAAAACAATTTTCATTTTATCCATCAGTTACCAAAAACTGGTTATAATTTCCTACTAAGTTGGTTATTAGGAGAAAAGATCGAAACCAATTATCTCATAATTGATTTATTTATGAATAAATATAATAACTAATTTATCATATTATATTTATAACCTATAATTTTAATATCACATCTCATGCAATATATAAACCATAGTGATTTTCCCCTTTATGGCTTTAATATAAATCATATTTATATTAGTTTCTCCAAATAATGTATCTAATACATGAAATCAATTATATCATATATAATTGAATCAATTTAATTATATCACATATAATCAAATTCCCTCTTGTTAATTTAAACATTTCAAATTAACCCAAAAACTAATTCTCAATGAATCCATTGAGCTACCAAGGGGACCTTATGGACCTGTAGCTTGAAGCTCCAACGGTACGTGAATAACTGACTAAACTTTTTAATCACGATTCCACCATCCTTAACTGTCGGACATTCCACTAAAGATCGACAGCTGCATTATTCGCACTACAAATATATTTCTATGTCCATTGGATATAACCAATCAACAGTACGATGACCCTTCATAAATCGCTCGTAAGTACAGTTGGACCAATTTACCGTTTTGCCCCTGTAGTTACATCTAACTCCTTAAGTACCACTGATTCCTCTAATGAACAATACATCATAGTTCTACTATGAGTAAACCCTTCTCGGGCCAAGAGAAGATATTGGTGTCACATTGTTTAAGCCCCAGAATCAGCTCTTAAGGGAGCAATGTATCTACTTACCCCTACTTCGGGGAAGGAGTGAATTTCGTCTTGTGTAGCTGAGTTCCCAGCTCCCCCATCAAACGAATCCCCAAAGTGGTGGGTTTGAGTCGGTGATCTGGTCACTCGCACCCATGCAAATCCAAGGACAGCCCTCATAGGCAGGAGTTCCCAACTCACTCAGGATTAAGGTCATGTTACTTATGGTCATCTTAGTGAAATGAAAGTCTCTGTCATGAATGACATTATATAGCGAGACTAAACATTTCATGGTCCGGTCTTATACAAACTCTTTTGTATAGAGCATCCCACTCGCATGTCTAACACATGAATGGTCAAGATCAAACCATTTGTGACACTTTACAACACTTGTAACATCTACAAAGCGGGCTACACTCGTAGCATCACCAGGATAAGGTTTCCCTCCTTTATCCATATACTATAGACCATTTAGGTTATCACTTAAAGCACGATCCACTTGTATGTCTCCACATGCATGCTTAAGTTACAACGATAACCAGGGATCTTAGTTTATTGGTTTGTGGTTAATGCAACTAAAATATCTTATGTTTCATAGACTGAAGTGAATGAAATATCTCATATTATAAATCACCAAATGTTTGTTCATACAGGTGCTTAAAAACTACAGAACCCTACGAGATTTAGGGCATCAACCCAACATGTTGGCCATATGTTATACAACAACCTATGTTTGATGTCTAAATGTGTCCCAAAATCCCTATAAATAAGTGGTTGTCTGTGGATTTTAAAAACACTACATTGGGCACATTTCGTGAAAATTTGAGAAAGTGGAGAATTTAAAGAAATTTCTTATTTTATATTTTCCTAATTTATTTTATTTCGTTTATTTATATATTATCTTTATTTTATTTTAATATTTATTTATTATATTATTATATTATATTATATTTATTTTAATATTATATTTTATTGGTATCCGTATTCTTATTGTGCTCCTCAAGTTTACAATACAAAATTAAAAATGGATTAAATTTTTTTTTCTTTGCCATGTTGAAAACAATACTTCTAAATTTTTCCATTCACTTAAAAAAATACTCCTACGTTTCCATAAGTTTTTTTTAGAATAGGTGATATTATTATACAACAACAAAGGGGATCCCACAATCTGGGGGATCAAAGCATCAAAGAAACAAAGCATAAGCCAAGACAATGCAACAAAACCAAAACAAAGCCAACAAGATAAGACTAGAACAAAACCAACATAAAAATGCAAACTCGCAAACCACCATGGAGAAAGCCAGAGAAAAGAACCCAAAATGCCACAAACTAGGGACAACAGCAAAACAAAGAACCAAGAAAAGTTAAAAAAGAAAAAACATCTGTAAACACACTAGATAAGACCAAGAAGATCAACCCGCCAGGAGGCAGCACGAGCACGAACCGTAGAGACCATAAGGTGAACTAGAGTAGACACCGACCTCGGTTAACCTCCATGCAGCCGTCGATTACGCTCCTGCCAGATGTAGTATATGGAAGCACACCAGAAAACACAGAACAACTTACTATGCACCCCCTTACTCGATCCCACTTGACACAACTAACTCAACTCTACATCCCAACCCGCCACCCGATGCGACGAACCCAACTGACGCAACACACTAGACCACATCTCTCTCCCAAACCCACACTCAAAAAATAAATGATCCCGCGACTCCACACCTCCCCCACATAGAAGACACCCCCCTCTGACAACACACCCCAACTCCTCAACCAATCCCACGTTCCCAACCTGTCCCTCACAGCTAACCACGCACAGAATGAGTGACGCGGAATACCTCCCCCTGCCCACAAAATATCAACCCAAGACACACTAGGACGACGAGGACGCAAACTCTCCATCGTGCGATAGAAAACCTGGCCCTACACTAGCTATTCAAACCCATGAATTCCCCACCCTAGGCCACTGCCTGAATAAGACCCTAAATCTCAAGCACTCCAAACATATATAGGCACCTCAACCCTCCTCATATGAACTTCAACAACCGCGCTCCAAACTACTCCTTGCATCATTCAACCACCATAGATCCGTATGAATCCAAAATCATGCCCCCGACAACCAAGGATCCCACAAAAAAAAAAACAAGGACCGTTCATCGCCGGATCATCAAACGAACCGATTCTTGAATCTATCTCTACTTCGTAAGATAGCCCTTAAGTACCAAGACCTCCCAACCTCACCCCGAACAACCCACAAAAACCACTCTACGCAAAACATATGCTCCACCCACGCTACCTTTAATGATTCTGATTTAATTAAGATAAGCCAGAGCAACTCATAATAGTAACCTGGTTCCAGAGGCCACATGCTTCACACTCAACCTCCCCCCCCCAGCAAACACACCTCATCCCACGCCCACCCAGTGTACCACCCCGATCACCAAACTACCCTTCCATAAATAACTACGTAACAGACGATCAACTTCATGAGTTACACACGCAGGCAACACGGAGATGTTACATCAAAACACCTAAAAGGACTGTAAAATAGACCTCACAGGCTGCAACCTCTCAGCAATGGAGAGGGACACTACCTAGCTTCTAATACAACCTGTAATCCTCTGTATCAAAGGCGCACAATCCACAGCCCTTAACCGACCTGCCAATAAAGGTAAACCTAGATACCTAACAGGTAGCGAACCAAGAGAAAAACCCATAAATGCAGCAAGTTCCTCCGTCTCCCCATACTCCACACCCACAACAAACATGAAACTCTTCCTAACATTTGCAACTAACCCAAACAGCCCTGCAAAATCAGCTAGGACCGGCCTCACAACTCCAAAGAATCTCTCTTAGTTGAACAGAAAATCATCAAATCGTCTGCAAAAATAAAATTAGTCAGACCCACACTGATCATGGAACCTAAATCACACAGGAGGTTTATTCAATAACCTAGACAAGAGTTCCATCATCATCACAAACAAAAAAGAAGACAACGGATCCCCCTACCTCAACTCCTTCCTACCAGGAAAAAACCCTTCAAGGGAACCATTAATCATCACAGAGAACTTGGGCGAAGTAACACAAGCCCTCACCCAACTAACAAACTGAAGGGGCTGTCTCTTATACACATCTAGATGTGTATAAGAGACAGGGCGTACCTATAGCCAACAACACACCAAACAGAAAATCTCAATTTACCGAATCGTATGCCTTCTGAAGGTTTACCTTCAACACACAACGCGACTTCCCTCTGCCCTTCTTATAGCTCTCCACAAGCTCCTGACACAATAAAATGTTATCGAAAATCGACCTACCCGGAAGAAATGTAGACTGGTTACCACTGATGAAAGCAGGCAACCACAACCGCAATCTCTCAGCTAACATCCTCAAGATATACTTATACACAACATTGCAACAAGAGATAGGACGAAACTCCTCCATACGTTCAGCTCCCCGCTTCTTTGGGATAAGAGTAATAGCAGTAGAATTAACTCCACCATGCAGGTAATAAGTCTAAAAATAATTCAGCACAGCGTCACAGAAATCATCCCTAACCACACTTCAAGTAGCTCTGTAAAAATCCACCGAAAACCCATCAGGCCTAGGAGCCTTCCCAGACTTCATCGAGAATAAAGCCTTTTGAATCTCCTCTCGACTCACTGGCCGACCAAGTGCCTCCACCCCCTCCACAAACCATCTAAACTGCACAATATTCCCAATTCGGGTAGTAAGATCCTTATACCACACAAGTTGAGACCCTAAACAACCCCGAAAGAACTCTACCGCCACCCCTGCCACCCTGTCATGCACCGTCTGGCGAGTCCCCCCTGCATCCACGACCGTAAATAATCCACTACAACTGCGACGAGAACGAACACAGCGATGAAAAAAAGTTGTGTTCATATCACCTAACTCCAGCCACCGCACCCTGGCCTTCTGCCGAAGCGGCGCCTCCTCCAATCTCGCCACTACCCAGAACACCTCAGTGCCCTAAGTCGCCTCCGTACACATTGACTCTGAAGTAGGATCCCTTTCTACCTTAGCCTGAGCAGCCTCCATAACCTGCCTAGCCACCTACACCTCATCAGCTAACACAGAGATATGCCTACCAAATGATGCACGAAAAACCCGCTTCACTGCCTTCAAATTTCGCACAAAGCTAACCATAGGAGACACATCCTCAGACCTTTTCCACACTGACTTTATAGTCTCAATAAAACCCTCAGCCTCTGCCCAATGAGAAAAATAACGAAACATAGGAGGCGACCTACTCCTCGTCTCCCCTGTAGAGATCAGAAAAGGGCTATGATCAGAATCCCCCACTAGCCCATCCTTACCTCCGAATATGGAAAAGCTACCTTCCACGCCTCATTAGACAAGCAACGATCTAACCGACGCAAGATACCATTTTCCTGAAGTTTACTAGTCCAGGTAAACCAGTTACCTGTCACACCCAACTCAACCAGATCTGCCTCCAGTAACACCCCATCAAACTCCTGTATCTCCTTCAAGCTAGGGAAACCACCAAAATCCCCCGAACTACTACGAATAACATTAAAATCCCCTAAAACAACTCCAGGAAGCTGCCACGAGACACACACATCAATCAATTGAACCCACAAGTTCCTCTTCTCGCTCACGTGATTAGAGGCATACACAACATAAATATGTACCCTAGCACTAGATACAATATCCACTAAGGTTCCAAAAATGAACTGATCCCCACGAACATCAATAGAATAATCATAGACACTCTTCCACCACATCACCTAGATCCTCCTAACTCCTCACACACTATAGCTACACATACAACTCCAAACATCACCAAACTTGCCTATCACCATACCAAAATTCTCACGATGAATCCTCGTCTCAAGCAAACAGCAGAAAGTAACAGATGAGGAAGCCAGAAAGTTTGTCACCACCCTACACTTGACAGGGTCATTCAACCCCCTAACATTCCAGGAACACCACATCATGAACCTTGCAAGAAATCACACCTACCACCTCCCACTGGGCCATTGCTCAAACTCCCGAACATCCCATCCATAACAGATAACGGATCAAGATCTGCCTGTACTAGTACCAATGCCAACGAGTCTCCCCCTCATCACACAGAGCATCAAACTGATTACGATCATCAACATGCTTTAGAAACCCTGTAACTTCAGGGGACCCATAAACTACTCTGCTTTTCAAGGGCACCGAACCCGGTGACCTACTGGCACCTCTATGCCCTACACCTCTTCTATCACGCCTACAATGACTAACCATAGTAAAATCGTCAACTCTCCCCGCGCCTTTATTCTCATCCACTGGGCTAACTCCCCTCGCACCAATACCCAAGTCCCACCCCTTCCTCACACTCTCAATTCACCCATTCTCCCCCAAACACCCCCCATTAACTGCCACAATACACAACTCTCGACCATTTTCCACACCCTGTTTCTCACACACAACCCCAGTATGCCCAAAGGAACCACAGTAAGTACACCTACGAGGTTTCCACTCATACACTACTAGAATAATAAACTCCTTACCCTCACTCTCTAATAGTGACTGAAGAGGGCATTAACGAATCACCATCCACCTGAATACAAACCCTCGTATACGATAACCGTCACCGCTCTCTTGTTGCAACATCAAAAGAGACAGGTTTACTATTGCATTAGCTAACACTGCTAAACCTTTATCCGTCCACAACTTCAGGGGAACACGTTCAAGTTTAATCCAGATAAGAACAAAATAAAAAAACAAAGGTTTAAGGAACAATACCTGGGGAACACTGGTCGTAATAAGATGGGCTTGCAACCCAAATGCCACGGACCATTCTGCAACACCCAATCCTATGACTTCACCTTCTGAAATTTAAAGATAATCAAACCGTTCTCCAACAAAGTAATAATTGGCATCTTTACACGTCCCAAATTCTCTGAATAAGTCGACAAATAACAGAATACGAGAGTTCCACAAACTAACCAACCAAAGATTTCTCTCATAGACAAACACCCTCATCAATAATCTCCTCACAAGGTTCAACAATAACTTTATCATTTTCAACCAATAGGGGAATGAACTCTAAATTACCCCTCAACTTAGACCCAAAAAGGGCCGTCCACGAAATTCCCCCTTTCACGCCAAAAACCAGAACCACACCACTCCTCCAATGGTCCGAATTTGGACCAAATCCCCTAGCTAAATCGGAATTGTGAATCGGCTCCTCCCACTCATGAAGAACCCGTGTGTTCATTGAACGAGCCCTCACTTCCACAAAGCTCATCCCATGAAACCTCCTCACTGCCTGACTTCTGTCCCCTGAGCCTTCCAAATCCGACCCAGCACCACGCGGCCCACCCACCAAAGCTCCCACGTCTTTCGACCCTATCCCCAGCTCCCCTTATACCAGTCCACTTCCTTTACTTAGCCTCAGACCACCCCCAACAGGCCCGCCATCCCAGCTCCCTCAAGGCCTAACCCAACACCCTCACAACCCCGTTTACATCTTGGTCCCCAACACCCCCAAGGCTCCCAGGCACACCCTTCACTTCCTGGGCCCCAACTCCACACGAGCCCAAACTCCCTTGCCCATCAGCTAACCCAATACCCAGCCCACCCCGTTCATCCCTCACAACCCGATTTTCCATAAGTTAGAGCAACATTACTTTGAACTTTTCATCAAATATTTCGAAACTACTCACAAAGTAGAAATTTATTATAATGTTGGATGAAAATTTAGGTGACTAGATGAGATAGTGACCTAAAATAATTTGGTGCTATTCGAATTTCAGATCTTAATTTTTATTCAATATTCTAAAAGATCTATATTGCAATAATACTTTTGAAATATTAATGAAAAGCTAAAAAGACTTTGAGAAGATAGTGATATTTATTAAACAAATGTAAAATGTTTATGTAATTTATTATTTAAAAAATAAAATTTACCTTTAAACTTGTCGCGTCAATTTTCACCATATTTCATCGAACTAGTTTAATAACACGTGCATTGCACGTGGCTAATAATGTTTAAAATAGTAGTATGCAAGAATCTATAAATATATTTGTAGGTTAACCTAACAAATTTATGTATTGATGTGTTTTATCAATTGAATTATTTATAATTAATTTATTTTGTATTTCTTTAAAATATTTTTTTATATAAAATATGAATTAGATCATTAACATATAATATAAAATTCATGTATAAAATGAATATGCAAATCAAATTTAAAATTTTTATGTTTTTTAAGAAGTTTTGATTTAATTGCACAATTATTTGCTATATAATTTTGACATTTATTATTTCAAATATTTAAGTTTACTTTTAAACATATATAGATTTATATACAATTATATTATGTTTTAGGTCAACTATTGGTAACTAATTTAAATAATAAATTTAAAATAACTCATAATAACCGTGATAAAGCGGTATTCGTAGTATAACTTGATTGGTCGGATTATATATTTTCTTTATAAATTTTCACCTTGTAGAAGTCAATAAAATAAAATAATAATTTTATTTGATCGTGCCTAATGATTAGTGTTAAACTAAGCTTTCAAATATATAATTTAGTCATTTACATTTGTCAATTTATTATTAATACTTAAATTGATTTAATATTTTTAAAAGATGAAAAAATGAATAACTAAAAATTAAAGATTAAGTCATAATAGATCTGGATATAATATAATAATAATAATATTGGTATATTATGATATTTACTAAATATAATTTTTTTTATGGTCCACAAAGTTACTTTAATTATGCTTACTTCCAAGTTCTAAAAAATTATAAAGTCCTTCAATTAACTTTTTTTTTTCGTCCAACCAATCTTTAGTAGACATTTGACTCATCTATGGAAAACAAGTGGTTGGGTTAACATTTTTAGAAAATAATCTAAGAGATAGTATGGACAAAAACTAGATCTAAAATCGATTTTTTCTCCTTTGCAAGGCTCTGTTATATAAAAAATATATTTGAAACCATAGTTATTATCCAATCCATTTCATATTGCCTATAATTCAAAATTTTAGTTGCAAATTTTATGGAAATGAGTTTTTATATTTAAAATACAAGGCAATGATATAAAATACATCTAGAGAATGAAGATGGAGTAAAACAAATTGTTGGAGATTTATGTATTATGTGAATTGAAATGAATTTTATTAAGGTGAGTTATTATATTTAAACATAATGCAATAAGATAAAACAATAAGATAAAACAAGTTTAAAAGAGTGAAAGTTGGGTAACACAAATATATTGGAGATCATATATTTTATGAAATCAAATGAATTTATTTGGTTGTGTTATTTAATACACAATTCAATGAGATAAAACAAAATATAAAATAATAAAAGTTGGTGAAAGGAATATTGTGGATATCGTGTAATCTATTAAATCAAGTAAATTTTATTTTGGTGGATTTTCATATCTAAATACAATGCAATTAAATTTTAAAAAGAATAGAAAAAATTGAGTAAAAAACAAGTCATTTGATCCCACAATCTATGAAATCAAGGGAGGGAAGTAGAGATTATTGAGCATCTTCATTTGTTTCATTTCCTCCTCTTCCTTTGTCACATAATGCTCTTTCTTTTCAATTTTCGTGTAATATTAAATACAAATAAAATTGAATGGGTCACTGAAAATTAGAATAAATAAATTTAAATAAATCGTATACACTTGTCCCCTATTATAATCGAAAAAATAATGATCAAATTTTCCTAATTTGAATCAATCCTTCCAATAGAGTCAATATATGTAGACATAAATCATCAAACACCTTCTATACACTCCCCATTTGAAATTCAAATCTTATCTCTCCATGTAAATAAACCCTTAAATCAAATTCCTCAAAAAACTCAAAATCAAAAGACAAACGGACACATTTCAATACAACATCCAAAAAAAAAAATGGCCAAAAAAATTACATAGTGTAAAGATCCATTATCTACATTCATTGAGAAGATATTTCCATTGTCCTGCATTTGGATTTTTCCATTTAAATAAACTTCTAAATCAAACTCCTCCAAAATCTAAAAACAAACAAATAATTTTCACACTGTTTTGAAAATCCATTATCCACATAGGCAATTGAGAAGATTTTTTCTTCGTTTCGAATTTGAGTTTTTGAATATAAATAAATTTCTGAATCAAAACCCTTCAAAATCTAAAAACAAACAAATAAATTTCAATATAACATATCCAATAGAGCAAAATAATAAAACTAACCGTCTAAAATTGCTTTGATCAAAGATTTATTATCCACATGCAAAATGCTTAGGCTAAGAAGATTTCTTCTAGGCGTTTGGATTATTGGTGATCCATAGTTCTTCCATTTACACAAAACGGTCTATTGATCTTATTTCTCTCAGATTTCTTCAGTTTAGTAGTGAAGTAAAGTGGGGCCGAACTGAGAGTTGAATGCTCATGACCAAAGTTTGGACTCCAAATGGAAGAAGTTATATATTTGTGCCTATTTGTATCTCTTGGATGAAAGGTTTCATTTGAGTTGCGTTGTTTTGTAAATGAGATGTCTTTTCCATAGAGGGTTTTAATTGGAAAAGTCATCTCCCCTATCTTCCAAACACATTACACTAAAAAAGTTACAACCACTCAACGAATGGCAATATGAGAATTTATGAAAAATGTAAGGGCAAAAGGAGTATGTAAAGATTTTCACTACATAGCCCCTTTTAATATAGTAGAGATTAAACTCTACCATCTTCACCTACTAGTTTTTAGCTAATTTCTCTAACTCTAATTTCATAATATCAAATTTTCAATTGATGCTTCAACTAAGAGTTGAATAATTTTGTCAAAATCCACAAATTTTAGGCAAAATGTCATTTTCTTTGCAAATAAAGACTTAGAATCATTTGGCCTACCACCTTATTAAGCTGGAAACAACCCAACTTCAATAGTAAATACAATTGAACTTGCCGATTTATTAAGTAACTCCATTTTTTTCTCATTTTCTTTTTTTTGGTATACTTTTAACATTTACAAAGAATTTAATCTTACAACTCTACACCCAAATACAAACTTACTAATCCAACATATTAATTCCAATCTGTGGCTCACATGCCCCCTTAACGGACCAAATAGAGAATCACAAGCTTCATGACCCAAAACATAATGGCTTAAAAATAAACAAATTTGTCTGGTTACAGAATAAATTTACATCCTGCCTATAATGATCAATTTTAACATGGAGGGGTCTTTTCAGTCCTTTGGTTAGTTTCAAACTTTTCTTAAATCAACAAATCAATCCAAAAATGTATAGATTGACCATTAACCTCTAACAAATGAATTTCTTTTGTGCCATTTGAAATTGGTTTGGTAAAGAAACATGAAGCTCATTCAGATATCAGACTCTGAAAAAATATAAAAGTGCAACATTTGTAAGTCTGATGTTTCTAATAACATAAATTTGTGAACAGTGATTTGCAAAGAGGTGACACCCTGGCCATCTATTCATTATCATCCCCCACAAGCCTTTCTTTACACTCCCTTCAGCATACACTCAAAATGTGACTTGAAAACCAAAGTGTCATCAAATCATAATACATAAGGCTATTGTTTCACAACACACTAAATATACACTTACAAATTACAAGAACATATCCACTACATGTTACTATGTTAATTAAACAATTTTCATTTTCACCACCCATCTTATTCCCAAGTTTGTTTCTTTTATAATTCCAAACTTAGTACAACGAATCTAGGTAACTGTAATTTCTGCGTCTGTGGTACTCGAGAAGGCTACCATATGTTCGATCCCATACTCCAATGAAAAGCGATTCCGTGTCTGGACTAAAGGATACACCAGAGATTTCTCCGAAAAAGTCAATTTCTTGTTCTTTTTCATACCCACTTTTCACATCAAACACGTGCACAAAGTCTGCTGGTTCTGCCATTGCCATGTACCGACCATCAGAGGAATAGCGGATGGACCGAATGGCTCCGAGGTTGCCTTTCAGAGCAGCAACAGATTTTGATAAATTTCTTACATCCCAAATCCTGCAAGTTTTGTCCTGGTTCCCAGTGGCGAAGGTAACGCCATCAGAATGCCATGCTGATGCAAATGAAAAATCCAAGTGCCCACATAGAGATGCAACCGTCTGCAAAGATCATGTACTTTAATAAGTCAGCAGATGTTTACCAAAACAACGATCCTGCTGATGATATTACGAGTACCTTTCCAGTTTGTGAGTCGACCAATAAACCTTCAGGATTGTCACCAACAATCACAAGAAGTTTACCATCTGGATTCAAGGCAGCATGCTGAAATATTTATACAACAAAACAACAATACGACCCATTAGATCTGTGGATATGAGCTTCAAATGTATGATAATGTACAAAGATTTACACAGATACAGACAAGCTAAAATGAACATTTCAACAAACCCAAGGTCAACCATGGAACATGACATTGAACAAGTTCCTTACATAAAAACTGAATATAAGCACACATTTAACGTTATACGCACAACATGATGGCTATGCAAGCAACCAACCATTGCAACACGTTACGTTTGGTAACCATTTGGTTTTTAATTTTTGAAAATTAAGCTTATAGACACAACTTTCATCTATTATTTTCTATGTTTTTTTGTCTACATTTAAGGGATGCTCTCAAAATCAAAGCCACGTTTTGAAAATGAAAAAAAAAGGTTTTCAAAGACTTGTTTTTTGTTTTTGGAGAGAAGGGATTTAGGGCAGTTCCCTGAATTAGAGCATGAAAGAGAACCATGCAAAACCTTGAGGCTGCCCCAAAGCAACTCTCGGCCAGGTGAAATTGAGCCCTCCAGTATTCAATTTTCATGTCTGAGAACCCATTGGATCGGCCTTTTGATTTTGGAAATTGTCTAAAAATTCAAATGTTTACATAAAAAGTATGAAAATTATGAGTAACAAAATTGTGAGAAAACAAGCACAAATTTCAAAAACCAAATGATTACCAAAAATAGCCTAAACTTTTCATAACTTTCAGCACCACTGAAAAAATGAAAGAACTATGATTCTGCCACAATTCCGCCACATTGCCATAAGTTCTTTTAATAATTGAAAATAAAATGTCACATACACATGACTACCTGAGAAACTCAAGATAACTCCGACCAATTGAAAACGGGAAAACACCATTCCATTACTTGTTTATAAAACAGAGAAGTAGAATTCAGAGGACTCACATTAACTGGCCAAGGAAAACAGAAGTGCTTAGAAAGCTGAAATTTCTCCATATCGAAATCTCTGACTCCAGAATCATTATTAGATGCAGTGAAATGAACTGCACCACTGAAAATTTTGGAATACGTTCAATAATGTTCATAGAAGGAAAAATGTACAAATACATGCTTCACCAAGTGAGCATGAAAATATACCTAGCGCTAGTATATATCTCAACAGCATTAGTTATAGCATTATCATCGTAAGTTGTTCTGGAACAAAAACTGACACCTGGGCGGTCTAGATGCTGCAATAAAGCAAGGTAAAAACAAACATTAACCACAATAATAATTATAATTAAATAGCTCAAAGAAAAACTATACATATATGTGTGTGTGCACGCATGCGTGTGTGTGTTCACACACACATATATTTGAGATTAAAAGCCAACTGTTAACGAGGAGATGAAATAATACAAGAATATCTAAAGAAATAAAAAAAAAAAAAAAAAAAAAAAAAAAAAGAACCCAAAGGGAACATCCCAATATGAATGGGCTTCAATCGAGCAAAATAAGATTTTACAAATAATTATAAAAAAAAAATCATCACCAACGCCCAAGGCAAGACATAGAACCTAACAAGAGATCAAACATCATTAGCATTCCTTTCCACTCCATTGAAAATTCTATTGTTCCTCATCCACAACAAAGTATACACCCAAGCTTGCCATAAGAACCTCCTCTTCTCCAGAAAGAGGAGAGGGAGAAAGAACTTCTTGATCATCTCACAAAAGACTCGGTGATGAGCTAGCTAAAAACCAAAACCCTCCAAGAAGTAACTCCATACAAACTATCAAAGTTGTAGTCCCAAATTAAATGACCCTAGTCTTCCTCTGCCCTTCGACAAAGAAAGCAACAAAATGAACCAACCAACAATTGCATCTTTCTCAAAACCCTATCATGAATATTAAATCATTTGTGAAAGGGCTAGACAAATAACCTAACCTTTTTTCCTTTTTCCTTTTTTTTTATTTTTTTTTGTGGGGGGTGGGGGTGGGGGGGTATTTTCACCTTCCAAAGAGAATTAAAAATGTACTTCCTAAAGGGTGAAGGATCCAGTAAACATAGAAGGAAAGACATCGAAGGAAAGGCTGAAGGAGAAGCCCACAAAAAGGTTAGGGCTCCAACAATGGCCGTTCTTCCAAGTCTAAACTCAAACTCACCAATTCAAGACAAGAGAGCTATGACGTCTGTCATTTTCCTACCAGACAACAGAGGAAAAAAGCTAGGTGAAAGAAAGGAAGAACTCCAAGAGTGAATCTAGACGTCAGTTACACAACAAATTTTCACAGAAGATATGAAACATAGTGCAAAAGGTCTGGTCCCCACCCACTTATCCTCTCAGAAGCACATTTTCTTCACGCCACCCACATCACAGGTCAAAAAGAGGAGAGGTTATTAGAAATTTCTTTCCCAAGGGAAAGGGTCAGATCTATGACATAAATAATGTTTATAATCCAATAGTAGCAAATTTGTTTATAGCAAATATAGTAAACAAAATAATACGAAAAGAGAAAGATATGAATTAACCAAAGTGGATACAGCAAATGCACATCAAGTGGTTGATATTTCCCACCAGGACAAAAACTTCTTGTTTCAAAGAGCGAATCTTTCAAACTTGATCAACCGATAGCAAGTAATCCTAATGTAAGAGGATTTGTTCAAGGAAATAGGGAAATGGTCCTTCAAGATCCATTACATGTCTAAGGCCTTTTGTTCTTCTTTGCATATGCTATTTTGGCACGAATCTTTTTGGTTCTTAAAAATCAACCGTTTGAGAAGGTTCAATGGTCCGAAATGAATTTCAAAATCTGCAGATTTATGAAAAAAAAGAAGACCATATTCTTATTGCTGATTCTATAATTCAATTATATACAATCAAAAGATTATGAGAAACTCTAACTCATTAAAAACTACTTTCCACAGAATTTTGTATTCCTTTAACAATGCCCACTTAGAGGGATGAAACTCGTACTTGTTCGCAATAATCTTATACCACAGGTATTAGGCTCAAAGGAAAACATCATAGTCATTTTGCCAACAAAGCTTTGTTTCAAGCCCTTAAATCCCACAACGAAAAACCATCTTTATATAATATCTTTGACTGCTAACAATTAATAAGATTTGTCAGCCTTAACATGAAGCTAGAGGGAATAACCTTTCTTTAAAATTCGTCAATTGCTCATATTTCTGAACTCGTCCACCCAAATTCTAATTCCCCTGGTAAATTCTAAAATTTCTAATTCCTCCTGGCTGGAAAATATAGGCTACAAAGAAATAGAGAGGTCCTTAAGGGCCTATACAGACATTTAATATCCTTGTTTGTTTCACAGGATTTTAGTTATTAAAATCCAAGATATTATCCAGAGAACTTCAAAACCCATCTGACATGGTTTTAATTAATACCTTGCAAAAGTTTGGGATTTTTATGCCTGGGAGATGACCGGTAAAAATATAGTTTAATTAATAAATAAATTTATATCAATTACTCATTATTATTAATTTTAATTAATTATTAAATATCAATATATTAATTAGACTTAATAAATTTCAACTAATATCTTTACGATTACTATTTTATGTTTAATAAAGGTTTAATGTAAAAGTATTCATTTATTTTTATTTTTATTGATTAAATAGTGCTAAATTTATTTGATGACTACAATAATTGGTCTTTTGTATTTAATTAAGTAATATTTAATTTTAGTTTCTATAAACAAAATCGGTAAATTGAACACACATACTTAACCTCCAGACATTAATTATCTCATATATTTAAAACCCGAACATTCAAATCTCATATATTTAATATCTATACCCATGAAACAATGCATGCAATTCAAACGGGCCCTAAAGAATATAAACGGCAACTAACTTCTTTTTTTAACAAGATTATAAACTGTAACTAACAAAATATTACTAGAGGACACCACCTCTTCCAATAATATTTCCCTCCCAATTTGCTGATACCTTTCTCAATATGTTAAATTTTCAATAGGGGTGCCTTGGTTGCTTCTTATTAACAATATTTTTGGGAGAATGGAATGTTAGCCAAAGGATTCCCTCCTCTATCTATTTTTCCTTCACCTTTATTTCCAATCTTTGAAATTTTCTCCTACAAACCACTGTCCTCCCCCTTCCAAGGATTTTGTTTCTCACTATTTTGGTTTGAACCACTTGCTTTCAATAGGGAAGACTCTGAGGTCTCTTCTCCAAACTCTTTATTATCAGCACTTCCTTATCGCCTTGGATAAAGGATAAGCTAACTACACAAAACCAAGATCAAAATGGATCATAAGCATCGGTAAGCTATGCGTCAGTCAGATGCAGCTTTCTAATGTCTCAAGACTTTATCTTCTTATTCTTATTTTTTATTTTTTAGACTAAACCAAGTTTTCTAATGTCTCTCAAGACTTTTTCCCTTTCCAGCACGCAAGAAGGACCCAATGCAATTTTCTTTCTATTTCTTTTTTGTGGTTCTCCCCATCCAAAGCCTTCTTTGCTCTCTTTATTGTGGAAGATTGAGTTCCAAAGAACATTAGCTTCAGTCTAACAAAGTTCAAAAGAACGTTAGCTCCTATCTGACAAGTGGAGGGCTAACACTATTGATTTCATCCAGAGGCCTTCCATTTGCTCCTCCATACTAATGGGTCCACAGTGACGTCCTTTCTGCAAATGTGATACCTTCATTCCTTTTAATATACGAGGTGCTAGTAAAACTTCTTGTGTAAGCTTTGAGATGACTTAGCGACAATGCTATGAATATTTCTTTTAAAACCATTTTATGGATTATTTGGATAGAGAGGAACAACAAGATTCTTCAGGATGAGCTTGGTTTTTGGTAACTTCTTTGTACGCCCAACTTTTCTCATCAACGCGTATTGGGGATGTTACTCATCAATCCCCCTCACAAGGCTAGGAAGATACCTTATGTCCCGCCCCTCTTTTTGTATCTTCTGATATTGAAAGCAATAAAATAAGCTGTCCTTGTCAAAAATAAAAATAGATGAATAGCTTACCTTGCAAATAAGCTCTCCCTGAAATCCCCCAGCAACGAGGAGCTTATCTTTCACTGCAAGTGTACTGACTTGTGTCTGTGTAAATCCCTCTAATAAGCTCCCAGGGTGCTTCTGTATCACATCAGACTCATTAGTTTAAACTTTACAGAAACAAGTTTAAATTTTACAGAAACACAAGTGAATAGTAATAATATGGAAAGCTGATTGTGCAGTCAATACACTAACCTCTGTAGGTGCCACATGTCCTGAAACATTGAGTACTTCAGACTTGGTGCATGATAATGATGACCAATGAATTACAGAAAAATGTGATAAAAGGTATGCATCATGTTTTGATGTCGCCCATACTAAGTTCCTCAACTATTAACAAACAACAAAAAGTTTGATTTAGCCACATGCATCAAATTCAAATAAACATTACAAAGTATGGGCCATGTGGTATGGCATGCAAATGAAGAAGATTATGCCATGGCATATGCAATGAATGACTCCATGCTAACATGATAGAGGAGATCATGATAAATTCTTCTTTTTGGGATAAGAGAGTCTTGTGGCATGTTGTTGTTTTGCTATTCTGTGGAGAGAGTGATTAGAAAGGAATAGTAGAATTTTTAAAGGAGTGGAGCAATTTCTGAAGGAGGTATCGGAGATGGTTTTGATGCGCTTTTATAGTCTATCAATCGTATTTTTTACTTATCTATCAACCTGGTTGTATTCTTTTGGATTGGAGTCATTTCTCGTAGTTGAAGACTCCTTTCCTTTTATAGCCTTTTCTTTTCCACTTTGTATGCCCTTGTACTTTCTATCATTTCTCTCAATGAAAGCTTGATTTTTATACATACATACATATATACATACATACATACGAAGAAAAACCGCAAGTCAAAGAAGTTACTAAAAGGTCTTCCAAATGACACAAAGAAAGGACAAGCTTGAAATATTGAAAGGAACACAACAACAAAGACTAACAAGAATCACGTTGATTTCACAAAAGACTTGATCAAGCATACCTGAAAATGAAGAATGGTGGATTTCACAGATCTTGAATTTCGGCAAAATTCATAGTATGAACATGCTTTATCAGTAACCTTGCAATCCTATTCACGTCAATTGGAAAAGCCATAAATAAAACATTAGAATTACCAATGGAAAACATAGCTCACAACTTGAGAAGAAGGGGGGGGAGACATAGGTTGGAGGGATCGTATACCTTCTCTGACCCTTCTCCTGAATTAGGGATATTTTCATAGTTCTTGTACTGCTCAAGCCTAGTTTTCCTGTACTTTTCTCTAGTAATGCTAAGTCGCTCCCAAGGAATCCCTTGAATATCTATTCCTCTTCTTGCTTGAGCTGCAGTGGTATCAACTATTCTACTACTCTGTATTTAATGTCATTCAGAATTCAAATAATCAATAAGCCCAACATTAAGAGTTAGTACGAATTAGACAATGTAACATCGGTATATAAAAGGCATATAACACATGAACGCAAAAATTTGAAGATCACATAGAGATTGGTATGAGTAAATCTAAATTCAATAATTAATCAATATATCACAAACCGAGTTGTATTCATCAGCATCAGAATCTGAGCCTTCCACTTCTCTATCATGATACTCATCATCCATATCATCGTCAATGTCTTCCATTTCGTACTCATCAGCCATGTAGTCAGTATCATCCCCGTGATAATGGGACATATTAGGAACAAAAGTTCACACCCGTACCTACATCAGTTCAAGAAATTACTCCAACATCAATTAAAAAGGGGGAGTGAGCGTGTGGTGGTGGTGGTGGTGGTGGGGGGTGGGTGGTGTGGATCTTCTGTAGCTCAGATACAACACAAAGCATCAAAGATCTCTAAAACTCTCTCTAAAAAGAAAAGACAATCACTATGCAAGAAGGCATCATTCATGTTTTGCCAATCCCAACGTAAGTTTACATTAAATGCACAATAAGACCATCCAACATGTGACGGCCTTCAAGTTCCACGATAGAGACTACTCAATACCTGTGCAGTAGAGTGTAATAGTTCAAGACATCAAATCTGCATGAACAAAAATGTTCGCAGTGACGTGAGGTAGCAAAATATAATCTATGAGATTCGCAGATCATTGGTGTATGGGGAGAACAAGATCAACATCAAGTGATAGTCCCTAGAATGATGAGCCATATCTCAGTGGCTGAGGGCGTATTCTAAAGAAATTTCAACCCATACAATTTGCCCTCAAACCCTTGGGAAGTTGAGATCGAATAGGGTGTGTAAGAGAATGGTAATGCGCTGCCTAGGAATTGCCTTGATTGGGCCTTAGAGGTTAGGTCGGTCATGCTAACCCCAAACTAGAAAATTCGTTTAGAATGCCACAATTCTGCCCGTCCATATGCATTTGAGCGAGTTTCAACGGAGGTTTGGGGATTACGATGTGGATTGGCGACAATCATGAGGCGTCATTGAGTTTTTACCTAAAAATTGAGACAATTGATGGGACCTGAAGAAGGGCTTTGACCGCGACAGTGGCAAGATAGCGATACATGAACATTGTGGATAAAATGGAAGAAGGTAGTTCAGATTCGGCATATAAGAACGAAGTATCCCTAATATCATTAAGATGTGAAAAGGGCAGCCACACAAACCAGAGAAAACCCTAGCACGATAAACATGATTGGAATCGAATTGAATGAAGAAAAAGGGAAACTTGATATGGCTTGAATTCAGAAAATCGAAGAGGAATAGTGCGAGATTTACCTCAGAAGTGCCCTTGCTAATTGATTGACGATCTGTTTGAGAATTTGGAAGCCAGAACGAAAAGAAAAATCGTCGCGGGTGAGGTTGTTTGTTCTAAGACAATCTTACGAATCGGGTCCCATGACTCTAAATCCAAATGCTCAATATCGGCTCTACGGGCGGCGGACCGGCCGTCAATTTTAGTATTTTTTGACAATTTTGAATGGTAAGTGGTAACTTGGTTTTTTTTTTTTTTCAAAAAAAAAAGGACAATGAAAAATAGTAAAATTAATTAATTATAATTCTTTTAAATTAATTAAGGTTTAAATACTATTTAAATATTTATTCATTTTGGTCCCTATATTTTCAAAATATTCATTTTAGTCCCTATACTTTCAATTTTTGCTCATTTTGGTCCCTTACTTTCAAAATGTTCGTTTTGGTCCTCGTACTTTCGAAAAGTGACCATTTTGTTCCCTTCATTTCCATTTTTACTTCACTTTTAAAGGATCAAAATGATTACTTTTTGAAAATTCAACATTCAAAATGAACAAAAGTAGAAATTACAATAACCAAAGTGAACATTTCGAAAGTACAGGGACCAAAATGAACCAAAGTTGAAAATATAAGGACCCAAATGAACATTATAAAAGTACAAAAACTAAAATGAACAAAAACCAAAAGAATAGGGACCAAGGTAATATTTAAAACATTGATTAATAAATATTAACACTAAAGATGAAAAGTGAGCATTTAGTGAAAAATCGAGATTAAAAGTATAAATATTAAAATCTATGGATCAAATCAAAACAAAACTTAAATCTCAAGGGTAAAATTGTAATATTTTGAAACTTAGTGATTATTATTGAAATCAAACTCAAAACTTGAGGACTCAATGTATAACATTTTGAAACCTAAGGACCAAATATAAACTAAACCTAAAACCTAAAGACATAAAGGTATTCTTTTTCCTAGGTTTAAAAATTTTATTATCAAAGTGTACATTTGGTAATTGTTTAATGAGATTTTCAGAGAAATTTAATTCGTTGAAATGAACCTCGAAACTTAAGGACTCAATATATAACATTTTGAAACCTAAGGACCAAATATAAACTAAACCTAAAACCTAAAGACATAAAGGTATTCTTTTTCCTAAGTTTAAAAATTTTATTATCAAAGTGTACATTTGGTAATTGTTTAATGAGATTTTCAGAGAAATTTAATTTGTTGAAATGAACTTCGTATTTGTATTGATTTCAATATAGTATAGTGAATACACTTTTTAATACATAATCATTTGATGTTTTTTGTCGAAAAGTAAACTTATTTTGAGAGCTTTACAGCTTATTCTCAATGTTAACTTGTCTCAAGAGCTTTGTTGTTTATTCTTGAATGTGGATTTATCTCAAAGACTTTGCAACGTATTCTCAATGTTGATTTGTCATTATTTGAGGGATGAATTTTTTGTCTGACAAAATAAAGCTAAAAATCAAGATAATATAAGATAATGTTTGATCTAATAAGTTAGGGACTAGGAAAAATCCAAGGCCTAATCCTAGGAGGATTAAGTTAAACCCTAGGTCAAATCCCTTACAAATACACAATTACGACTTTATATGAGGTAATTAAAACTTCTAACTTCTATATTCTACAAATCTTCATCTCTGACAACTTTAGCATTGGAGCTTTATTTCTATGTTTTACGGCTCTTCTCTTCCCCAAATTACAAATTTACTATTGTCATGTGAAGGTCAAGTGCATTTTCCCCATCCAAGATTTGGCATCAACAATAGCAAAGGCTTTGTAGCTTGTTCTCGAAACTGGAGTTCTTGTGTTTGAAAGTCGTTTGATCTTTGAAGTGTTTTAGGTCTTCAAAGGCATGTTTGATTCTCAAAAGGCTATAAAGTCTTCTACTTACTGAATCCTCTTTAGATATTACTCTGTAGTCTGTGACTACTACTCTAAATCGTCTATTGAATTTTTTTATTTCAGGAGCTTCAAAGAGTCTTTTAATCTTCTGAAAATCTTGTGAGCTTTAGTTTTTAAATCTTCAGGAGAGCAAAAGTTTATATTTATAACTTAGGTATTTAGATATTCAGAGCTTTGGAGCTCCAGTCTTCAAAGTTTCAGAGTTTGGGTCTTACGATCTTTAACATTTAAAAGGAGTCGTGTTCTTCAAATCTTCAGAGTTTTAATCTTTCGGCTTTCAGAGCTTTAGAGCATTGGTCTTCAAAACTTCAAAGCTTTGGAGTTGTGGTCTTCAAAGCTTCAAAGTTTGAAGCTTGGATCTTCAAAGCTTTAATGCTTGAAGCTTGGATCTTCAAGCTTCAAAGTTTGAAGCTTTGGTCTACAAAGCTTCAAAGCTCAGTTCTTTCCCAAGTGAAGGGATAAAGTCTCTATTTCTAGAGTTTTCATGGGCCATAAGGTGAGTGATAATTCTCCTTTTTTTAGAATTATTTAACTACTAAACCTAAGTATTTTGATAAAAAAAATACATACATTTATTTTTTTCATAAAAAAATAAAGTTTAAAATGACAAATAGTTTATAGTTGAATTTTTTAATCTTAGTTGTGAAAAATAATTAAGGTTGATGATAGCACCATAAAAGTGCTATATACTAGCTTAAATTTTGTCTCGTTCATGAAGTTTATATGTTCATTATCCAATTTTGTAGGTATTAATCTTGAGGGGTAGAACAATCATTTGGAGCAAAAATGACCCAAAAAGGAGCTTTGGAGCATCAACCATCAAAAAGAGAAAGAAATTACAAAATTGCCTCTATAAGCCCAGCATAATTGTGCTTCCTATGCGCTGCGCTCAACGCTCAAAGACAGTATGCTACTTATTGAATTATCCTATTTTCTTGGGTATGAGACTTTGAACTTCAATTCTTTGATGAATTCTTTGATGAATGCTTGCTGTAATTTCTTGTTCTTGAATGGTAATTGAATTTCTATGCATTGATTTCTTAAATTTTCGTCAATTCTCTTTAATTCTTTGATTGTTAGATGTTAATTATGCGCTAATGTATTTTTAATCTCAAAAGAGCAAATTCTTAAGCATGCTTATGTATGAATTAGATTGTTTAGAATAATCTTTTCATAATATTGCATGTTAAGTCAATTTCAAGAATCATTGAATTAATAACCTAGGTTTTTCAGCTTATTAGTTAGACTTAGCTAGATTACCTTTTCTAATGCAGATGCTTGATTGATATGGTCACTATCCAACTAATTGAAGCATTTAGGTTGATTAAGTGATTAATCATGAAATTAGGGTATGAAATTCTAGACTTTTAGGTTGAATAAGTTAAGATAATAATTAGCAAGCACTGCACGAATTAATGGTCGATGAATAACCAAGAAAATAGGTGGATTTCGAACCTAGGCTAGATTCTTTTAAATCGAGTTAATTCTACTTTTGAATTACACTTTTAAATCCTTGCATTTACATTTCATTGTAACAAATCAACAACAAACCCCCCTTATGTTACCATTCGAATTCATTAATAGGCTAAGCATCTACAGATTTCCTGTGAGATGACCCGATCTTACTACTTATACTATGTACCACTTAAAACTATCCTCGAGTATCTTCAAAGAACGAGGGATTACATGTTTGTGTATAGGTATAAGGATTTGATCCTTGCAGGATACACAAACTCTGATTTTTAGATGAATAGAGATTCTACAAAATTTATCTTGGGATCAGTTTTCACTCTTAACAAAGGAGCTGTAGTTTGGAGGAGCACCAAGCAATGATGCATTGCTGACTCTACTATGGAGGCAGAGTATGTAACACTTGTGAAGCTGCTAAGGAGGTTGTCTGGCTCGAGAAGTTCTTGACTGATCTGGAAGTGGTTTCAGACATGTCAAAGCCCATCACCCTTTTATTGTGATAATAATGGTGCTTTGGCTAACTGTCACACCCCTACCCGAACATACCTCTTGAACTCGAAAGGAGGCATGAGGACGGCAAATATCACTCTTTCATGATACCTACTGTCCATCTGAACCTTTTGCACTCATTAAATTTTAAGCCAAGGATATAAGCAACTGTTTGACTAAACTCATTTTATTACAAACAATATAACATTTATACAACTCCTAGACTTAACTACAAAGTTTACATCAATAACTTTAAATCGGAAGTGTAGTTGTGGCATGGCATACTTTGACCTTAGCGGCACCCTGGAACTCCTCGTCTTTCGCTACTTAGGAAGAAAACATAAAAGAAAAGAATGAGCTTCAAGAAGCTCAGTGAGTGGTAACATCATAACAAGTCTCTTTCAACTCATAACAAATAAAAGCATATCACATTACGAGGTTAACATCCAAACCTCAGTCTCGAATGAATCTGTTCTCAACCCTACCTACACACACGATAGATAGTTAAACTGATACTAATCATAAATGTATACTATCCTGTGTTTCCTATGTGCACATAGATCCCCGCTTATGGGCTCAAAAGCTAGGCCCGTTGGCCCTCTAACCATCCCATCCAAGGTTCCTCTCACAGGCTCAGGAACTAGGCTTCGTGGCCCCCTGACCATCCTGTGAGATTCTTCTTCGGGCTCAGAAACTAGATCTGTTGACCTCCTAACCATCTCGGTCGCATATTCTCGTTTTCGTTTTGGCTACTCATTCAAAACATAAACATATATTCTAAAAGATATGCTTAAGACCTTAAAAGAAACACCATTCACCTTGATTGGTAGGAACCTCTTTTTTTCCAAGTTCCTTGGTTTCCTTTGGCTTCCTTTTGAACCCTAAATTCCAGATTCATTTCGAAGCTCAGATTACTCATCATTCCAGAGCTTATTTTGAGACACTTCCTTCTACAAATAGGTTTAGAAATGTCTTACTTACTTACCTTAAAATCTCAGCTTAGAACTCCTCGTGATTTGGCCAAATCTTCAAATCATCAAGACTGGCCCAAGCTTAGCCGAGAGCTCGACCCTTCTGTTTTTTCCTTACTCTCTAGCTTGATTCCTTTGAGCTTCTTCTCCGGTAACCCTGACTTGAAAACTAGACAGTCAGATCTTTTGCATAGCTTTGAATCACCCAAAATGCACAAGTAGTTTAGGAGAACTCCTCGTTCCAAGTTGATACTACTTCATGACCTTCCTGTCCGAAAGCATCTCCACCTCTTGGAACCACTTGATCAACGCATGGTCTTGCTATCAACGCATGCCCTCCATGATCAACGTAAAGCTTCTTTCGAACCTGCCTTCAAACCCTCTTCCTAATGTCCTTTGAAGAGAATTTGTGTTATGAACTGAAGAGAAGCCTTGTGGTGGTATTTATAGGCCTTTAGCAACAGATCCTCATAATCTCTTAAGGTTCCAACGCATGACACCTCCTACTTAGGAACTTTTGGAGTGTTTTCACCTTTCTTTATCACCACCTACTTCCATGCCACTTCCTACTTGTATGAAGTTGTGTTGTCTTCCTCATGCATAAGTTCTCTTTGCATGAAACCCTATTTGTCCACCTTCTTCTAACTTAAGCTCAAACTCTTCTCGGTTTAGCCACTTCTCCGGATGAATCTATGAGCCCATAGCTCTTCTTATCATCGCATACCCTTCATGGCCGCATGTTTACTTGATCACATGACTTGATCATCGCATCATCTTCCTTTATGCCACACTAACATCATGTCATCGCAAGTCCTTGCTTGGCTACATACTCTTCTCCTCGCATGGCTCACCCTTGGCACATGCGTTCAACTAGGACTATGACCATCGCATCCCTTCCATCGCATGTTTGCAAGCTTCCCAACGCCTATCCCTTTGTTGGTTGTATCCTTGGTCACATAATCAGTCTTAGCGCATAGCACATCATCACCGCATGCCAACCCTTGGGTCAAGCTAGGTCTCAAGTCAATGACTCATGGTTTGTCTTATCATCGCCTAGCCTCTTACTAACGCATACCCTCATGACCAACGCAAGCATGCCCTTGTTGCTTGCCAACGCCTATAGCCACGTGCACAAGACCAACACATTCAACACCTAACCTAGCAAGCCTTGTGTGCCACAAGCCCCATTAATGCATAGACACTACACTATGCGCCCATCATGGCTTGGCCTATCGCATAGCTTCATCATGTAGCTCTTGCGCACAACACACAACCTTGCACTCATCGTATGGCTCATCGCTCGCTGCCTTAACTCATGCTGCCTTGCTCCATCGCTTAACTCTAGCGTAGATCCCACAACTTTGTGCTCAACGTTGCATACTGGCCTGCAAGCATGCCCAGCCTCAATCGCTTAGCTTTGCACTCATCGTATAGCTCATCGTCTAGCGCTCACACTTATCGTTTAGCACTATCGTGCAACCCCGCAAGCAATTATGTGATCGTCCTCGCGCACGCTCTAATGCCCAGCGCCCACATTCGCATGCAACCGAACGTGTCCTATTCGCGTCTGGCCCAACCTCATCACTCGATGGGTCTTCTATGAAACCCGGAATTCAATTTTCCTACTTAAGTAAGTAATTAAGAAAATTAACTAAGTATAAGTTAAATCCTATGTTGAAGAGAAGGAAAATTCTAAAGTATTGGAATAGATTTTCCTTGAGTAGCCTGAAGTTGAGCCTTAACTAGTGGAATTTGGCTAAGTGTAAAGTCAAAGGAAACCATGTGATTAGTGTTAGGAAACATTAACGCATGAGATGAGGCTAAGTATAGTACGAAGCCGAAGGCAACCATGTATTTGTGAGGGTGGACGCATGTTGGCCGAAGCATTGGCAAGAGGCGTTGCTAAGGGTTGCTCATGCGTTGAGGTTGCGTGAGCGAGAGTTGAGAAAATGAGATATTTAGCATAAGGTGTTGGGTAGACGATCGTATAGCTATGTGCGGGCACTGAGTGATACACTAGATGATCGTGTAGTTGTAGGCAGCGCTAAGCGATGTGAAGTGATGTACTAGACGATGGAGCTGCATGATAGGCGTTAAGCACTACACGATTAGTGTAAGCACTAGACGATAAGCATGGAAACTAAACGATAGCGCTATACGATAGCATTAAGCGATGAGCAGGTGCTAGACGATAAGCTGAGCGCTAGACGATGCACGGGCACTGAGTGATAGCATTACACAATGACGCTATACGATAAGCTTGCTACACGATAGGCAGAACACTAAACGATGGGTGTTGCGCGATAGACGCAGACGTTGGGCGATGGCGTTACACGATAAGTAGATGCATTACACGATAAGGCATCAATGCTATATGATGGAGATAAATGATAGACGCAACAGCTATGTGATAAGCTATGCATGAGATCATTTAGAACAAGATCATTTAAAGCAAGATCGTTGAGAGTGAGAGATTGCTAAAGGATTGAGCTACACGACGGGGCATAAGTGCTATGCGATGAGACATAGGCACTAGACGATTGGAAACAATGAGAGGGTTGGTTGTTAAGCGACAATGAGAGATTCATTAGACGGTGGAGCTGTGCAATGAAATGCAAGAGCTGCACGATGCACTAGACGATGAGCTGTGTGTTAGGAGGTGCTGAGGCTTGCGTTACGCAAGGCTGATGAGCTCATCCAGACAAATGTTTATACCAAGAGGTGGTTAGACTTAAGTTAGTAGAAGCTAGACGAATAGAGTTTCATGCAAAGAGAGTCTTATACATGAGGAAGACAACTCAAGCAGGTGTGTATCATGAGAGTAGGTGAGTGTCAAGGGAAGAGGTGGTGGCAAAATATGGTGCAAACACTCCAAAGTAGGAGGTGTCGTGCGTTAGAAGCTTTAAGAAATGAGAATGATCGGTTCCTTTGGCCTATAAATACCACCACAAGGTGCCTTTTTAGTTCATAAGCAAAATCCTCTTGAAATATAGTAAGAAGAGTGTTTGAAGGTAGTTTCAAAGGAAGATCATGACGTTCCAAAAGGAGGAGATGCTGTCGGACAGTGAAGTCTTTAAGTAGCACCAACTTGGGACGAGGAGTTCTCCCATAATACTTGTGCATTTTGAGTGATTTCAAAGCCACCTAAAAGCTCATAGAGTCTAGTTTTCAGGGTAGGGCTGTCGGAGAAGAAGCTTCAAGGAATTAGGCTGAAGGATGAAAAAAAATGCAAAAGGGTCAAGCTATTGGGTAAGCTTGGGCCAGTCTTGATTTATTGAGGGTTCCAGCCAAACCACAAGGAGTTCTAAGCTAATAATTTAAGGTAATATTTTTGAAACATTTTAAAGCATGTTTATAGAAGGAAGTATCTCGAGATAAAGCTTATAATTATGAGTAATCTGAGCTTAAATTTGAATCTAGAATTTAGGGTCCAAAAGGGAACCCGAGAAGACTAAGGAACTTCTAGTGAGAAAGGTTCCTACCTAACCAAGGTGAGTGGTACTTTCCTTTAAGTCTTAAAGCATATCTTTAGAGTAAAGAGTATATGCTTATGTTATGAATGAGTAATTAACATGAGAATGGGATTATGTGATCGGGATAGTCAGGGAGTCAATAGACCTAGTTCCTGAGCCTCAAATGGAACCTCATGGGATGGTCAGGGGACCGAGAGGTTTAGTTTATGAGCCTGTGAGAGGAACCTTGTATGGGATGGTCAGAAGACTAGTAGGCCTAGCTTCTAAGCTCATAAGCGGGGATCTATATGCATATAGAGGACATAGAAGACAAAGGTAACAAAGGTAATGCAAGAGAGTAAGCGTTTATGACTAGTATCAGTTTAACTATCTACCGTGTGTGTAGTTAGAGTTTGAGATCAGACTCATTCAAGGTTGAGGTTCGAATGTTAACCTTGTGTATATGATATGCTTGTATTTTTATAAGTTGAAATAGACTCTAGAAGTTGTTTACCACTTACTGAGCTTCTTGAAGCTCATTCTTTTCTTTTATGTTTTTCTTCCCAAGTAGCAAAAGGTGAGGAGTTCCAGGGTGCTGCTAAGGTCAAGGTCTGCCACAGCCACAGTCACACTTCCAGGTTTTAGATTTTTTATTGTAAACTTTGTAGTTAAGCCTAAGAGTTGTATAAACGTTGTACTATTTGTAATAAAATGAGCTTGTTATTTACACCTTTGGCTTAAAGTTTACTAAGAGTAAAGAGGTTCAATTGGGCAGTAGGTATCACAAAAGGGTGGTATCTGCGGTCCCTCACGCCTCTCCTCGGGCTCAAGAGGCGAGTTCGAGGTAGGATGTGATAACTTCTTTGTTGCTTGCTCATGCGGCCTTTTGTCATCCCAACGCATGAGCAGTCCTTGTCACGCTAATGCTTGGGTAGCGCCTCATGCTAATGCTCGGCCAACATGCGTCCATCATGGTTTGACCTAACGCTTGGTGTCTTGGCTCTATATCCTATACCAACGCATAGTCAACTTTCACCATGCGCCCATGCCTCACAAGCCTCAATGCATGGTTGTCCTAGGCTTCAATACTTAGCCAAATTTCCACCCGTTAAGCTCCAACTCAAAGCTACTCAAATGTTTACCCCAATACTTAGAATTTTTCTCCCCTTTAACATAAGATTTAACTTATACTTGGTTAATTACTCTAATTACTTGCTTAAGTAGGGAAATTGGGATCCAGATTTCACACTAACTCTAGAGAGCCTAGGAGTCATGAACGTGGGAAGCACATCGAGTGGAAATATCATTTGATACGAGAGATTGTGCATCAAGGAGACGTGATCGTCACTTAGATAACTTCGGTGCACAACATTACTAATCCATTTATGAAGACCCTCACGGTTAAGGTGTTTAAGGGTCACCTTTAGAGTATGAGTCTAATAGACATGCCATATCTAGTCTAGGACAAGTGGAAAATTTTGTACTGAGCGCGTATTATATGCTCTAGTTTCTTGTTTTTGTATACTTTTATATTAGTTTGAATTTTATGATGTACACCCCACTAGCTTTAGAACAAGTGGGAGATCGTTGGGGTTGATGCCCTAAATTTTGTTGGTGTCGTAGTTTGTAATTGTAATGTACAGTCAATTTATTTATCTAATAAAATCTGAGGAATTTTATTTGACATTTAGTAGCATTGACCCACAAAACCAATAAACTAAGATCCAAGGTTGTTTTCTGTAACTTGAACATGTATGTGGAGACATACAAGTGGATCATGTTCAAGCGATAACCTAAACGATCTGTAGTAGATGGATAAGGCTGGATACCTTATCCTGATGACACTACGAATACGACCTACTTTATAGTTGTTATAATTGTTGTAAAACAAATGAGATGATCCTGATCATTCATGTGGAGACATGAGAGTGCGAGTGTTCTATACAAAGAGTTTGTATAAGACTGGACCACAAAATGAATAGTCTCACTATATAACACCGTTGATAGAAAAGACTTACATTTCATCAGGATGACCATAGGTGACTTGACCTAAATCCTGAGTGAGTTGTGAACTCCTGTCTATGAAGGTGGTCCTTTGATTTGCATGGGTGAGAGTGGCCAATTCGCGACTTAATATGCCTACCATTTTGAAGATTCGTCTGATTGGGGAGCTAGGAATGAAACTACACAAGAAAGAATTCACTCATGCTCTATAGTTAGAGTAAGTGGAGAAATTGCTCCCTTAAGAGTGATTCAGGGGCTTGAACAATGTAGCATCACACTATCTCCTGGCTCTATAGGGGTTTGGTCATAGTTGGACTATGACTTATTGTTCATTAACGGGATCGGTGGTTCTTAAGGAGTTAGATGTAACTACAAGAGCAAAACAGTCATTTTGGCCCAACTATACTTATGAGTAATCTGTGAAGGGTTATTGCACCATTGATTGGTTATATCCAATTGACACAAAAATATATCTCTAGTGTGAAGAGTGCAACTGTCGGTCTTTAGTGGAGTGACCGACAGTTAATGGAAGTTAGGTAATTTAATTAAAGAGTTTAGTTAAGTATCCAAGTACGATTGAAGCTTTAAACTATAGGTTCATAAGGTCCCCTTGGAAGCTCAACTGAGATTTTTGAGAATCAAATTAATTTTAGATTAATTTGAATTGTTCAAATTAATTGAGGAAATTAATTATATATGATATAATTAATATAATGTATTTAATACATTATAATATAAAGTTTTATTTGAGAGAAAACAAATATGATTAAAATATTACTTATATGAATTGGATTCATATAATTATTTAATATGAATTTGATTTATATTAAATACCATAGATTATTGAGAGTTTTTCAAACTATAGGTTATATTATATTTGATATAATATAAATTATAGGTTATGTGTTATATTTGATATAATACAAAGTCCATAAACTCTCGTGGATTCTCAACCAAGGGAGAATACAAAGGTATCCATTGTGGTGGTGTCCAAATACGGATTTGGAATTTCCTTTGTGTTCTCAGAGTTTTGGTGTTTTGTTGAGATCGTGATCCAAGGAGGGTTGTTGACCAATTGGAGAGGATTACATGAACATATTGTGACTTCAAATGTAAGTACGACTTTCCCGTTGTTCTTATCTTATTCCGTAAAAGCATGTTATATGATATTGAATGTTTATCATGCTTTGTTCCCGTCACATCTCTGATTTATATATGTTCTGTAAAATTAATTGAGAGACACGATTGCATATCATGCTTCGCACGGGTTTTCAAGACCTTTACTGCCTACCCTGTAAAGTAGGTAAGAAAAAGCTGTAGAATCCTTTGATTGACTTAGGAGCAGTTGTAAGTATCATGGCTCAGTCTCTGTTTTATGAGTTTAGATAGTTAAATCTTTCTAGTACTAACGTGGTGATTCAACTGGCTGACCGTAGCTTAATAAAGCCTCTAAGAGTTGTGCATGATGTTTTTGTCAATGTTAATGGCTTAGTCTTCTCGCTGACTTTTACGTCCTGAACTATGACCAAAATGTGCATCCCCCTTGGTATTCTGTCATATTAGATAGACATTTCTTAAGAACTGCTCTTGCTAAAATTAATGTAGGAGAAGGGTCTCTATCTGTTGAATTTGATGGGATTGTTAAAAAATTCTTCGTCTTTGATGAAAATGCTTCCATTAACCCATTCACTGCTAGTGAATTATTTTTGCCTCAGAATAAAGGAGAAGTAAGTATGGTAAAGATGCATGGAAGGAATGAGCTGATTAATCCCGATGTAAGGTGATCCAACAAAAAACGGTCGAGCAACCGACCTTAAAATTTTGCACTTATGGAGGCAACCAGACGAAAAAATTTTAAATGCTTTCTTTTATTTTTTTTTTCTTTTTGTAGGTTAGTTTGAATTGATTAAGGGTTTCTTTATGACTTTCTTGGCATATGATCTCATTCATTGTAAGTCATGTCGCATGCTTAACCTTCACACAAGCCCAAATCCGGGGAGTTCTCTGTTTCTCTTTCTTTATCTTTGTTCTTGTACTTTGCTTTTCTTAGATCTATACATTGAGGACAATGTCTGATTTAAATTTGGGGGTAAGTTTGATTTCACATGCATGCACGATTTGCTGTCTTACATGTATATTTTGTTTTGGAATGGTTAATATTTGGATTTGGTTGATGAAATTTTTTATTCATGATTTAGATATATTTTGATTATTGAGCCCTCTGGTAAGACCTTGAACTTTTGAGCTTGGGTTTTGTTGGTTTTGTTTGGAAATGAATGAATGATTGATTGATTGAAATGCATGATTGTTTGCTTTGTTATTCGTGTTCGTTTCAATGAAAGTTGATGATACACTTTTCTTGTTTATGCTTGCATGATCTAGGTTTGAAGAAAACATTCACGATTTTTTAGCCCATTTTTATTTAAAAAATTTATTGTCATTTCATGCATATTTGAGTGCTTTGTTGAATAATTTTGAATCTTTGATTCTTAAAAATGGAAAATCTAGCTCGAATTTTTGTTGTCACCTTTAAAGGTCCACCTTTGGTTTAAAGGTAACCTTTCTCGTTTTAGAGTAATGCTTAACAAAGAGGATAAAAGTGTTGAGCCTATGTGTTGAAAAAAATAATTAAGTTAAATAAAATAAAAAGCAAGCTTGCTAGAGAAAATTGGCGTGGGTGCATGAATAAGGGTGAAAAGAGCTATCCCCATTGTGATCAGTTGACGCCCACGAGAAAAGAGTGAGTATGAGTCCCTACAATGGGCGTATGAAAGCTAGCACCTTTATGTAAAACAAAGGCCCTTTTCTTTTTAGTGTGTGTGTATAGGCACCCTTTTTGGAATGTTACCTTTTTTTGCAAGTTAGGTATGTCGAAAACTGATCATTGAGCCAGAGTAAGGAGAGAAAAATTGGGAGTTTGATAAAACATTTTCGAGTATACTTAGAATAAAATAATGAAGCTTTGTACTCTCTCATGCATGATTTAGCTTGAAAAGTGATTTAACATGCATCTCAATTAATTGTTTGTAGTAAGATTGCCTAAGTGATTGCAAACATGTCTTGAGAACTGTTAAAACTTGAGTCTCGCATCGTGTAATTGAGTGAACGAAATTTTTATGCATGAATATATGTTTTTATCTTGCTTGGGATGGTCAATAAAAACCACAAAGTGTTATATGCCTTAGCTTAATTTCTGCCTCGTTCATGAAGTTTATACATTTATTATCCAATTTTATAGTTATTAATCATCTCGAGGGGTAGTGATGCGTGAACACAAGCATACATATCGAAGTAATAAATCCCAAATAGGGTATTGTCCTCAGAGACCGGCGTGAGCAAAATTTTCCTAACTTAGCTATCACAATTCTTCGTCAATTTTATCCAGGCAACTAAAAGATGATTTTTATCTATAACTATGGAGAACAAAAATTCAGTCACACAAGAACAATTTAGAGCAAAACAATTCCAGGGTGTTGTTTCATTTAGGGAATACAACGAACATGACATGCAATTGATTGAAATTGATAGATTGAGGCTAGAAGTTCTAAAACAGAAAATCCTCTCTCGAGCTCAAACCATCCTAATAACTACCCATCGACCCGAATCTCTTCTATCGCTTGAATAGTTACAATATTAAGATCCTTCAATTGCACCTCTTATTATTCTAAATTCACTTTCATGCAATTTCAAATAACAATCTAAATTATTAGGTCCAACATTAAATTCTCTCTCGAGACATCTAATTAACTTAAGTTCATTCAATTAATGGCCAGTTAATCAAAAGCATTAAGCACAAATAATTTAGAAATCCATGCAAAATCAATCAGTTGTAAATTCAATATTCAAAGTAACATCCCTAAAATCCACAAACACCTTAGAACACGAAGTTTAGCCACGCATGATTCCGATAACATTATTCAACAAACAAACAATCATTATGGCGAAAAATAAATTAACAAAGAAGAACGATCTCCTTTCAGTAGGTTTGAATCTCAATCCCAATCTTCTTGACTCTCACCATGAATACCAGATTATTCTTCAACAAAACGCATGATCACAATCAATCTTCTTGTCACGATCAATCCAGAGTCGCTCTTAGATCAACTCTCAATCAAAATCTCGAGTTTTTAACAAAAAAAAAAAAACCCGATAAGAATTGCTCTGTTTTGACTCTTGTACGGGCTAGAATTTTGATAAAATCTATCAAAGTCGGCACTCTATCTTCCTCTTCTTCCCCTTTAGACCTGGTGGCACAACGCTTTTATTTATAATATGCTCGCAGTGTTGCAACGCTGCAAATCAACGTTGCAATGCTGGTGTCATGTCAGGCGCGCGTAGAAATTATAATGTTGCAATGTTGCCTTGTTTCAAATTGCTCTCGGGTCTACAGCGTTAGGGAGCAGCATTGCAACGCTCTTCCAATGTTGGCTCCCCCGAAATTCCTTCCAAATTTGCCTCTTTTCTTAATCTTGGGTCCTCAGTTTCTTTATAATTCCATGGTCAATCCGTAATTGCTCAAAATTGGAGTTTCACCTTGGGTTTTTTTTATCATTTTCGTACAAATTACTCCTGATGTTTAGTTTCCTGAAATTACTCAATAAACCATGTCAAACTAAACAAAACTAGCAATATTAGTTCTAAATTTGAAGGGAATAAACTTACTTTTTAGATGCTTTTCAGGTAGAACAATCATTTGGAGCAAAAACGACTAAAAAATGAGCTTTAGAGCATCAACCATCAAAAAGAGAAAGAAATTACAAAGTTGCCTCTGCAGGCCTAGCACAGCTGTGTTTGTTATGCGCTGCACTTGGTGCTTAAAAACAGTATGCTACTTATGAGGGAACACTGCAACACTACCTTAGAGCGAGCTGCACTAAAATTATGATGGAAATTAAACGCAACACGCGTGGGACAAATCATCTAGAACGCTATGGGGGCACAGCGACGCTTGAGACTTGCGCTTCGAGGGCACCCTAGAGTGCAGCTACACTTACGCTGTGCTGCCCCCTGTGT
Source organism: Benincasa hispida (assembly GCF_009727055.1). Lineage (NCBI taxonomy): Eukaryota > Viridiplantae > Streptophyta > Magnoliopsida > Cucurbitales > Cucurbitaceae > Benincasa > Benincasa hispida. The sequence goes on from NC_052359.1 coordinate 11,467,463, forward strand.
TATAAATATGAATTTTTTGTTCTAGGTTAATAAGGCCCAATTTTCACCAAAATTTCCAGACCTCTGCCTTGGTTCATCATCTTTTTCCCTCTTTCATTCAATTTGCTTGTTATTTCTTGAAGATTCTTGCAATTATGCTTGGCTAAGGCAAGTTCTTTCTAGTCTAGGGTTGGATTGAATCCTATTTTCTTGGGTATGATACTTTGAACTTCTATTCTTTGGTGAATGCTTGCTATAGTTTCTTATTCTTGATGGTAATCGAATTTCTATCCGTTGAATTCTTGAGTTTTTGGCCAATTCTCTTTAATTCTTTGATTGTTAGAGGTTAATTATGCTCTAATGTATCTTTAATCTCAAAAGAGCAAAGTATTAAGCATGCTTATGTATAAATTAGAATTTTTAGGATAAGCTTTTCATAATATTTCATGTTAGGTCAATTTCAAGAACCACTAAATTAATAACCTAGGCTTTCCGGCTTATTAATTCAACTTAGCTATATTATCTTTTCTAATGAAGACGCTTGATTGGTATGTTCGCTATTGAATCCAATTAATTGAAGCATTTAGATTAATTAAATGATTAATCATGAAATTAGGGTATGTAATTCTAGACTTTTAGGTTGCACAAGCTAAGATAATAATTAGCAAGCATTGCATGAATTAATGGTCAATAAATAACCAAGAAAATAGGTGGATTCCGAATCTAGGCTAGATTTTTTTAAATCAAGTTAATTCCAATTTTCAATTACGCTTTTAAATTCTTATATTCACATTTCATTGCAACAAATCAACGACACCCCCCCCCCCCCCCCCCCCCCCCCATGTACCGTTAAGATTAATTAATAGGCTAAGCATCTACAGATTCCTTGTGAGACGACGCGGTCTTACCACTTATACTACATAGTAGTGTAGGTAGTATTGGTTGGAGATAAAATTTATTCGATAGCTAGAGCTAGGTTTAATGGCGCCGTCCTCCGGCTTTCAGTTGATAAGAAACTTTTTAATTTGGTATATTTTTGCAGAAAATTTGTTGATGCCAAATTGTTGCAGAATTAAAACAAATTGTCATAGCAATCTGTCACAGTAGAATTGAATTTTCATATTTTATTTTGGGCTTAATTTTAGGATTTTCTCCACCAATCTTGGCATATTAGGATAGCCCATGACTCTTTTTCTTCAGCAATAGCCACCACCTCTTCAACTCCATAAAAGGGACAAAAATCTTTCCAAATGATCCATTTTTCCTTAAAAAAACACAAAAAAAAAATGCACCTTTTTCTTTGTTTATTTTACTATTTTTAGCCGATTTTTGAAGCTCTAAAGCTATTGTACCTATGTCGATCCAAATGCTTCATCAAGTCTATTTGAGACAAACCACTCAAAAATTGAGTTATAAAGACTTTATCATCTAGTCTATACCAGGACCAACTTCATGAAGTTTGTCAAAGACAAACCACTCAAATACTGAAATATGAAGATTTCATCATTATCCATCAAGTTCATACCAGGACCACCTAAAGAAAGGGTTATGAATCATTCAAAGGTTTTAATTTTATCCATCAAGTCTGTACTAGGACCACCCAAATAAAGGGTTATGGACCATTAAGTCTATCGTAATAGACCATCCAAATGAAGTGCTATGAACCATCAAGTCTATCATAACAAACTACCCAGATAAAGGGTTATGAACCATTATATGGGTTTAAGCTCCATGTTCATTGAGGATTCTAAAATTATTTTCTTTGTTAGGCCTTTGTTTAAAGGATCAGTCAAATTCCTCTCAAATCTCACATACTCCAAGGAAATAACTCCTTCTTTTAACAACTATTTCACATCTCCATGTCTGAGACGTATATACCTTCTTTTGCCATTATAGATTCTTGGCAATTCCTATGACAACTTGTGAATCAAAATGCACAAAGACTGATATTGATGTCCTCCACAATGGAACATCTCCTAGTAGGCTTCTAAGCCACTCAACCTCTTGTTCCACTGATTATAGAGCAATAAATTTAGATTCTATAGTGGATCTAGCTATGCATGTCTGTTTTGCAGACTTCTATGATATGGCTCCTCCTCCGAGTAAGAATACATATCCACTAGTAGAACTGACCTCGTCATTATCAGTTACCCAATTTGCATCACAATAACATTCTAATATAGTCAGGAATTTATTGAAATGCAAATAATAGTCTATTGTGCCCATAAGATATCTCAACAGATGACGAATAACACCCCAATGATCTTTATCAGGATTATGTGTATATCTACTCAATCTACTTACAGTGTATGTAACATCCGATTTAGTATATTTCATTAGAAACATAACATTACCTATGATTTTTGCATATTCAGATTGATATATACTACCCCCTTTATTTTTCTTAATACTTATACTAGCGTCGTAAGGTGTTCTTACATGAAGATCATCAACACACTCAAATCTCTTTAATAACTTTTCAATGTAGTGTGATTGACACAGAGAAAATCCATTTTCATTTTTTCTTATTTTAACACCAAGTATTATGTCAACTTCCCCTAAACCTTTCATTACAAAATGCGATGATAATGACAACTTGATATAATTGATTACGTTTATCTTTGTTCCAAAGATGAGCATATCATCAATATATAAGCATATAATCACACACGACTTTGAAGAAATTTTAATAAACACACTTATCAGAGGAATTCACCTTAAACCCATCGTCTATTAAAGTGTAATTGAATTTTTCATACCATTATTTGGGAGCTTGCTTAAGACTATAAAGAGATTTTTTAATTTTACATACTTTATTTGTCTTGACTTACAACTATAAAGCCTTCAGGCTGTATCATATAAATTTCTTCTTCTAGATCACCATTAAGAAATGTTGTTTTTACATCCATTTGGTGAAGTAGAAGTCCATGGATGGTAGCTAGTGCAACCAAGGCTCTAATTGTAGCTATTTTAGTTACAAGTGAATACATGTCAAAGTAGTCAATACCTTATTTTTGTGTATACCCTACTACTACTAATCTAACCTTGTATCTTTCAATTGAACTATCAGGTCTTGTTTTCTTCTTGAAAATCCATTTGCACGTAATGGCCTTACACCCTTTCGGGAGATTTACCAAGTCCCTATTGGATTTAGTGTCCTAAATCTCATGGTTCTCGTAGTTTGTTATTTGTAAATACAAATTATTTATTTAATAAAATAAGAAGCATTTTATTCGACATTTAGATTATATTAACTCAATTCCATAAGTTTAAGATCCAAGGTTATTTAATGTAGCTTAAATAGTATATGGTAGACATACAAGTGGATCATGTTCAAGTAATAATCTAAAAGGTATGCAATATATGGATAAGGTTGGGCGCCTTATCCTGATGATACTACGGATATGGCCCACTTTATAAATGTTACAAGAGTTGTAGAGTTACAAACAATATGATCTATATTGTTCATATGGAGACATGTGAGTGGGGGTATCCTGTATAAAGAGTTTGTATAAGACTGGACCACGAAATGATTGGTTTCTCTTTATAACATCGTTACTTAAAGAGACTGACATTTCTCTAGGAAGACTATAGGTGACTTGACCTTAATTCTGAGTGAGTTGTAAACTTCTACCTATGAGAACAATCCTTTGATTTGTATGAATGAGAGTGGCAAGTTTTTCTGAATCAATAAGCCTACTATTTTGGGGATTTATCTGAGTAGGGAGCTGGGAACACAGTTACACAAGATGGAATTCACTCTTTCCCGTCTTTAGAAGAAGTAGATGAATTACTCTCTTAATAGTTGATTTCAAGTCTTAAACAATGAGACCTCACCCTCTCATTGGCTCGAGAGGGGTTAGTTTATAGTTGGACTATAAACTATTTGTTTATTAGAGGGATCAATGGTACTTAAGAAGTTAGATGTAGCTACAGAGGTAAAACAGTAATTTGACATAGACTGTAGTTATGAGCAATTTGTGAAGGGTCAACTTACTGCTGATTGGTTATATTTGTGGACACATAAATATATCTACAATGCGAAAAGTGCAGTTGTCCGTCTTTAATGGAGTAATCTATAGTTAATAAATGTTAATTAATTTAATTAAAGAGTTTAGTTAATTAATATCGTATCATTGAAGCTTCTAATCTCTAGGTCTATAAGGTCCTTTTGTTAGCTCATTAAGGATAAAAAACAATAAATGATTGTTTTCGGAATAATTTAAACAGTTTAAGGGAATTTAAGTTATTAGTGTGATTAATAGAAAGTGTAATTTATATTGACACATTATAATATATAGTTAATTATAAGTATGAATTATAATTAAAACTATATAATACATGAGAGATAATATTTGAATGAGATTCAAATATTACTTATATGAATAAGATTTATATAAATATTATAGGTTAAAATTTAATGTGAATATGATTCATATTAAAACTATAGATTATGAAGAGAGTTGAATTTTAATATGATTATAATGCATATTATATGATTCATTAATTAGTTAATTAACCATATTATATAATAATATAATATTCCAATAACTCCTCATTACAGGGGAGTTATTTTGTTATATGTGAGAGGAAGTTATGGTAACTCCCTCTCCCTCACTCTTCCTATTATCTATTGTGAGAAAAATGCATAAAAAAGAGAGATATACAGATACAATAAGAACTCTCCGAATTCTCCCAAAAGATATCTATCTGTCTTTACACATTCCCTCTCACAAAAAACCAAGAAGGAGCTTGCACATCCGTTCCTTGTTTCCTGATAATAACATGTGTTCAATTGGTAATGTCCAAGGGTGTTTAGTTGTTGTTTCCATTGTTCGTGTGTAGAAGTATTGAGTTCGTGCTCTTAGAGAGGATTTCTGTGAAAGAAGAGTATTTCTATAAGGGTAAGCACTTCGTTTCCCTTTCCCCTCAGTAGAATAACATGTTTATAAGACTTGTATGTTTATTTTGTAATTTTCATTCTATATGTTCTTCTCTGTCTTTTATGTTTTTCAATTTAGAAATTTTAAATGTACAACGTTCACACGCTTCCACAAAGGAAGTCCATTCCTTTAGCTCTAAGTTTGGTTCATAGTTAGAGAATCTAGTTCACTCTTAATGGTTTCCTTCCATAAGCTAGAGTCTACAAAACTTAAGGCCTCTTGGTAAGTTTTAGGATCCTCATATATTAGATTCATACATGCAAACTGATAGTCAATATCCTCTAGCCTTTTAGCTAAAAAGGTAGTCAAGAAATCAGGACCAAAATTTATCTCAGTTTTCTGTCTCTTACTTCTTCTAGGTCCAATTTCATGCATTCTATCAAAAGTTCTAATATCTTAAGTCTCAAGCATATAACCTGAAACTTTATTATTTTTAGTTCATGCATACTATCAGAAGTTTTTGTATTTTCAGTTTCATGTATACTATTAATTGAAGAAGGCATAAAAATAGATACATTCTCATAATTAGATATTCTAACTAATTCACTTTTTGTCTATATGCAACACTATTTTGAGCATAACCAATGAATACACAATCAAAAGTTTTAGATCCTACCGAAGGTTTCTTGGAAGTAAGATATTTTACCTTAGCCAAACATCCACACACCCTCATGTAACTGAAGTTAGGTGCATAACATTTCCATAGTTCGTAAAGCGTCTTATCCAGTTTTTTGTGAGGTACCCTGTTAAGAATAAAACAGGCAGAAAATACTGCTTCCCTCCACAAACTATCAGATAAACCAGAACTTACCAATATAGCATTCATAATTTCTTTTAGTGTTCTATTTTTTTGTTTAGCTATACCATTCCGTTGAGAAGAATGAGGTGCAGATCTTTTATGTATAATTTCATTCAATTCACAAAATTCTTTTAGTGACTTACCACTATTATCTCCCCCTCATCTAATTTTAACCTTTTAGTTCTTTTATCTAATTATTTTTCTACTTCAGCTTTATATTTTAAAAACATGCTACATGCCCCATCCTTTGTTTTCAACGAATAAATTTTGGTATACTGATGACGAGAAATTAGATGTCAATTACTCAACAACTAAAATTCCGTGGATGCAAGATGCGATGCATGCCTTAATGTATGCGTTGATTATCATGCGTCGTGGTCATGCGTTGGAATGACTTTGCATTAACAAATGTATGCGATGACCATGCATCCTGTCATAAGTTTTCTTACGCTCACGCCAAGTATAACGCGAACACAAGTTTCTCGGGTGATCTGAGGTCGAACTTAGGGACTTGTAGTTGGATGAATGCAGTAATGTGCATACGGTGGTTGAATAAAAGAATGATGGAGAGGTTTCTATGCTAACATTACTCCTACTTCTTACTAACAGACAACGCAATGAGAATATGAATGAGAGGTAGAGACACGACAACTCTTGACATGAAACAAATGAATAGAAAAATAGATAAAATGTGGAGATGTCTTCATTGCAATACTTAAGAGTGACCGCAAGGGAAACCTTAGTCAACGCAAGCCATGCGATCATGCTACGCACACTTGAGCTTAACTCTAGGACGTATGCGATGTTTATGCGAAAGTGCCGAGAAGCCTATGTCAGCTTAAACCCCTATAACCCGCTCACTTGCTTTTACCACATGAGCGTGATGGTCGCATATCACCACCATATCCTACTTCCTGAACGCATGCAATATCCTATCCATAGGGTGCATACACTGTGTGATGGCAAACAAAGCTTATTCCTAAGTCTTCATTCTTGCTTATGCAAACCTAATCTAGCTCTTCCGAGCATTGATTCTAACCTAGCTCTCTCGAGTCTTAGGTTCTTTCTTTAGACTCTCTCCCGAGTAGCTCTAAAGGTGCAATGGATGCATACATAAGACAAGGTAACCACATAAACTTGGCGAACGTAAGATTATTCCTATCTTTAGTGAATACTTGCTTACATTGCTTAATGCGACCAACCACTTACCCTCCCGGGCAGTTAGTTGTTGCTGACTCTACTCATGGACAAGTGTGCTATAGCTTCACACTAAGTAAATAAAGTTTTCTCACACACTCACGCAACACACACCTTCCGGTGGTTTGCTACATGCTTCATATTTCTAATCCACATGACTAAGTATGCGATACTCTAGCAATTTCACTAAGTGATGCAATGAAAGTTAAGGGTGCTAAGTAAAGAAAGATGGAGATGGAATCGAAGGAAACACGGAAATGCATTGAACACATAATGTATTAATTCCTTAATCACAAAATGTAATACAATACAATATAAGAAAAGAAGAGAAAATGAAATGACCAGCTAGAAGCAATGTCTTGCTTCTAGCGGATGTGCGTCAAGGCTGCCGGTGGTGCCATGGAAGGCTCCGATCGTCACTCGGAATGGAGGAAGGAGATGAAGAACTCTCAAGCTTTCTTCTCACGCATTAGGCTGGATCGCAGGGGAAAACCCTGGATAAGTTGAAACACTGCTCATTGGCTTCTTTATATAGAGCTTGGATCACAGACAACATTAATGGACTGCTCTGATTCTGACATTCGCGGCGCATTTAGTCCTTTTTGAATCTCTGCTGCTAACAGCGTGGTAGGTGAGATGTCAACATCATGTTTTGATTTTCCCGAGATATACGTTGATGCATTCATTCCACTAACCTTACGTTGATCCCATTAGTATGCGTTATCGTGTAGCCGCAATCATGCAGTGACCACATTCGCTTAATACGGCAACTCTACATGATGACTGCAATCGCTTGACGAGCGCAACTCCCATGCGATGGATGCATGCGGCTGATTATCGCAACACCCATGTGTTGATCGAACACGTTCACCTTTGTGATGGAGAGTTTCTTCGCATGCGGTCATCTATGCGGTGGTCCGGCTTTCGAATTTGTGTCCACTTCCTGCGTTAGCTACAAAAATATAACATTGAACGCATAATAATGCATAATAATGGGTTAGCCGAGATTCATCATGCTGAATGATGCAAGCTCATTTTCTCATGAATTCCTAACATAATTGTCGCATATTCTGCTTAACAGCCCTCATAATTCTAAATAAAAGGCCTAAGATGACATGCATTTCTGCGTATCATCATATACCGAGAAAAATCATCAACAAAGGTGATGTAATAATTTTTTTCACCTCTACTAGTAGTGTTTTTTAAATAAGCCAAGTTCGCATGAACTAATTCAAGTAACTATATACATCTAGTAGTGACAAATTTAAAAGATTTTTTTTTTTGGTAAACTTAGCTGCTACACACACAGAGCATTTTGCAATTTCATATGTTTCAAATGCATTGATAATTTTTAGTGCTCTAAGTTTTTAATCAGTGCAACGTTCACATGACCTAATCTACCATGCCACAGATCAATAGATTCAACAGTATAGGCAGAATTAGAAGCACTTGCATTCATCAAATTTGAAATGGGAATAATGTTTAAAACAAAAAGTTCATCAACTAAGTACCCCTGACCAACAAAGTCACCATTTTTGGTGAGGATAATCTTGTTAGCTTTGAGTACAATTTAAAACTCAACCCGATTCAATCACTACAACAAAAATAGCTTCCATGACATTAGAGTGTAGCCAAATTAAGTGGAGGGAGGGAGAAAAAGTGTCATAAATGCTTAAAAAATGCATTTTTGGCAGGAAAAGGCGGATATTTCGGATTTCATACATCTATGACAGTTTATCAATGTCACAAATATGTGACATTTATTAATAGTCATTAAATAAACTCAATTATTATTTTCTATAAATAAAATTCAACCATTTCTTATTTTATATTAAAATAATATGAAACCCTAAATCAATCCCTGTTGGAAACGACAAGACCCTCAAAAGGAAAAACAACAAACGGTCAAGGCACGACGGTCAAACAAAAAGCAAAAACCTACAAAATAGAAACTCGTTATAGGCTGAGTCGCAGAGCTCGCTCTCTTTAAGACGTTTTGCAGCTCTGCTCAAGTGTGCAAGCAGGTATAAAAATTGTTACGTCATCCCCAGAATAAAACAACCAAAGAAACCCGATCGGAATGCACCGTTACCGATCGGAATATACACCCTTTCTAACCCACTCCTCGAAAAACGAAAATGGAAGAGTTAGGAGAGGAAAAGAGAACATTGGAATGGAGTGAATGAAAAAATTCATGTTTTTGAACTGCTGAAGGCCACACCTTTTATAGGCATTCAGCGTGGAACGGTAGGGAGCGAAAGAGGCGGAGAACCTCAGAACGTGCGTGGACGAATTGCACTTGCGCGGACGAATCAGACTTATGCAGACGAATCGGACTCGTGCGAATGGGAGGAATTTTATTTTGTTTCTTTTTTCGATTTAAAAAAATACAAAATAATAATATTTTTATTAAAATTAATAATCACATGCACAAGCACCTCGCCTTGCCACGCCCAACCGACCGTACGGCGGCAATGGCGCGTGTGTGGGACGTCCACCAAACCCACATTAGTCTATCTCTTCATTCCCTCCAAAACATGGGTACCCTTTGGGGCCCAAACCCAAAACTCAAGATTGGAGTACATAAGGGAGACTTCCAATCAAAATTTTTCAATGTGGTATTCTCCAACCAAAGGTTGGTTCCCTCTTATTTTTGAAAGTTAAATTTTCACCCAACAATTCCCCACTTGGAAATTTAATCAAAAAGAGAAAGAGAAAAAAATTCATCGAGCAGTTTCAGTCTATACAACACTGTGCATAAGCAAAGGTGTCTTACGACTTGAACTTTTACATAGTGTAATGATTTAGAATATACTAGAGTAACACTTGGTTTTGAACTCTATCTCTAACAACATCTCACACAGAGTGTCATTAGGGTATAGTAGGAAAGCTTGTGCTTTAAGGCCTAGCACGTGTATCCTGGTTTAGTGAATGCTCTAGAGAGTTTGCCTAAAAAGTCCATAGGAAGCGACCCTCACTTCCACATTCACATAGGTGGGTCTATCAAGAGTACTCTTGTAGCTAGGTACTCCACTAGTCATCAAATATAGATCTCATTAAGAACTGAATTCAACCTTTCTTACGCTTCAAGATATCATGCTCAGACTATTAAGTTATAGGAATGGAACTCTGTGTTTGGTTTAACATGATTCACTATATATCACTTGTGGTTAGTTATTACCTGTTGAATCTATTTCTTAGGATCTTCAGTTTACAGGTTAGGTTTTCCTCACCGTGATTCATCTTTCTATAGGCATGAGTCCCATCCTTTCTGAGGTTCTGAAAACCTTTTCTCTGGCCAATCCTTTCGTCAAAGGATCTGCAAAATTTTCATTAGTCCGTATGTGATCCACTCTAACTGCACTAGTAATGAGAAACTCTCTAATGGTACTGTGCCTACGACGTATTTATCGTCTCTTTCCGTTGTAGTAACGGTTTTGAACTTTTGCGATTGCTGCAATACTATGAAATGGATTAATATGGCTGGTATTGGCTTTTCCCATAAAGGAATCTTTGATAGCAGATTTCTAAGCTAGCCTGCTTCTTCACTAGTTGTCGCTAGTGCTATCATTTCTGACTCCAACGTAGATTGGGCTAAAATAGTCTGTTTCTTGGACTTCTAAGAGATAACTCCGCCTACTATATTAAAGATATAGTCACTTGCAGCCTTTGAATCATCCGAAAGAGAGTTCTAGTCAGCATCGCTGAACCCTTCCATGACTATGGGAAACTTTTGATAATGTAATCCTAGGTTTTGGGTTTTCTTCAAGTATCTCATTACCCTTTTAATAGCATTCCAATGCTCTTTACTAGGTCTGCTTGTAAACCTACAAAGTAATCCTACAACATAAGCTATGTCAGGCCTAGTGCAGTCAGCAGCGTATCTAAGACTACCTATGATGCTCGTATATTTAGATTGATTAACACTGTCACCAGTGTTCTTGAACAATTTAACACTGAGGTCATAAGAAGTACAAGTTGGTTTACAATCAAAATAATTATATGTCTTTAGAATCTTTTCTATATAGTGAGATTGATCCAAATAAATTCCCTTTTTAGACCTATTTACTTTTATGCCTAAGATTATACTAGCTTCTCCTAAGTCTTTCATGTCGAAGTTTGCACTCAATATTGATTTCACATCATTTATGATGTGTAAGTTCGACCTAAAGATCAATAAATCATCTACATATAGACACAAGATTGTGCATAAATTATTATCAAACTTATAGTAGATGCATTTGTCACTTTCATTAACCTTGAAGCCTTTAGATAGGATAAGGTCGTCAAATTTTTCATGCCATTGCTTAAGAGTTTGTTTTAGTCCATAAAGAGATTTGTCTAATTTACACAACTTATTTTCTTGACCATGGAATAAAAAACCCTCAGGTTGTTCCATGTAAATCTATTCTTCAAGTTCATCATTTAGGAAAGCGGTCTTTACGTCCATCTAATGTACGACGAGGTTATAAAGGGCAACGAGAGAGAACAGGACATGGATTAAGGTAATTCTAGTGACAGGGGAGAAGGTGTCAAAGAAATCTACGTTTTCTATTTGTCTAAAGCCCTTTGCTATTAACCTAGCTTTAAATTTGTTGACAATCCCATCATGTCTAAGTTTCTTCCTTAAGATCCATTTGCACCCCATTGCCTTACAACCTGGGGGTAGATCTACTAAGTGCCAAGTTCTATTTGACTCAAGAGAGTCCATCTCATCATTTATGGCTTCTTGCCATAGGTTGGCATCTATTGAGGACATGGTAGCTCTCATATCCTTAGGATCTTCTTTTACATTGTAGGTTAGGAAGTCATTTCCAAAATCTTTGGCGGTTCTAGCTCTTTTGCTTCTTCTAGGTTCTGGGTCAGTTTCCTTCCTAGGGTTAGGATTTCTAACTAGGGTTATACCACTTGATCCAGAGCCCCCACTATTCCTTGATTTAAAAGAAAATCTATCTTCAAAGAAGTCGGCATCATTTGACTCAATGATCACTTGGTTCACTAGATCATAGAACCTATAGGCTTTACTATTTAAGGCATAACCTATAAAGACACACTCGTAAGCTCTACTAGCCAACTTTCTCCTTTTTGGGTCTGAAACCTTTACAAAGGCTAAACAATCCCATGTTCTAAAGTAGGACAAGTTTGGTTTCTTATTCTTGAGAATTTCGTAAGCTGAAGTTTTGTTTTTAGACTTTGGGATTCTATTTAGGACATAACACATGGTAAGGATGATTTCACTCCACCAATAAGACGCGACTTTTGAACTAAGTAAAATAGCAACTACTAGCTCAACTAAAGTTCTATTTTTCCTTTTGGCTTTTCCGTTCATTTCAGGAGAATAAGGTACGATCTTTTCGTGTATTATTCCATGTGAGTTAAAGAACTCATTAAAACTGTCTGAGTCGTACTCGGTTCCCTAATCACTACAAAGTCTTTTAACCTTTATATTAAACCGATTCTCTATTTCAGAAACAAAAAGTTTGAAGGCATAAAAAACATTTTTGTTTTTCAGCAAGTATACAAAAGTAAAATCAGAGCAGTCGTCAATAAAGGTAATGAAATATCTTTTATTGTTTCTAGTCAAGATGCCATCAAATTCACATACATCAGAATGAATCAAATCTAGAGGCTCAGAATTCCTAAGTGTAGATTTATGCGGAGTTTTAGTAATTTTAGCCTGACTACAATACTCGCATTTATCAAAATCATTCATGGATAACTTAGGTATCATTTCCAATCTAATCATGTTACTAATTAAATTCTTCTTCACATGACAGAGTTTAGCATGCCAAACATTCATAGAACAAAACATATACACAAAAGATTTCCTTTTATTAAGGACTAAATTTAATTTGAACATTTCCTCAGTTGCATACCCTTTCCCTATAAATACATTATTTTTAGTAAGGGTATATAGGTTTGCCCCTATAGTTTATGTAAACTCGACTTTGTTGAGGAGATAACCCGAAACCAAATTCTTTCTTATCTCCAGAGTGTGCAGGACATTCTTCAACGTGAGGGTCTTCCCATAGGTAAACTTCAGTTCCACCACGCCGGTTCCAACAACTTTCATGGAGTGGTGATCTCCTAACAGAATATTCTTATCCTTAGTTTTAGTATAAGTTTAAATAGACTAAGGTCGTGATAGACATGACGCATAGCACCAGTATCTATCCACAACCCTTCACAACCACCGATTACTTCTGTGATCATGGTGACTAACGATTCTTCTGTCAGGTTCGTCTGAGTAGTAGGACGATGCCTGTTCCTACAATTCCTAGCCATGTGCCCAAGTTTGTTACAATTAAAGCAGAGGAATTGTACCGTTTCTCCTGAAGGGGGCTTCTATTTTTTTTTTTTGTTGGTTATGGTTGCTGGAACCACGGTTCTGACCTTTCATCTTTGTCCCCTTAGATTTTTTATCAGGTTTTACCACGGAAGAGGTGGGTTTCCCTTCGTACATGCATTCACCTCCTCCCTCTGGTCCTGCTTCCGAGCTTCCTCTCGATCCTTAGCCGGGCGATAAGACTCTCCAAGGAGAGCTCATTGGTCTATGTCTCAAAGTGTTCTTAAAGTCCTTCCACAAAGGGGACAGATTATCAATAATAACAACAACTTGGAATTGGTTCATCTAGAGCATACCTTTAGTAATTATCTCTTGGCTATCTTTTGGAGTTCATAGGATTGGGCCTCCACAGATTTGTCATCCGTCATCTGGAACTTGAGATAACGGCTAAACAACATATTTTTTTCGACCCGACTCCTCGATTCGTACTTCTTTTGTAGGGAACCCATACCACTATTCGTTGTCTTCATTGTACTATGGTAGTCCTAAGATCATCAGTCAAACCATTTAAATTAAAAAATTCTTACAAGAAAGTCTTTCTCCTCTCAATCAGCAGCTTCTTTATCTATTATTCAGTTGGTTCCTTCTAAAGGAACGATCGACTTATCTCTGGTACAAGTCTTCGACAACTTTCTTGACAGTGAGAAAGACTTATCATTGTTTGAAGTTCGCTCCTTTGAATCAGAATGGACGATTGAGGTCAGATATCATAACGTCATTGTTGCTCAGTGAGGCCATTGATGAGTGGCGGGAAACGTCTTAAAATTGTTGGAAATGGCAAGACCCTCAGAAAGGCGAACAACAAACAGTCAAGGCACGACGGTAAGCAAAGCAAAAAAACCTGCAAAACAAAAACTTGTTATAGGATGAGTCACGGAGCTCGCTCTCTTTAAGACGTTTGCGGCTGCCCAAGTGGGCAAGCAGTCTGGAAAATGCCACGTCGTCCCCAGGATAAAACAACCAAAGAAAACTCGATCGAAAATGCATCGTTACCAAACTGTAACACACCCTTTCTAACCCACTGCTCGAAAAATGAAAATGGAAGAGTTAGGAGAGTAAAAAGAGACGTTGGAATGGAGTGAATGAAAAAAATTCGTGTTTTTTGAACTGTTGAAGGTCACGCCTTTTATAGGCCTTCAGCATAGACCGGTAGGGAGCGAAAGAGGCGGGAGAGGCTCAAAACGTGCATGGAGAATTGTACTTACGTGACAATCGGACTTGCGCGAACAAGAGGACTTTTTCTTGTTTTTTGTTTAAAATAAAATAATAAATAAAAATAATAATATTTTTATTAAAATTAATAATCACACACACACATGCCTCGCCTCGTCACGCACGCCGACCGAACGGCGGCACACGTGTGGACATCAACCGAACTCACATTAGTCTATCTCAATCACTCCTCACAAACAGGGGTACACCTAGGGTCAAATTTCAAAACTCAGATGGGTGTAAGGGAGTGCTTCAAATGCAAAATTTTCCGAATGTGGGATTCTGTAACCTTTCGGTTCCCTCTTATTTTTAAAGTTAAATTTCACCAACAATCCCATCCAAAAATCTTTTCAAGCCAATTTTAAGAAGGAAAATGGAGCAGCCATGGATCTGTTGGGATTGATGCCCTAAAGTCCTGTGTCCCGTAGTTGTAAACAATTTATACGACCGCTGTGTTGTAATTAATTATGATATTTACTTTCACATTTGATATTTTGCCCAGTTAACTTGGTTTTATTTGCTTTAAACCACAAACCGAAGTAAACATAAAATCCCTGGTTATCTGTATGTGACTCCAAGCAGTTGTGATGACAATACAAGTGGATCTTGTCTTAGTGATTAACCAAAATGGTCTGTAGTTAGTGGATATAGGGGGATCTTATCCTGGTAAGCAAACGGATGCGAACTCACTTGTGGAATGGTCTAATAGTGGTTGTGACTTATCACAGATGTCTGATCCTGATCATTTGTGTTGGCGTGACAAGCGGAGCGGGGCGTGCCTATATAAAGATGTTATAAGACCTGGACCACGATGGTTAATGTCTCATTATATAACACTGTTTTAGACATAGTGACTTCAACTTAACTAGATGGCCATGAGGTAAACATGACTTCAATCCCTGAGTGAGTTTGGGAACTCCTTGCCATTGAGGACGGTCCTTTGAATTTATATAGGTGCGGTGGCCAGGTACCACATTAAACCTACCATTTGGGGATTTCGTCTGAATTTGGGAAGTTGGACTTAGCTACACAATATGAATTCACTCCTTTCCCCGAGGCAGGGGTAAGATAGAATAGATATGCTCCCTTAAGGGCTGATTCCGGGGCATTAGAACAGTTGCCACACACCTTCTCTTGCCCAGAGGTGGTTCACACATAGTTGGACATGTGTAATTGTTCATTAGAGGAATCACGTCGCATACTTAAGGAGTGAATGTAACTATAAGGGGCAAACGTAATCTGGTCTAGCTATAACTTACGAGCATCTGTGAAGGGTCATCGTACTCATGAATTGGTTTATATTCCAATGGACACAGAAATATATCTGTGGTAAGAAGAGTTCAAGCTGTTGGCTTTAGTGGAATGCCTGATCAGTTAACGGATGATGGATCTTCGTGGCTTAGAAGAGTTAGTCAGTTATTCAATGGACTGTTAGGGAGCTCGACGCACAGGTCCATTAGGATCCCTTGGTAGCTGGATTAAAGTCGAGAACTAGTATTTGGTTAATTTGAAATGTTCAAATTGACAAGAGGAAGTTCAATTATATATGATATAATCTGGCTAAATGATTTGAGATACATTATTTTGGCAGGAAATTAGAATAAAATATGATTTATATCAAGTAGAGGAGGAAATACTATAGTAAATGATTGATATATCAAACTATAGGAATAAAAATATAATATGATTACATTTATTAATTAATTAATTGATTGGTTAATTATATGATAATTAATCCAAAAATTCACGTTCGGACGTGGGTTAGTGGGACAGCGTCGGTTATTATAATTGATGAATTAAAAATGAAAAATGTTTTCATTTTGAATCGTCAATCGTTCAATAGATCGTCCAAAAGAAATCGAGCACGCGTTGGAGAATAGAGAACGATCACTTAAAGAAACGAGAGTCTATACGATAGTCCTTTCCGCCTAAACGATTGTCTACCTTGCGCCTAAACGATCGTCTTCCTCACGCCTAAACGATCGCATGCTATTTACTACATGATTGGATAGCTTCTCTAAATGATCGTATAGTGTGCCAATTTTTCTAAACGATCGTATACCTTTTCCTAAACGATCGTTCAGTAAATCCTACACGATCGTGTAGTTTCTCCTAAACGATAAGAATTTCGCTATGCAATAGCACCTTTTTCCCTCCCACTTGCTTATCGCCTACACGATCTGGTATTCCTCCTTCCTTTACCAAATTCACCAAAGACCACCTTTTGGGTTTTCACTCTGAGAATACCCAGGGCTCTTTAGTGGTGGTGTCGTCCCCACAACGTTTGTGTTCGTGCTACTATTGTTGACGTGGAGAGTTCCGCTGTGTTGAGTTTCGATGTGTGAAGAACGTCTTGAACTGGTATGGAACTCTTTCCCTTGTTGTTTTCTTATTCATAGCATGCCGATAATTAGTATTTGTTTGCATAACTATATGTTTTGAATGTATAAGATGTATTTCGGTCACGGTGAGATTGGAGCGATCCGAATGTGCTCATGGAACTCTTAGATATGAGATCTTTCAATTGGTATCAGAGCCAGGTTCTAATACTCTGATTTCATCTCTTGCAACGAAATGAGATTTACATTCATGGTGGGTGCATTTCTATGTCGTTTAATGGTTAAACTTGTTGTGGATGTACGGATTAATGGATGTTTTTGGGATGATTAGCCTCGTTTGATTTAGATGCTTTTACATTTGCGATTGTTTGTAAAGGCCCCTGCGATTTTGGGCATTAATGATCGTTATCGAGTCTGTATTCAAAGTTTGTTTGAAGTTTTAAGTCGTTCGTTGAAGTTTTGGGCAAGCGTTGCATTTCTTCGAAGAAGGAGAAAATCTTAGGTTGATTGCATCGTTCAGAAGATGTTCTACGCGATCGCTGTTGATTGCATCGTAAAGATGAAGGAGTATGCGATCGCTGTTGAATGAATCGGTTAAATGATGGGGTATGCAATCAAGAGTTTGTCGCACCGGGTTGATGATTGAGTACGCGATCGCGGTTGAACGCATCAATTAAACGATGGGGTGTGCGATCAAAAGTTGATCGTATTGTTTTGACGATCGGGTACGCGATCGATGAGTTTCGCGTCGTGTAGACGATGAGATTCTCACAGATCGCTTAAAGCGCGCACGAGCTAGATGATCGTTTAGGCCATCAAGCTTCATCGTTTAGTAATTGACTAAACGATTGCTTAGTATCGCAAGGTAAATCGTTTACCTGGATGCATGCATCGTGTATACATTAAGATGCTCGCGTATCGTTTAAAGCGTGTGCGCTAGACGATCGTTTAGGTCAGCAAGCTTCATCGCTTAGTAACTGACTAAATGATCGCTTAGTAACACACGGTAAATTTTACCTGTCGTCGCACTACACAATCGCATAGACTGATAGTTTTTGCAGCCACAATTAGGTTTCGCAGCCTCGTCGTCATCTAAGCGATCGTTTACTTATGCTTCTATCGTCTAGTTTGCGCTAAACGATCGTCTACCTACTGGAGTTTGCTACACGATGAAGACCTCATGTCGGTTCAAGATCCGATTCGTCTGTGAACCGGTTCTCGATGAAAAATGTAATAGATAGGGTGTTTTCATTCTGATTTTTTTAAAGGCTCATCCCGGTCCATTAATCCTTTAATTATTACATGCGATGTATGTTTTTTATATGTCATACGGTATGCATATATAGTAAATCCCACCTTAAGTTATGCAATAGTCATGCATCATCTCTTTATTGTAATTGTTATAATTTAGAGAAGCATGATTTAATTATGTAAGTGCATGCTCATGCATCATATAATATAAGAGTTATATTTATGCATGTATAAAAAGCATTGACATGCATCATCTTTATATTATAATTGTTATAGTATAAGGGTGGATGATAGCATGTTTTCTTGGTTGTTACGCGTTATATAAAAGTTATATATAGTAATTACCAGACATTGCATGAAGCTGACACATAGGTTATTTTATAAATGTTATAGACATCTCATTGTGCGCAATGGTTTTAGTTGTTTCTTTTTAAAAGTTAAAGAGAAATTAGAACTAAAAGAAATAAGAAAGACATGCATGCT